>NC_136635.1:7787583-7990083 GCF_949748355.1 Melanostigma gelatinosum | reverse complement strand
CAGCGCTCCGCTGCTCTTACTACACTTCTACTTCTTCACTCTAAACTGTTTCCTTGATCTCTGATTTGCTCGATGGGACGTTATCCATTATCGTTAGCATCTCTCTGTAGCTTGTTCTGCTAACGGTCCTCCTCCGCATTTATTTCCCTTCAGTACTTGTGACACAAAAATTGCATCACAATGATGAGAATGATGAGAACATAAAAGTGCAACGATAGGTCTGATAATGCCCACTGGAATTTATAAAATAAATAAATACAAATACATGCAAATTAATAATTTAATTAAATAAATTGTAATCATTTTATGATTGTATCAAAAACTAGGAAACACAATAGGATAAAAACAATATACCATTTCATAATTCATACTGTTTTGTCTGATTTTTTTTTATTTTTTTTTCATGCTTCTCATGGATGAACATTGTTTAAGGAATGAAATGAAACTATCGAAAGATACAAAAAACTGTTTGCTATTTGGCTTGAAGTTGTTAACTCTTGAGTTGTGAATGTGTAACTTTAGGAGAAGATACAAAAGTCAGTTTGAATCATCTGATCAATGTGTTTCCAGCATCACGCTCCAAAAACACGACATCCATTCCTTCATTTCTATTGGTTTAAAGAAAGCAGTGAAGATAAGTAGAGACATCTGTCTCCAGAGTGGACATTTAAAGAATAAGTGGACCAAATATTCGTCCTCATTATTACAGAATAATCAGTCTGAGTTTAGATATGTTGAGTAATGTGTTTGTGTTTCCTGTATAATTTCTGTCTATCATTACATTTATTTGATAATGAAAAGCCTCCATGAAAAATGTGTTTCAAGGACACTGTTTACCATCAGGATGAACTTTCTGCATTTATTCTTCTTCTAATATATTACATGTTTCATAGTGAGGCTTGGGACCATAAGAGCCGTCCCTTCAGGAAGTGAAAGAAAGCAAAGAGAGAGCCGTGTTCCAGTTATCTTTATAGTCGGATCATTGACTGTTGTGCCGATGAGTTCAGGTCTGCAGGAGACGGTCTTCCCTCTGCTGCGTCCTGTCAGGACATCTGAGCGGGCTTCTTCTGTAACGGTGAACAGCACAGAGGTGGATCAGGTCAACAACTGAGTGATGGACACAGACTGCAGACAGTGTAACATGGATATTCACAGTGCGTTCATGTGGACACTCACAGCAGCTGTAGAGCGTGTTGAGTCTGGCGATGTCGTTGCGGCTCATCTCCTTGGCGTTGCCGAAGGACACGTTGGAGTTGGGGATGGGGACCATGGTGGGCTGGTTGTTCTTGGAGAAGGCGTACCTGAGAGACCACGGAGCAGTTAGAGGCAACCACAGCGCATCCCACGCGCGCACACACACACACACACACACGTATGAAGCCACTTGTTCTCACTTGTGGTACTGCATGACAGAGCCGTAGTCGTAGGGAGTGCCCTGGTTGAGGGTGGCGATCTTCCTGAAGTTGTGCTCCATTCCTGGAAAAAAAACAGAAAGAGAAGTAAAATTACATTGTAGATAATATTAAAGTTACATTTGTTTGGTTTGAATTCACATTGACTGGTTTTATATTCAGAGAGCTGCAGTCACACAATGAGCTTCTGTTTCATGGAGGATCAGTGAGTTGCTAAAATGTGCTGTTCAGGCTATTTTTGTCCACTAGGGGACACCAGAGACTCGCTGTACTAGTCTGGAAAACAAGATGAGAAGATGAATTTCTTCCCTTTATAAAGTATGGTAATATTTTTCTTTTACATCGACATTTACGAAGGAAAATCAATGTAATGAATACATGGTCATGGATGTGAGTATCATCACACTGTCTTTGATGAGCTCAAGAAAACGTTTGTCCACTTGTGAGGACAGTGTCATTGATCAGGTTCTACAGAGCCTCATCAGCTCTCAAGCAGCACAAAGACGGCTACAGAACTTCCACTCAAAAGCAGGAGACTACAACAAGATATCACAGGATCTGGTGTTTCCTTTAATCCTGAACAAGTTTGTTTAGAAGTGGACTTTTTCAGGAAGTTTTAAAGTGGCTCTCCTCTCTAATATATCAGAATAACAAACAGCTGCATTACCAGACTGAACGTTCTCCAGCACGACTCTGATGTGGTTGTCCCTGTCGGAGCGGGTCTGTTCGTGGTTGAAGCCCAGAGCGTGGAGCAGCTCGTGCTGGATGGTGCCGTGGTAGAGGCATCCGCTACGGGCCAGAGACACGACCTGCTTCCCTCCACGACGGCCGACGTAGGAGTAGCAGCTGGACGGGATCAGAGATGAGTTGAACAACACAAAAGTCTGAGGAAACGCTCTCGAGTGTGAACGGCACCACGACGTGTCTTTCTTACCCGTTCTGGGACTCGATGCTCAGCCAGTCGCGGTCGCTGCTTCTACTGGGCCTGAAGCGGATGCAGGAGAAGGAAGAGAAGGACTCCAGTCCACGGGTGATGATGGCCTTCTCACGGGAGGCTGGCAGGACCACAGCACACACCATTCAGCTGTTTACTGTGTACAACAGAGGACCATACTGGCCCCAAATATCTGACAGATTTTCAAAAACCTTTCTGTCAAAGTTGCTGCATTAGAAGAGACAGCCTGCTGTAAATAGACAAAGCGTGTGTGTGCAGGCCTCCCAGGCCTCTGTGTGACACTTACAGAAGTGGTTGGTGAGGTAATAAGGAATGTAGACCTTCCCGTCAGTGAATTTGCCCCACTTGCAGCCTCGGCTGGTGCAGGGGTCTGCGTTTTTCTCGGCCTCGCTGTCGATGGCGATGTCTCCTCCGATCAGGATGGGATCATTGGCGGAGCGGACTGAAACACATCACAGCAGCAACTCAGACACCTGTTGAAGTGCTGCTATTAAAAGAAGAGAGCAGAAATATCAACAGCTGTCTGGAGGAACACGGTGACCACAGCAGCTCACTCACTCAGATTACTGTTGGCTCTCTCCAGCAGCTCAGAGACAGAGAGCTCCCCGGAGTCGTCCTCTGCAGTGTCCTCTGCACAGGGACATCAACAACAACGCAGTTTCACTTCATATGGAAAATACACCAGTCACAATACTGAGCATGTCGGTACCACAGCTCTGATCATTAGAATAGATCACATACCTGCCTGCAGGTTCAGCGTGGGATGAGAGGAGGAAAGACAAACACATTAGAAACAAAACCTCATGACTAGAAGTTACAGCTAAAAGTCAACGTTATACTGTTTCTTAAAGTAGCATTAAAGTAGCGTTAAACCTGTCAGAAGTACAAAGAGATTATGAGACACACGTTCAGCATCATAGAACCTGAAGCTTTGTAGATAAAGTGCACCATATGACCCAAACTGTGTCATCGTCTGTGAGAAATTAACGAAACACTGCTGACAAACAGTGAACAATAGTGATTAAAAACTCAGCTGAGGTGTAAATAAATGCGCTATTTAACCTCCTAACAGCATCTTTGTGAATGTGGAGAAGACGACCGGCTTCATATGAGAGAGAGGAGGCCGTTCATGTTCATGACTGTGACAGAGGATGTTCAACATGCATTGTTTCTGTTAACATGTAGAAGTGTTGATGAATGACCAGATATCTCACTGCGCTGCCATCGTCTCCCTCTCCTCTCTCACTGTGATCCTACCTCATTGTCGGCCCAACAGCAGGCGGACAGCAGCAGCAGAGCCACAGCTGAGAACCTGAACACAGACATGCGAGCCATCCTTAGCAGACCTGCAGGACACAGACAGGAATCAGCTACAGCCTCCACTCACAGGAAAGACACCGTGTTTGAACCAACAACATATAAAACAGACAGCTGAAAGAAACTGCACACTTTTCTACTTCATGTTGTGCTGCAGACGTTTGCAGCTGAACTCACCTTGGATCCTTAGTGTGGACTTGTGCAGCTGAGGTTTCCCTCTAGGTTTTTATATTTGTTCGACTGCTCCGGTGAGCCCAAATATGGATTATCTGTGTACGAAGAAAGCAAAGCATCAGCTAAATCCACCGGCTTATCAGTCACACATGGTTTGGACACATACATCTGAAAAATGTCCCCACCTACTGCAGTTGTGGGAAAAAGGACACTTGTTTAAAGATTGGTTGTCAGCAATTAATGGGATGTCTGACAATTTCTGGAAATATCCCAGGGATTATTGTGAGGTGTGATCTCATATGGTGATATCTTCTAAATGGATAATACTTCCAACTTTGTTCAGTTTTATTATTTAAGATAATCACAAAAAAGAAACAAAGTTCAAGATTGCAATTGCAAATGTATTTATTTATTTGGCGCAGTTTGATGGAGCTGCATTATATTTATATATATATATATATATATATATATATATATATATATATATATATATATATATATATATATATATATATATATATATATAATATTTTTTTTTTTTCTTTTTTTTTTTTTCATATTTTCATTCATTCCCAGAATGTCCCTGAAAGAATCAGTTTTTCTGGCTGCACTGTGACTTTTGGACATATCAGGACTCTGTATGGACTAAATATTCACAACAGAGGCCTAAATATGTATTAACATGAGAAAATAAAAATAACTAGGCCCTGCTCACCAACATCATCAGCGTTTTTTAATGTCTGCTTGATTATTAATTTCCCTCCACGTTTTAGTTAATTTCATACATTATCAATACAAGTGTATAAATGACACAAGCTTGTTCAGTTAGTTGGTTTTATGGGTTGTTGTTCAGCTGAATCAAGGAAACAAACAGGTGTTCCTCTTTATGTCCTGTCAGCAGGGAGGGGCTGTCAACATGTAGGAGGATAGGTGAGTTCTTCAGTAAATGACAATCAGTTACATTTGGTGTGCGCATAGGTTTGTAATCATTGGCCATATAGTTGTTGAGACAGTGTGTGTTTTACTCTGACACACAACACACACTGTAGAATTGGGCATTTTGTCCAGATTGCAGAAGAAAGAAGCTACGGTACATTCTTTTTACTTGACAAACATTCTGCACAAACAGAATCTTATTGTTTTTAAACAGACACAAGACAATTGTAATTAGTACGGCCTCTTCCGCACTTAATAAATCCATATCCTGCTTCAGGAAATCCTTTCTCTTCTGATTACGTGTCCTGATTATTTTTGTGATGCTGCACAACCTCTGACTTTTTCATATCCATTAATAAAAGGTGTTCACTTAAAATACTTGGAGACAGAATCAGTATGTGAACACCGAGAGATTTTCCTCACCAGCTCTTACATCAACAGACATGTCACAAGACAAAGCCAGAGCAGCTCTATTTGGAAACGTGTCAACAGACGAGAAGTTGTTGCAGCAGGCTGGATTACATAAGGTCAGAACTGCGGGACTGATACTCTGCCATGCATATCACAATCTGACAATACTTCATGTATTTGACTGATTATTATTATTATCATGGAGGCATCAACATGTAATAGAGATGTTAAATTAACAGTGAAAACTCATCATAGCTTAATTTAACATCAGTATTCATAATTACACTTCATGTTTACTTCTCCTGATCTTTACCTCCTATAACAAGGTCCATAGGGGCATCTCAATAAATAAACATGTTATATTATATTATATGATATTATATAAGTGTTATTTATTGCTTTTTTCGTGTTGGAATAAATGTTAAATATTTAACTGCAAAGTAGTAATGCGTGTTTAATTCTTTAATTTGTTTTGCATTAAATCATACTGGGATGTTTGCTGAAATTGATAGGATAGGATTTTTCCTTTCCTGCCAAATAATTGTAGGAGTAAAAAGTACAAATCTGGCTTCCAAAATGTAGGCGAGAAGAAGTTTAAAGTAGCATAAAATGGTAAGTACAAGTACCTCAAAAATAGACTTAAGTACAGTACTTGAGTACTAAGATTAAGAACCATCACTGGTTTTTGACGACAATTACACTTATGTTATTAAGGAAGTCTCCAAAAATCTTTAAATGAAGCTTTTCTTCCCCATAGTCATTGTTCCTGTTTTTGTAAGACGTTGCAAGACTGTCTGTAAGTCAAACATAAAGCAACTGTGCCCACATTTTGAAGAAGTCATGTAAACACAAAAAAAAAGGCATTTTGCAACAGATAGCAACCACACAGAGGGGTTGTGTAAACACCAGTTATAAGGCATTATGATCCAAGTCACTAAAGTATCAGTAAAATGATTTGTGTGTTGTATTCCCCCACAGTTTTCTTTATCACCAAGGAGACTATCCTTTTGAACTAAAAAAGTTCTAATCGATTATATATCCTTGGACAAAACATGTACGCCACCCTCAACAATAAAACAGCTGTTTTCAGTCAAACCTGATCCACAGCCATCAATACATTCACCTCTGTGCAAGGATGAATGACAACACACACTCTTTCATTCACAATTAATTCTGCCCACCGGTCCTCTCCTCATCTATTTCCTCCTTTTTCGTTGCTATATACATATAAATATATGATGGAGCCCTGGGGCCGGGGGTGGTGGGCTTGGGGGACCGGACTAGTTTGAGACAGCTTGGAATCAGAGGACCCGATCCCCCGCTACACCTCCTAATCCTGACATGAGTGGGAGCTAAAATAACAAAAAAGAGGTTTAAGTTACTGTAACTGAAAGGTAAATAAGTGTAATGAATGTAACAAAGTGAAACAGGGTGGAGACCAGCGGAGACAGACACTGTCTGACTGCTACAGTCTTGCAGCCAGGCCAGGTGAGCTGAATCTCAGTATGACCTTTAAAAATATCTCTTTTCATCACTCCACAAATCAGAAAACCATGAAAACAAAAATCTACTTTCACCATGTTTTTAGGAAGAAAATGTTATGTAAATCAGACTATAAATGATACATGAATAAATACCTCTGTATAAACCTGAAGAAAATAGATAGGAATGAAACTGGAAAGTTTGGTATATGTAAGTGATACTTAAGTGGAGAATTCTGGCTCGGAAAACAGCCTTTAAAGAATCTATTATAAAATACATTTTGAAGACACCAAAAATAAATAAGGAATCGATATCATCATGACACTAACCCAGTTGAACGGCGACTGTCGTTTTTTCTCTCTATTACAAGTTTTCTGCACTGATGGGCTGAACGGTGGTGTAGTGGCTAGCACTGTCACCTCACAGCAAGAGGGGCCCGGGTTCGATCCCGGGTGGTCCTTCTGTGTGGAGTTTGCACGTTATCCCCGTGGCAGCGTGGGTTCCCTCCGGGCGTTCTCCAAAGACATGCCGCTTAGGTTATTTGGAGACTCTAAATTGCCCATAGGTGTGACTGTGAATGTTTCTTTGTCTCTACATGTGCCCTGCGATAAACCTGTCCAGGGTGTACTCTGCCTTCGCCCAATGTCAGCTGGGATCGGCTCCAGTGCCCCGCAACCCCGAGTAGGAGAAGCGGTTCGGATAATGGAAGTTTTCTTTAATTATTATTTTTATTTAATTATGCAGATGAGACATTAACTAACGGTAACTTTTGGTGAATTTAGGAAAAAATCTAGTCTGAAAGAAGACATGTTAGGAAGAGCTAAATAGTAAATGCTAAATAGTGCATGAAAAACTAATGTTTTTTCCTGGTGTCTCCCCAAAAAACATGTTTTTCATGTTGAAGTCCCACACAAGATAAATGTTTTGGTCAGTTTATTGGTCAATTTGACCTGTTTCTTATACAGCCGATCACTGACTGTTAAATTATGTAATCTGTTCGTGCCTGGGGACAAACAGGGGAAAACAAAGCCCACATCTTACACAAACCACAGTCCGTTTTAAGTAATAACTGCCACTTCTTCTTGCGCTGAATTTGTCAACAAGTCTTTGGTCAGCAGTGCACCATATTAGGATGGAAGTTAGTTGTCTTTCACTCCTATATAAGTTTGGAACACCTCTGTTTCCTCAGGCTTTATCCTTTGGTCTGCTGCTGTGGTCCTGTAACCAGCCATGCTCCTCCAGGCTGCTGCGCTCAGTGTCCTCTTCTGCTCAGTCCAAAGTTTTACTCTACAGGTAAGCATCAGCAGAAAAATTATGTCTCGATAATTAGGTAAATATATATAATTTTTTTATGACACAATTTGAAATGAAATGTGATACATTCTGAAATTGAAAAGTCCCAAACACAGTTTTTCTTCAATAATTGTGTGTAGAATGTAGGGGATTAATCATTTTATTGTTATTTTTAACGACAATTTGGTAAATTGCTAAAAGCTGAATGTGATTCTGTGTTTCATTTTAAACTTTGTAGTTTGTGGATTGCATTACTTTCTTATCCGATGCAGGAACGCTCAAATTTAACTTTCTCTGCCTCGGAAATGACATTAACAAGAAATACTATTTCCCATTATGCCCCATATTTCCCCCGACATGCTACTTCTATGGGACCTGCACCTCCCATTGTCGTCTCTAACTGAAGTTGAATCTCTGCTGGAACTAAACTTTATCTGAATTTACATTGAAACAAATTTAACATCTTTAATTCAGTGAACTACATTTAACCAACTTTGTCTCATCACAGGGTCCTTTTGAAAATGGTGAGGAGTACTCTGGTAAGAAGACTACTTTTCAGACGATACAATTCTGTAAATACATAACATCAAGTAACTGATACAAAGTGTTTCTATTCCACAGGCAACACCGTTGAGGATGACGAATTCAGTGTCTCCACACTGTTAGAGAAGGCCAATGTTCATGTTGGTATGTTCATCGCAGCAACTGCTTTATTATTTATTCATTCAAGCAAATGTACAGTGATAACAATCTAACCTTAAAGATAGGACTAAATATTGAAATGAAAAAAGTCATTAAAACATTTGAAATATTGCATGAGTACTTAGACGAAATCTGAAAATATAATCTCGTGATTCATATACATGGACATGAATTTGTCATTATTTCGTGTCACTCAGTAACGAAAACAACATCAATGGAAATTCAGTTCGGATCCATTTTTGTGGTGGACACACAAATGAAATGGCTTCACTCGACTGTGCACCGGTCAGAGCTAGTGACGTAGTATTGAATATTGAGAACGACAAATTATGGTTGATGGGTCAAACTAACATAGGGCTTTTAATCAGGAGACTAGTGTTTGAGTCCACATGGCCCAAAGCAGTGTTATTAAGTGACACGTTTGTGACGGATTCTTCGACCTATAAAGTGGTTTTGTTGCTTAAACCTATCATCTGTTTAGTTCAGTCATGTTGCCCCAATTGACAGAAAAAAAACGTGTTGCAGCTACGAAAGATACTTCCAATTAAAATACATTAGTTTTAAAGTCGTGCAGAACAAACACAAAAAAACAATTAGAACATTTGTGTCTATCTACAGGAATCAACAGTTAAAAATTTCGTGACTATTTCACATACTGCCTTGAGACTGGGTTGGTGTGAAAGGAGTGGTTGTATCAGACCCAGAATTAACAAAGCAGTTTAATCAAGAGAATGAAATGCAGCTCAGTAATAAAGATCACAACATTTTCTTGATTATCCTCACGTCATGTTGCAGGAAAGAACTTCGATGACCCTCTGGTGATGTTTGGTGACATAGCGGTGCCAACAGATCTACAGAACGCTGATCCCTGCGTAGAACGAGGTTGCCTGTGGCCTAAAGCCACCGATGGCAACGTCTACGTCCCCTACCGCATCTCCAGGGACTACGGTAAGTACTGAGGGCAGGGCTCTTTTTTTTACCATCTGTGACTCTTGTACAGTTTCACCTTGTGAGTGTGTGTGTGTGAGTCATCATGGCAAAATCTGGTCCTGGAGACCTCAGCAACGACCACAGAAGTGGATTTTAAGTACTTCAGGTCAGTCAGGTGTTTATATGTCTGTCTGTGGACAGATTTTGTCACCACGATAGTTTCACAACCGTGCAAGATGCGGTCATGAACCTTTACAGGTGTGTAGTTGAGATGAAAATGAAGACCACTCTAGAAGATGGGTGTGGTTCGGAGGTAGGGGAGTAGGAAGTGGGGAAGGGGCGATTGGCAGCTGGTTCCGTAATTTACCAATTTACCATAGTTGTCATGTTAGTTGTAGGCATAGTAGCAGTAATAGGAGAAGTAAAGGTTACAGTAGCAGCAATAGCAGTTGCAGATTTAGTGGTAGTAGTAGTAGCAGTATAGTAGTAGTAGTATGCAGCCTAAAGTAGTAGCATTAGCAGTGGTAGCTAAGGTGAGTTGTTGCGGTAGTAGTAGTAGTCGTAGAACTATGGGTATCACAGAAGTAGCAATATTTTTAGAAATATCAATAGCAGTTGTAAATCTAGGTAATCTTGTAAATCTAGCAGTAGTATCAATTTATCATTAGTAGTAACAGTATTACTATGTAGCCTATAGCCTAGTAGTAATAGAAGAAGAAACCATTTTTATATATATTTTTACACATACACGAATTTTGACTACTGCATTCGACCCATCCCTGTATATAGGGAGCAGTGGGCTGCCATTGATTGGCGCCCGGGGGTTCAGTGTATTGCTCACGTACACTTCGACACGTGACACGTCCCAGTCAGGGATCGTACCGTTGACCTTCCGGTTCCCAGATGACCCTCTTAACCCAGTGAGCCACGGTCATCCCCAAATAGCACTAGTATAGCAATAGCAGTTGTTCGTAGTAGCAGTCTACTAGCCTAGTACTAGTAGCAGAAGAAGTAATAGTAGTCGTAGCAATAGCATTAGCAGTGTAATGTTAGTTGTGGTGGTAGTAGTACTACCACAACAGGAGCAGTAGTAGTAGTAGGAGTAGTAAAAGAAGGCTCGCAGAATACTAGCAATGGCATAATCAGTAGTAGCGGTTGTAGTTATAGTAGTTATAGTAGTAGCAGCAGTACAGTAGTAGGCCTAGCAGTAGCCTAATAGTGGTAGGCTACTAGTAGTATTATAGTACTGGTTTAGTAGAAGGCTAGTATACTTGAATTAATAAATGAATGAATAAAATGAGTGTTGCTGTTATTTAAATATGAATACTTGTATCGTATTGGTGCTAAAAATCCCATTTTACTATGATGACAGAGTGATGTAGAAGATGAAAGCAATGAAACCGACGAAACTGATTTTACATTTTTTTGTTTTTACTGTCAAGACCGAAGAGAGAGAGATACCATCGTCCGAGGTCTGCGGTCATTTGCTGCGTCCACCTGCATCCGCTTCACCCCCCTCAATGGACAGAGTGACTTTGTGGACATCCAGTCCCGCTCAGGGTAGGGACCACAAAATACGTTCCAGATATGCATTCATGAATACGATCTTATAGACCTCTATTCACACCTCGGGTCTTACAACGGAGCTTTCATCTGACTTCTCATCAAACCGGGTCAAGAGAAGCAATGTAACTTATTCACAACGGTGCTGCTCAATCTGTTTTACTGTTTGGAGGTTTTATTCATTGCTCTCTTTCAGGTGTTTCTCATTTGTTGGGCGTCGTGGTAGAGGCCAGGTAGTGTCTTTGAGTCGCCGCGGTTGTGTTTTCCAGCAGATCATCCAACACGAGCTGCTGCACGCTTTGGGCTTCAACCACGAACAGACTCGGTCCGACAGGGACCAGAATGTTCGCATCTTGCTGCAGAACGTTATTCCTGGTGGGTCACATGCTTTAATTATGATGAATATAGATGGAACGTTATTAAAGAATTGGGGTCTCACAAATAACAACTGACCTTAATTTATGTTAAGGTCTCAAGTGAAAAAGGTTTAAGTCCCATTTTGTAGAAAGTTAGAATCCGCCATCTTTTTTAATCATAAACCAGGTCTAGGTCCTGTAGATATCGTGAAAGTATCAAAACGCTCAATCCATGGAAAAATGCACACAGCCCGTATTCAGAAACGCAGCCTTTTAAAGGAGCCATCAGGACTTCCGTAAGGTTGTGATGTCACAAATATTCAGTCACTGGTAGAAGTGCCGCTAAACTCTGTGTAGTGGACTCACCCAGTGAGTACCCGGCTGCAGTGACGCTGCGAAGACGGCATCAGCACAGATGCAGGAGACTGGAAATGCTGACCAATCAGAACAGACTGGGTTTTTGTCGGGAGGGGGTCTTAAAGAGACAGGCACTAAAACGGAGCGTTTCAGACAGAGGGTGAATATAGGTATATCCAGACAGACTGTATGAGAGAAATAATGGTGTTTTTGAACAAAAAATCATGCAAACATGTTCTCGTAGAAACCCCAAATTCAATTATGAACCTGAAAAATGTGCATGATAGGTCTCCTTTAAGTACAAATAAATAGATCAAAATATGACTTGACTTCATCATATCATTGTAGCAGTCGTGTGGAAGAAAAACTGATTGAGCTGTGTGATCCTTTGCAGGAATGGAGTCCAATTTCAGGAGGATCAACACAAGGAACCTTGGCACTCCCTACGACTACAACTCTGTCATGCACTATGGAAGGTAGCGTCTCACATAGAAACATATTCAAATTCTCAGCTGAAGCTATTAAGAGGACAGATCGAATGGGTATCCGCCGACGTTAAATGCTTTCTTTTTGCTACCATCCATCCGCAGCAGCTCAGCAAGGAAACACTGTCCATGAAAACATAAAGAGAGAATTCTGTTCTGAAAGGACCATAGCTTTAGAAGAGATTTGTCTCACTCAGTGTTATGATGAGTGAGTGAGGATCCAAATGCAGGGTTTTGGCAAAAAGCAAGTGAAGCAAAAGAAGAAGGTTCATTCATTGAACCAAGAGGGAGGCAGGGAGGGAGGAAGGAAGGAAGGAAGGAAGGAAGGAAGGAAGGAAATAAAGGTTCAGAATAACTTTAGGATGGATTTTCCGCAGAAAAAGCGCTGCAGGTTTTGTCTGCCATGGCATATATTATTTTCCAGACCAGTATGAACTATAGGAATTATTACAGAAAACTTTCCTTTTTTTCATTATAATGTTGTTATCAGCATGTGAATATTGTTTGAAGACAGACTTGATGTTTTTAAAATTTTTGGCCACATATGCCATGTTCATGAGGACACAAACGCGACTCCAAATGAATGATGACGTTTCTCTGTGTCTGCTAAATAAACAATGATTTGCTAAAACGTCAGCCGTAATGACTTCATAAGGTGGTATTGTGTCAGACTACATGTTTTTCAGATTCTTCATGCAGCTTTGAGATTGCAGCTTTTTCCATACATCAGCTCTCAGTGGTCATTAAAACAGTCCCGATGTACAGTTTAAACTTCTCATCGCCTCTGTGTATTTTGCACCGCAGGTTCGCCTTCTCTAGGAACAGGATGCCGACCATCGTTCCCATCCCCAACGCCAATGTAGCCATCGGCAGGGCCACCCAGATGAGTGCCACTGACATCCTTCGGGTGAACCGCCTTTACCGCTGCAGTACGTGTCTTTTTAAAGAAGTAGCCTACGACCTCTCCAACTAAACTTCTGTCTATCTGCTACCACCAGCACTCTCTCGCTCCATCTACTTCTGACAAACTTGATGGACATAAGTCGGATTGAACACAGATCAAAACCTGTATATGTTTATATGCATTGTAGCAGTAGCATAAAGAAACCAAGCAGCTTTTACAGTGTTTGCTGTCTCTTTGAATTCATGTCAGATTCGACTGCTTCCAGGCCTCACCTGAAACCCGTGCAAAGAAACCATTTCCTCTAGAGGAGAGAGTCTGGTATCGTCAATGCGGTGTAACGTAAGTATGATATTCAGATGAGCCTGACTGTACATTCTGTCTTCAGATGGAAGTTTCCCTCTTTTTATGTTTGTAGTAGCTTTTATTAATTGCATATTTTTTTCCACGTAAATGTAGCATTTTGCCATTTTAAGATAGTGACTGATACTTAAAAAGAAAAAAGAAAAGAAAAATAATATTCAATCTTCCGGTACCTGTAGCACTATTTATCAATCTATATTGTTTTGGTGTGAGTTGCGTGTTGATACTTTTGGAGATATCAGTCATAGAGATGTCTGCCTTCTCGCCACTACAATGGGACTATATGGCGATCAATTGTAATGTCTCCTTCCTGAAATCATGACCTGATTAAGACACTTGAGAGAAAAAAAAGACCTTAAGGTCTGTGAATTGTCTGAGTTTTTCAAATGTATTTAGCTGATATCTCTATAACTAGGCAACACACAACTAAACAAGCTCTAGTTTGATCAAACAGCACTACAGCTCAGAGGGAAAACACGCCTTTTGGATTTAGGGATGAACTGTCCCTTTAAGAACTTTAAGCATCTTTCAGTTTGTGCATGCCCATGTTTGTGTGTGCGTGCACATGTACATGAACAAATCCCCCTTTTTTCCTCCAACAGGAAATCAAGAGGAAATGAGGCAAAGTGATGCAACTTATTTTTTTTGTCATCTTCAAACAAAACCAGAAATGTGTCTTGTGCTTCATCAATTTGCTATAATTGAGAATTGTATTAAATTAGCTTGTGCTGTGCTAATGAGAAATAAAAATGTGTCCATCATCACAAATGTACTCCTCAATATATAACTGCTTGTGAGCTTGATACCTATACTAATAATGAATAAAAAATATGTATTCAATATCTTAACATCAGCCTGTGTGTGTTTGCTCAATATTTTAATCTGCAACGATACAAGTGAAGCCCAATGTGACCCCACATGACCTCTTCACAGCCATTGGCATAGACGGTTATTTATGGTAATTATTCTTTCCCCACCCTGCATTCTGTGAAGACCCGCCCTGCTCTGCCTCTGATTGGCTAGTCGCTGCCTTCTTCTCAGAATTTATCAAGTTTATTGCTAAAGAACAAGATTGTTGGAGGTTTGGTCGGGTCAAGGATTTCAACTCCGACGTGGATGTTTTCATAAGGACGGCAGCCTTCTTGTAAAGTGCTCTCATTACTGTGTCCTGATTATGAGAGATTTTAATATGTTGCTGTGTATGCTGCTTATATGGTTGGAATAAAAATACAGATGTGTTGGAGATTTCAATTTTGGTGTTCTTTCATAATTCAACATACATTTGTCCCACTGATGATTCAAATGTTTATGTTCTGTCATAATTCAACATACAGTTAACCTTAACGTTGAAGTTAAAATGGTTCTTCGTATCAAAAATGTTGCCGACGCCCTGCATGTAGAAGCAGAGCTCACAGGTGATCAGCAGCTTTCACATTTCCTGTCATTCTCACGTTGGTGGCCTTCATGATCTGTGAAGCCCTCTTGATGAACACACACAGGTGATCAAACGCAGCAGCGTACTGTAGTTGATAAGCCGTCTTTCTGGCTTTGCTCCAAACGCCACGTGCAGTATGTCCACTCTCACACACTCACCTGTGGGGACAGGTTGCTTTTTAATTCTGAAAAGATGTAACGAGGGGCTACACGGTGGTGTGTTGGCTGGCACTGTCGCCTCTCAACAAGAGCTGGCACTGTCGCCTCTCAACAACAGGCCTTCTGTGTGGGGTTTGCATGTTCTCCCCGTGTCAGCGTGAGTTTTCTCCAGGTTCTCCGGCTTCTTCTCACAGTCCAAAGGCATGCAGCTTATGTTAATCGATTACTCTAAATCACAGCCCGTAGGTGTGAGCGTGTATAGTTGTCCGTCTCTATGTGTCCGCCCTGCGATTCTTGCGATCTGTTTCGGGCGACCCTCCGCCTCGCCCAATGTCAGCTGGGATCGACTCCCAGTAGTATTTAGTACATTTTTCTCAGATGACACAGTTTGGGTCAAACGGGGCACTTTATCTACAAAGCTTCATTTTCAATGATGCTGAACGTGTGTCTCATAATCGCTTTATACTTCTGACAGTTTTAACGTGAACATGCTACTTTAAGAAACAGTGAGTTTTAGCTGTAACTTCAAGTCATGTGGTTTTGTTTCTAATGTGTTTGTCTTTCCTCTCATCCCACGCTGAACCTGCAGGCAGGTATGTGATCGATTCTAATGATCAGAGCCGATGACCCCATCCTGACCGGAGGAGACATCGCCATCGACAGCGAGGCCGAGAAAAACGCCGACCCCTGCACCAGCCGAGGCTGCAAGTGGGGCAAATTCACTGACGGGAAGGTCTACATTCCTTATTACCTCACCAACCACTTCTGTAAGTGTCACACAGAGGCCTGGGAGGCCTGCACACACACGCTTTGTCTATTTACAGCAGGCTGTCTCTTCTAATGCAGCAACTTTGACAGAAAGGTTTTTGAAAATCTGTCAGATATTTGGGGCCAGTATGGTCCTCTGTTGTACACAGTAAACAGCTGAATGTTGTGTGCTGTGGTCCTGCCAGCCTCCCGTGAGAAGGCCATCATCACCCGTGGACTGGAGTCCTTCTCTTCCTTCTCCTGCATCCGCTTCAGGCCCAGTAGAAGCAGCGACCGCGACTGGCTGAGCATCGAGTCCCAGAACGGGTAAGAAAGACACGTCGTGGTGCCGTTCACACTCGAGAGCGTTTCCTCAGACTTTTGTGTTGTTCAACTCATCTCTGATCCCGTCCAGCTGCTACTCCTACGTCGGCCGTCGTGGAGGGAAGCAGGTCGTGTCTCTGGCCCGTAGCGGATGCCTCTACCACGGCACCATCCAGCACGAGCTGCTCCACGCTCTGGGCTTCAACCACGAACAGACCCGCTCCGACAGGGACAACCACATCAGAGTCGTGCTGCAGAACGTTCAGTCTGGTAATGCAGCTGTTTGTTATTCTGATATATTAGAGGAGAGCCGGTGAACTTCAGACAAGTGAAAAATATTACTTGACAAGGGAAGAAATTCATCTTCTCATCTTGTTTTCCAGACTAGTACAGCGAGTCTCTGGTGTCCCCTAGTGGACAAAAATAGCCTGAACAGCACATTTGAGCAACTCACTGATCCTCCATGAAACAGAAGCTCATTGTGTGACTGCAGCTCTCTGAATATAAAACCAGTCAATGTGAATTCAAACCAAACAAATGTAACTTTAATATTATCTATAATGTAATTTTCCTTCTCTTTCTGTTTTTTTTCCAGGAATGGAGCACAACTTCAGGAAGATCGCCACCCTCAACCAGGGCACTCCCTACGACTACGGCTCTGTCATGCAGTACCACAAGTGAGAACAAGTGTCTAAGTGATCTAATTGGTTCCAGGTGCTGTTTTCACCAGGTGCATTCTGGGCGCAGTTGATTGGTCACTGAGTGTGGTATTTCAATGGCAGTGTTTAGCAAAACAACACACACATAATTTTAGTTTGTAATGATTTGATGAAGATAATCGTATGCAATTAGAATTTAGTAACAATGTGCTTATGGTTCGGCCATTAACTTTCAATATGTCTTGTCTTGTTTTGAATGAGGCGTTTGCTTTTGCAAGAGATGTCAGACATTTTGTATGTTTTTATTTTTGTGTGCAGTTTTTACAAAGAGGACCCAAATTTCAGAAAATGTGTTTTAGCTGTTAAATGCCTCTGTAATTCCTCTAGAATCTTAAAGGACAAAAAGCACAATGTGAATATATTGAGATATATGTTGATATATCGGACTTATTAGCTGTGGATGGAATGACCCGTCCCCACTGGCTACATAAGGTACGTGTCTGCCAGGCCTTGTCTCAACAGTTTCCTGCTGTGGAGGGGGGGGGGGGGGGGGGGGTTATATTGACAGCAGTGTGTTGAATGTCCCACACTGATAAGAGCAGAGGAGGGTGTGTGTGTGTTTTTTTTCTCTCAGACAGAGTGTTTCAAACTCAGACTCTCCAACATAACATGTAAGAGTCAGTGAGGATACAGTGAAAATGCAGATGAGGACGTTATACGTGAATCAGGACAATAGCAGGATTATAGATACAAGATGTCCCCAGGCCAAATCAATTGCAATATGATTACATTTTAAATACACACATGATTCATTTAGGACGAACTCCATCTGTTGACGAAGCCCATGTGATCATATCAAAAGCTCCAGAACAGCTACAAAATGAACCTTGAGGTGAGATTTGGTTCTCCGTCGATAAAATAAGAAATCAAGCTCAGAAGCGGCAAAAAAAAAACAAAGCACACTGTATGGCCAAAACATGTGGACACATGTTTGTGTGCACTCTCTGTCTGAGGCTGGTTCTCGTGGGCTGGGCCCTTTGTAGTTTCAGGTAACATGAAACTTTGTCATTCATTTTATGTCAGTGTTGTGAACAATAAACAAGGACATGTCGTCTGAATGAACTCTGATTTGACCGACAAGGCATATAAACAACAACACACAGTGGCATCTCGTCGCCATGCGGACAGATGGTAGCCTTATTCAGATATTCAATTAAGGGCTTCCAGGTGAAAAGTGTGCCTCCACTCAGATAAAATGAGGCGTCTGGCGAATAAAGTTGCAAAGGCTGTTTTTTATCAATGGAAAGTTGGCTGCAGCGGGTGTTGGGACTCCAAATACGGCCGCCGGAGGTTACGGCTCTTGCCAAAAAGCTTTTCAAAGTGTGTTTTAATATTTGACGCCAGCAATATGTTAAAGTTGGATGGGACCGGAGCAGATGAGTTTGGACCAAATATCACTGGTGTCCGGCTACATTTCTGCCAATCGCTCATTTGTAGAATCGACTCTAATAAAACATGCCTAGCGCACATAGAAGAAGAGTGGACTAGATGGATACGGATATAGTCTTACTGGTTGTCAGGTTGTCATCACTTTCCTGCTGCCAAATCAGTTTGAGAGGGGCTGTGAAATTGGGCATAAGGGAATCAATGGACTAATAGATTAAGCAGGTGGAGCATTTCTTTGGAGGAAGAGAATCAATCAGGGAACCAGGAGGGTTGACAGGAACCGTAATGTGACATGGTTAAGTGTGGAAGAACTTGACTTGATCGAGACCCCATCCAACACCTTTGAGAGGAAGTGGATCTATGATGACATGAGCCGGACCTGAACACCATTTTGGAGCCTCGCTAACGCTCTCGTGGCCGAATGGGAGCAAAACCCCGCCTTCAGGCAAATGCTGTTATACTAACTCGTGTAGTCTATCTATTGACCATGCAGGCTGAACCATATAGAGACATCATTCAAAACTAAAATCCGGTTTGTCTGTTGCTAAACAGTGCCATTGAAATTCCACACTCAATTATCAAATGCCTGCACCCAGAATGCACCTGTGAATACACCTGTAAGCAATTCGATTTTTTAAAAATCAGAGCTTCAACACTATGAATAGGATTCAGGTTTGCTCTTCGTTGTGCACAACAATGGAGACCAGTTTTGGCGAAAGGGAGTCAGAGGACTGTAAATACAATGTACCGCATTTGGTTTACGTCTACAATACAGTAATATGTTGATGTCACCTTCAGTTAAGGGGAGAGACCACAGGTGACTGTTTGTAATGGTAGATGTCACCATGAAACTTCCCCAGTTGAGTACTTACATTAAGGAGATCATATTTTTTGTATTACAGATGCTCTGAAATGTTTAAATATGTAAATGAGGCATTATCTCATAACTTTGGGTGAATTTTGGAGAAATATTTAGACCAAGTAATAAAATAAACACCTAAAAATTCATTCTGGGTGTTCTCTTTCCACTAGTCTGAAAGAAAACATGTTACGGAAGCAAAATAGCCCAAAATTGTAAAAATGTAAGACTATTGAGGAAAATAGTGTTTTATTACATCAGTGTGCAGTCGGCATGTGGGAAGAGTTATTTATCTGGTGTGCGTGTGTAAAGTTGTGATATGAAAATATATTTTTACGAAGAGTTTATATATTGCTTTAAAAGACGTATTTGCTTTTGAATGAGATTTAAGATATTTTGCAATTCGGCTTCTTCTGAAATTGTGTTTTAGCAATTACACAAATAAAGAACCCTAGGATATTAAAAAGAATAAAAAGATTTAAAAGATTTTAAAAGATTTTAAGATTAAAAAGAAAGAAAAAGGGCAGTACTGTACTGCACCAACCCATCGAGACACCTGGGACAGTCGCAGTGCTTCACACGGGTTGCAAAGACTCCGAATTTTCCATTTACAGTGATAAAGGTGTGCTGTGTTTGCACACTCTGATATGTCATCAGCTCGTGGAGTACCTGGACTGTATAAAAGCTGTCACTGGGTAACAGCAGACAGACATTCTCTGTTAAGGCTTTCAGGTAAGAGCATCAGTGATAGTGTATAAGTAATACAACCTAGATGGATTATATATTTTTGACAACATGCTATTTGTTTTGTTAATTTTACTTAGCCCTACTTGATTTTTCCTCAGTGAGAGTTCTGTTTTCACTTCATCTCCCTCCTCATCGTCTTCATGCTCTCTGGTAATAGGTCTGTTGCAGCCATGTTGGTCTTCTCTTGGTCTCTCGTAACCCTGCTGCTGGTGTCCTCTTCATGGGCCGAGGTAAAATATTCCCCCACATGACATGAAGGCCTGCGTGTTGGCTCCAAACAGGCCAATCGGAAATTCATGTCATAAATGTGGCAAAAAAAGGCACCCGAAAAACAAGTTCCAACACTTTATTTTATTTGGAATGTAATGTTTTCAGGCTGAAGCTATACAGCTTGGGAAAAAAATCATCCAGAAGGAGGGAAATAGATAGAGAACCATGTTAAATATTTAATGTTTTACAACTACTGGAAACAACCAGCCCAAATAAAAAAGTAGAAACAAACACACTTGGAGGCAAAAACATATAGACATATAGTTATCCTTAATAGTTTATTTATCATTTTTTTGTATTTGATCTAATTTTATTCGTATTACTTATTCATTTATACATGCAATTTTATTTGCTCTAAAAACAGAAAATATTGAGAGGTCAAATGGATATTAGGACCTTTATTTGAAAATGAAAAGCTATAGTTTACCTTGCACCGATTTAAGTCTGACAATGAAATCGATTGACGTTCAAGTATAAAGCTACAAAGAAAATGTATAAAAATAGATGCATAATGGGAACAAAACAAAAAAGTCCAAACAGCTATAGGCCAAAAGATATGGAGCCTCAACGTATCAATATATAAATAAGAAGTCATTGTTAAACAAGTCCATGTTATGAAATGTTGTTTATAAATCTTATTTTGGATGATAATTATTTTTTATTCCTGCACATATATCTATAAAATGCCATTATGACATAAAAAGTGACAAATAGTAAATAAAAGCTGTTTATTACATATTTCTTTACAATCAGCTGAGTTTCAATAATACATACAAATGATTATTTTCACTTGTATTTATCTACATAATTATTCACCTCTTAATTAAAAACATTCATAGAAATATATATTTTTTTTCCATCAATCAAAAATATTTCTAAATGTTAGACAGCTGGAGGATCCAGACATGATAGTACAGAGCTGACTTGTATTCCGTCTCTCAGCTTCCATAACATTTGGCTCTTCTTTTTTTCCATGTCGTTGTGGACGAGTACAGGAAGGTAAGGATGAAATGAAAGCCCTTCTTTATCAGCTTTAAATAATATATATATACATATATATATATATATATATATATATATATATATATATATATATATATATATATATATATATATATATATATATATATATATATATATATATATAGTATATGCAATTGCAGGGAAAGTGAAAGTGATTCTGACTTCACTCAGCTCTTATATTCAAAATGAGGATTGTGCAATTCATACTGTCACATGTTGTGCAGATGTTGCTGAGGAGGAAACATCCAGGGAGCTTTCTGTTAGTGAGCTGCTGGAAAGAGCCAATAGAGACCGCAGTGAGTAGAGCGTTTCCTGACCTTAACTGCTTTGTTGTAGAGACCATGTTATCGGAAATGTTGCAAAAAAACTAAAATGCTGTCACTGAATGCAACATTTTGTTTTGCAAGCATGGGTTGCTCCACCGAGACCACACTTTAACGTAACACTAAAATGTTACACACGCACACACACACACAGCATGTAACGGCCTGTAAAACCTCGGTGGCAAAATAGTACCGCTCTGTACGTTACAACAAAGGGTTAATTTACCCGCGGTGCATTTCCGACTCACGCCTAACTCCCGTGTTGGGACTGCAGCCCCTGACTTGGACGAGCCCATCCTGATCGGTGGCGACATCGCTATCAAGTCTGAGGCAGACAGAAACGCTGACCCCTGCACCGCCAGAGGCTGCCTGTGGAGAAAGTGGACCGATGGAAAGGTCTACATCCCCTACTTCATTGCCAACCACTACTGTGAGCAGTGATTCTTTCATTTACATTCATTCTTTTTGACCTTACAGTCACTTCCCCGATGAATGTTTTTGTACAACCACATGAGTTGACTTTTGGGGACCAAAAAGGTTTTATTTCTCCATAAGGTGCTATAAGGGACAACCTGAGACTGTCGGTGCATTGTGCAGTTTAATTACACAACATAAATCACTAAGGTAAAGGAAAAGCTCCGCTGCTTCAGATATTCTCGACCTGCCGTATTTGCCCTGCCAGCCTCCCGAGAGCAGTCCATCATCACTCGCGGAATGGAGTCTTTCTCCTCGGTGTCCTGCATCCGCTTCAGACCCTACCAGAGTGGAGATAACGAGTGGCTGAGCATCGAGTCCAGGGGCGGGTAAGGGTCCGGCTGAAGTTTTACAACTCAATTTTTGCTCTCACTCCAACAATTGACACCTTCAACCAATCTATGTTTGTTCTACAAGGAGTATATGTGGTGATATTCTGTGTGATTTCTCAAAGCTGCTGTATGTTTGTGCGTCGACAGCTGCTACTCCTTCGTGGGCCGTCAGGGCAATGCTCAGACTGTGTCTCTGGCCCGTAGCGGATGCCTCTACCACGGCACCATCCAGCACGAGCTGCTCCACGCTCTGGGCTTCAACCACGAACAGACCCGCTCCGACAGGGACAACCACATCAGAGTGGAGTGGGCGAACATCATCGATGGTGAGACAGCTACACCGCCTACTTTGTGACTTGTATTGTTTTTAGTCTTTCGAGTATAGTCTGAGAGGCAGAGATGATCTCGTTGTTTGAATTAAACCTGAATAAAAGGGGCAAAAAGCCTATTTTGCTCTTGGATTAACCATCAAATGACGACAACAGTGCTTGGCAAATAGCCAATTAGATTGCAGCGGGGCAACCGGTGATCTACCCCACTCCACATCAAATTTGTGGCACCTGCTTTAATTGCCCAAAGGCTTTAAACATGCGTATTGCCACACTCGAGGCAAATTACATTGCAAGCATCAAGCTATCCCCACAAAGCGGCCTCTCGAGCTCAGCG
Source organism: Melanostigma gelatinosum (assembly GCF_949748355.1). Classification (NCBI taxonomy): domain Eukaryota; kingdom Metazoa; phylum Chordata; class Actinopteri; order Perciformes; family Zoarcidae; genus Melanostigma; species Melanostigma gelatinosum. The sequence goes on along the minus strand of NC_136635.1, from coordinate 7,966,983 downwards.
CATTTAAAACACATTTACTGGATTTTATCTGGAAAAAGGAAAATAACACCGCCGACTGGACCCAAGATCGAGAGATGGTGTAATAAAGTGCACATTAAAGTGCACACACACTTACCGACTCTTAAAAGGGAATTTTGTATGACGTTCCATAAAGTCTGTGCTTTTCCTCACCAACCGTCCACAGTATGTGCAGATACGAGAGTGTAAGTCAGATCGGGTGTCCTGCAGCACAGGGGCCCCACAGGGACCATTTACACCTCGGACTTCAAACATAACTCTGCCAACTGCCACCTGCAAAAGTTCTCTGACAACTCTGCAATCGTCGGTCTCATCTCCGCCGATGATGACAGAGAATACAGGGAACTAAACCAGGACTTTTTAGGATGGTGCCAGCGGAACCGCCGCCACATCAACTCCAGCAAGACCAAGGAGCTGGTGGTGGACTTCCGCCGGGGCAAACGCCCTCCTCCGACACCGGTGAGTATCCAGGGACTGGACATTGAGGTTGTGAAGGCGTATAAGTACCTGGGTGTTCACTTGAACAATAAACTGGACTGGACTGACCACGCTCACGCTCTTTATAAAAAAGGACAGAGCAGACTCTTTCTGCTGAGGAGACTGAGGTCTTTCGGGGTGCAGGGAGCACTCCTGAAGACCTCCCAGCAGCGTGCTGGGGTGTCCACTGGATACTGTGGAGGTGGTGGGAGACAGGAGGATGATGGCGAAGCTCTCATCCCTGATGAGCCACGCCTTCCACCCCATGCAGGACACTCTGGCAGCTCTGCACAGCTCCTTCAGTCACCGGCTGATTCAACCCCGGTGTCTGAGGGAGAGGTACCGCAAGTCCTTTCTCCCCGCTGCTGTCAGGCTGCACAACAAACTGCTCTCGGTAGAACACTAACACTTTGAACACGAACACTTTGAACACTCTGAACACTTTAACACTTTAATTCATTCACCTGGTGCAATATCTTATCTAATCCGTGCAATATCCAATACGTTTAAGTATTTACCTGATCCGTCTGTATATTCTGTATATATATTCTGTATATACTGGTATATTTAATACTCTTCTTTACTGTCTTATTTTATTACTGTTTTACTGTTTACTGTTTACTGTTTAGTTCATTATATTACTTGATTTTATCTTTTATTTTATTACTTGTGAGCAATGCTGCTGGAATCCTGTAATTTCCCCACTGAGGGACCAATAAAGGATGATCTTATCTTATCTTATCTTTTTAAGAGCCCCCTTCTAGTGGCCATAAGTAGAACTGCAGCTTAAAGCATACCAGTGTTGGTAAGAGTGAGAGCTGATTACTCTTTACTTTTGGCACTGGTGCTTCTTTTTTTTCTTCCACCAGTTGAGCTCATGTTTGCGCAACTGAAATTCAGATCTTCTTAGTTAACTTCAAAACGGTAAATGTCTGTGATTTTAAATGTACGTTTACTCTCATCCCCGCAGGCATGGCTTACAACTTCGACAAGATCGCCACCCTGAACCAGGGAACTCCTTATGACTACGGCTCTGTCATGCAATATGAGAAGTATGGATGACTTCATGTTTGTGTCATTTCCTTAAGTTCAAACATTTCCATTGTTCTTGTAACTGTCTAGACTCTACAGGTAGTTCATATCACTGTGAAGATGTTCTGACTTTCTAGTGTTTCTTTGTAAGTTTCTCATTATTATCACATAATCAGCATGTGCTCCTATATGAGCTACTGCTACTCGTTGGCTTTAAGGCCCTGAATAAGAGATTGTTCATCAGGGACTTTGGGGAAGGAGCACAACTAACGTGGATCGGCTTTTAAACATGACCACATGACACATCAAAGAACTAAAATCCCCAGTTGTATCAGGAATAGTTTCCATCGAACCCACTCCTAACCCGCTCTGCATTGTGATATCTGTGACTCTCCAGGTACGCCTTCTCCAAGAACAACCTTCCCACCATGGTGCCCATTCCCAACAGCAACGTGGCCTTCGGCCAGGCCACCCAGATGAGCAGGAATGACATCGATAGGCTGAACAGGCTGTACAAGTGCTGTAAGTATACTACGGCAAATGTACAAAAACACACGGTCACAGTAAAAGTCAATTCACAGACTTTTCCCTCTGGGATGCCCCTTTGGTAGATAAAGAAGGGGTGGGGCATTACAATTTGAAGGAGTGATGTAGTGCCATAAGGACTGCACTGCATGCTAGAAAACGTTCTAAGCGTTGCCGCCCCACCAAATGCAGCTGGTGCTCTTCTTTTTTTTTTTTTTTTTTTGAGTCCTTGCTGCAGCAGCCCAGGTTTGAGGCCGGCCATCATGGGACCTCTGCTGCATGCCATCCCCCCTGTCTCTCTCTCATTATCAAAATAAAGTAGAAATGCCAAAAAATAACCTACACTACCATACTATTTAGGACGCCAGAATTGGTTATGGTATTTATAATATGTCAAATACAATATGCTGAAAACTACATCTGGTCACAGTCTTTTGAAGGCTGCAAGCCAGCATGCTTTTCTGGCTATTCGGACCCACAATCCTTTGCGCAGCAAATATAAGAGAGGTCAAAGTTCAAAGTGCAATGTTATGACATAGTAGTATATGCCAACTGAATAGATATTGCATGCAACAGTACACACTTTGTAAGGGCAGCTGCATTATTTACAAAGAAAAAGAAGGCATATGAGTATTGTTCTGAGACAGACTAAATGTGAATCTGTCCTTTATGTTCAAGTAGACATCTTTGGAATATTCACACACCAAGCAACTATCAATCCCACTTCAGGGTCCCCCCTTAATGACACGTCTTTTTATTCTGCAGAAACTGCACGTGACCTTTGCCCCGCCTTCCTGACGACATCACGGAAACGGATGAGGGTTTCGAGCGGACGGTAGTTCTGGTTGTCCTGTAACAATAAACCTGCAGACTTCATCAGCATCAAACGGTGGTCGCTTCCTTGACTGTATAGTAATGGAATGGCAAAGAACATGGGCACTTTATAGATTCAGGGGACGTTAATGAGACACTTCACTTCAAACACGCTCTCATTTTTATTCTCATATCACATAAAACAATCAATGTCAACAGTTTGATGTCTTCTAATCAGAAAATAAAGCTACTGCAGCTTGTAATGTTACAGTTCATTCCTGATTTTTATTTTGAGTCAGAAAACATAATCTTGAAACAAATATTTTGGCAGTTTGGAAAATATGCTAATATTCATTTTCGGGCAGAACATGAGCTCACGTCTGGCCAGCAGCTGATTAGCATAGCTTAGCACAAAGAGCTGACCTGGTTCTGCCTACCAGCACCTTTAAAGCCCACTAATGCACACGTGTCTTGTTTGTTTGATCAGTTGAACAAAAGTGACTCTCTGCCATAAAGTGAACAAGTCGATTTCCCAAAAGTTAAATAACTCATCATATGTATTCACATGTCCAGTGACTGGATGCTAATAAAACCCACCAGGTTTTTAAGAGGCGGTATTGCACTACCCAAGTACAGCCCTTTTATATGTCTGTATCCCTGTATTATCCTCCGGCGTCAACCTCTGGTTCTGCCGATACGGTTAAAACCTGCAGTCTCTCTACTGACCATCAGGGGGCGACTCCTCTGGTTTCAAAAATAAGTCAGATTGTATGGAAGTCTATGAGAAAATGACTCTACTTCTCACTGAATTTATTACCTCAGTAAACATAAGTTTATGGTCTCAATCATAGTTTCAAGTCTTCTTCAATACAGCATGATGTTCATTTAGTAAATTATGGTCCATTTAGAGTCAAATAGACCATAACTCAGAGTATGCTTTAGGACGGGCTTACTGTGATTGACAGGTCGCTGCCGCTACCAGAGACTTATACGGTGTCTCTACGTCACTCGTCCCCATTCCAAACATGGTAACTTGCGTTCATCGGTTGCAAAAAAGTCAAGATGGCGACGTTCGTGATCCAAGATGGCGTCCGCGCAAACCGCCAAACTCGAGGCTTCATAACGGCAGTCCACAAACCAATGGGTGACGTCACGATGACTACTTCCACTTCTTTTACACAGTCTATGCTTTTAATCTCACAGCATGACATGAGATCAATCTCTATGCTGCCATTGGCAGCCAAGATTTTAGAAAACAAAAGTCTCCACACATTTCATTTCTTTTGAATTTGAACCCGGTTGTCACTCTCTACTGAGAATAGTTGATACATACTGATGTACAAAAATGCCCTTAAATTCTCTGGAATATGAATTTATAACAGTCAATCATAATGAGCCCTCCTGCTTTCTCTAACTTTGACATTTTGACCAGGTAATCTGTGTATTTATCTCTTCCAGACTCGACTACTGCAACGCTCTTTATTCTGGTATCAGCAGGAACAAACATCCAAAGACTGTAATTTATACCAACTGTGCTGTCAAGCCCTAACCCACCACCACCTGCAGAAGTCTCCATGTCGAATGATCATTTGGTGACACATCACGATTTACACATTAAGTTCATCATTTCAGCTCTCTGTTTTCATCCTCGGATCAAAATATGAAACATGAGTCCATTAGCATGTTTTGTGACATTCAGGAAGTCAATTTATTGATCAGGTGATTTTTATTTATTTTTTCCTGGAAGGTTAATCACAGCTCTCATTTTACTCCCAGAGTTCACGTCAGTCTCATCTGTACAAAGCTCCCGTCTACATCATAGGGTTCGAAGACTGTCCTCCACATTGTCGGCAGTCAGGTTGAGCTGGCAGGCTCTCAGGGCTGCCACCAAGTCCGACGCTCGGGCCTCGGCTCTCCGACTCCTCCTCCACTCCTTCAGCAGCTCCCTGGCCGTCTCCTCCAGATCCGTGTGCCTCCTGGAGACGGACTCCAGCTTGACGTCGGTCAAACCCAGCTTGCGGCCCAGCTTGCGCCAGTTCTTTCCCAGGTTCTCGGCGATCACATCGGTGGCGACGTTCAGTTTGGCTGATGAGGAAGCAGAGGAGACGGTTTAGAGAAAAAAGAAAAAAAAGGAAACAAATCGAAATATTGGGAAACAAAGCATCTTTATGCAAAATATAAAATGCAACTTCCCCTCTGGACACGTGGCATTAGAAGCAATGTAATTATGTCTGAGGTTCATTTTGAATTAATACAACAATTAATTAATGCATGTGGCAAGCAAGACCAGGGATCTCGGCTTGGGTGTTGGGGCTGAAGTTGGTCAAAAGATTTAACTACATTTGCAATTTCTACTAACATGGTACAGTCTACGATACTGTTGCTGCTTGAAGTGTTCCCACTTGAAACAACTCTGTTCCAGCCACACAACAGGTCAGGACATGGAACAATACCAGCCATATTGAGGGTGGCGGCATTAGCACTGCCAGGTCCTAAGTGTGTACATGCCACGACAAGTTCAGAGACGCTGGTTTTCCCTTAATGCCTGGCAATGTTAACTATAGGCTGAGTTTAACCGGACTAGTCGATCATGACTCTGACAGTCATGTGTCATATCAAACTATAACAGATTAAGACTTCATCCACAAGGTTAGAAAGACTGTAAAGTGGTATCAAGGTGTTTAAAAAGACATCTGTCAGAGCAAAGTGTGACTGCAAGTTTAAGAAAAGAACTGATGGATGAGGTTTGCGGGGTTACACATTTGCTGAATGCACTGTGGAGATCCCGGAGCTTAGAAAGCGGCAATAATGCCATTTTACTCGTCAAAGTTAATTTACTAGTCATGAGGCGTACAACTCAGCCGGTAAAAACATTCTAATTGCGCGCGCTAATGTTACACGTCTCAGGGCTTTTATTATGAAAGTTAATTAGTAAGGGAGTGGATCCGGACTGCGCTGCCTTTGCAAAGGATGAAAGCAGTAATCAAGTTAGTCGTCCTTGTTCAGGATACAGAGCCTCCATGTTGTTGTCTCTTAAACACAGGCGTAACTCACCCCGTTCTGATTGGTTGATGGCTTTATGCACGTTGCAAGATGAACTAAAACTAAATCCTACTCGTTCCGGAAAGAAGTTACGACACTCTTTTAAAAAAACATATTTTATTCGCTGTTTGAAAGTGTGCGTGACAAAAACAAGAGTTAGAAAAAGCATATCGATTTACAAAAAGAATTACCAAAAAACCACCCCAACATTAATTTAAAACATCCATCCTTATGAATACCTTCACATCTGGCCTTGACCTCATGAGGTTTTCCATCGAGATCAAGGAAAAGTGGTTCGGAAAAGACCAGGGTCGAACAAAGTGAAACAATGAAGGTGCATTGTGGGAAACGTAGGAACCAGTGTTTTTGGAGAGCTTGAACCATACTAGAGAGTAAAAGTAACTTCACCTCTGCTGTGTGTGGAAGTCCCGCCCCCCCCCCCCCCCAAGTTAATGGGAGGTTTTTTGTCAAGTACATTATAATGATTATGATGATGATGATCCTACAGTATTATAAATAGTTTAGAGGTCAGCTACACTATTACAGTTGCCAGTTTACTACAGTATGTCCCCCTGAAGCTCACACTGCAGCCGATCACAACAGTCACTGCAGTGAACCCTCCCTTCATGTTCACTGTGTGTGCAAACGGTTTCATTCCGCTAGCGGTTGTAGTTTGTGGTGCTGTTGACAGGATAGCGCAATGAAGTTCAACAGCACTGAATGCTATGGCCCAGTCGCCACAATAAAATGCATGCTATGACAGTACTGCTGTATTAGCCTGCATTAGTTAGTAGTTTTGAGCTGGTAATGGTGGTACTAGTGGGAGCCTCCTGCTCAGCAGTAACGTTAGCGGGTGAGAGCACCGCCTTCTGCGGCTCTACTAACTCCAGCCTACCTCTCTCCGCCGCGTCCGGCTGGTCGTCGCTGTCTCCAGACCCACTTTCTGTCCAGCTGTCCAACTTGTCCGAGAGGTCGTTTCGTTCAATGCCTTTGAGCAACTGGGACAGGTACTCCGTATTGTCGGCTCCCAGTTTGCGTTTCTCCGTCAGGACCTGAAACAGTTGTGTCCCGTTCTTGATATTCTCCAGCACTCTTTTCCCGATGTCGTGGCACAGAAACTTTATGCGACCCAGCTGTTCCTCGTTCAGCTGGTTCGAAATTTCCAGCAACAAGCTGTTGAACTGTAAAGAGCTCATGTCGCCTCAGACACAGGTCGAAGCCGACGGTGTCCGTCTGAACCAGGAAACGCCTCACTTTTACTTTCACTTCCGCTTGTTCCGTCTGTTAGTCTGCAGCTTAAGATAGGTGTGTGTGTGTGTGTGTGTGTGTGTGTGTGTGTGTGTGTGCGTGTGTGTGTCCGTGCGTGTGCGCGCGTGCGTGCGTGTGCGTGCGGGTATTAACTGGAGACTTCTTGGTTCTTACCTGCTCAGTCATACCTAGGGTTGGGTATCGTTTGGGTTTTTTCCGATACCGGTGCTAAAACGATACTTTTAAAACGATACTGGTGCCTGAACCGATACTTTTTTCTTCAAATTGAACAATATATTAACTGTTTAAAGTATACTATGAATATAAATAAATACAAAACACTTGGCTTCAAACTACAGCTTCAAACTTTTTAACTTCAAACTATGAACAATATATTAACTGTTAACAGCTTACAGTATAATTAAACAAATATAAATAAATACAAAACACACACACACTCTGTACACACACTACAGCTTCAAACTTCAGCAATTATTTTGCAGAAATATGAGCATATTTGCCTTCTCTGGCAAAATACGACACCTATTTATTTTACCAGTTGGTGGCGGTAATGTGCCAATTCATCGTTTGCCAACCACCACTACACCTCAAAGAAGAAGAAGTTTTCACGTGCCGGATGTTGTGCTTGTTATGAGCGGCAGTGATAAGTACCCGGATGTCGATGGAGTTAGTAGCATGCCAGCCGTTTGACAGATCGTTTTTTTTTTTTTTTTTAATGAATCATGGCCGAAGTCGTCCGGTTGTAATAATACTATGAGTGAGGAGCGGAGGACAGAGGCTATCGTTAGCTGCTGCCAGGACAGAGTTATCAGAGTAGTGTAAAAAAAAGTATTTCAATCGGCTCAGGCACCGAAAGGAAGCACCAAAATCTGCGTTGTGTTTCGGTCCGGTAGATACCACTCGTATAGAATAGAATAGAATAGAATTTATACTATCTTGATCCCTTTAAGGGGGACATTTTTCTCTGCATTTGACCCATCCCTGTATATATATATATATATATATATATATATATATATATATATATATATATATATATATATATATATATAGCCTGTTGTATTGGCTTTTTCATGTTAATTGTCTTTCAGGAAGTAACTGGTTGTGATGCATATGACAATTCCATCAATGTAGGCACATTTGTCTTTTGTTTGTGGAAATATTTGGATGAGGTTTCTCAGATAGGCTCTAAAATAACGATATGCTATTATTAGCACAATGTAGAGGATGGAAAAATGTCACGATGGCAAATCCCGGTGTAATAATAACGTTTAATCAACGTGTTCAAATAGTCTGTCCGTTCACTTTTGAACCAGTTTTGGACATCTTTTCAAGGGTGACCATAGTCTTTTTAATACGTTTTTTCAACGGAAAAATGCTCACTGAGTAAAATCATGATCTTTTACCAAGCCATTGTTTTGTTGATTCTTTGTTTTGTTTCAATTTACAACTTCAAAAGTGCTAAATTTGATATTCAGAGCGTATCTATTTCCTTCACACTGCTCTCAACATGGCGACGGCTGTGCGCTAACAGTGCAATCTACGGCAACAGTGCTGACAGAGCTAACACTGTTTATCTGAGGGGGAACTGTGTACAGCCTAGCTGCGTAACCAATACCCCCTCCCGTTGCTCCCGAAACGCTGGGAACGCACCCCCCAAAATATACACGCGAGACCGTCGTAGTCTGCTTAGGGAGGCGAAAGCCAGGATAATTTAATAACACTAGCCACTGTCGTATCTCTTATTTCATGCTATCAACGTCGGACTCCCCGACTGCCGAATATCAACGGATTTAGGTGTGTGTATGCAATAGGTGTGGGAGGACTGGATGTACTCCAGGGTGAGCCCGCTCTAAAGAGTGCTAGAGGAGGAACTCTCGTGTGGTTGGGAGCCTCGCTTGGTTCAGGACCCTGGCCCTAACACTCCTAAATTTAGATACCAATCTAATCCCTACTGTTTCCTAATACACTTCAGCTAATGCCTAAACATTATCAACCAACACTGCAACATCACATGATACATTGGCAGAGCTTCAAAATCAATCTGAGCCAATGAAATTAGTAAATTGCCGCAATGATCAACAACACAATCTTAACCTTAGCTTTCAACAGGAATGTCATTCAAATCACATGTCTTATAGATTTACTGCTGTCAGCCTGCCCCAGGGGAAGAGCTCTCTTACTTTGAGGAGACTACGAGGACCCCACCAGAGATGAGCAACACTGGACTTTGGTTGGAATGCACAAAATACAAACCAGTTTTATTTGGTGTTTACAAGAAGTTCAAAAAAGGTTACACAAATGAATAACAAAAAGAAAATGAAAATGATTGATCATACAAGATCTCAAATGTACCCAGTTCTAAAAATCTCCAAACCCTCAAAGCTCGCCCAAAAGAAGAATCCTCTCTTTTTGTACCCTTCTCCTTGGCGCGTTCTGCAACCTCCGGGTCCATATAAGGTCATACAACAGATCATTTTTTTAATCATTAGTTCTCATAGTCTCATCCCTTCTGACATACCTACTTTTTAAGTTGAATGCTTTTCTGCTAGCCCCCCTCTTTGTAGAAGGTGTCTGTGCAGCTCTCTCCGAGCAGGTTGTTCCCTCACTAACACACGAGTTAGTTCAGGAATTTACAACCTGTCTCCCCCGCTGACTGTCATTCAATCATGTCAGAGTGAGTTTAACTCAAACTTCAATTACTTCATTAGTTTTAGCATAATAGTCACCATTACAAGCATATATGATATATTACATGCATTACAAGCACGCATGGTTATATTTTGACAAATGACAGGTAATTTTACGTTTTAGATTAGGTCACACATAAAAGCAATTTTATAATTGAAACGTCTCTAAACATTATAGGGTTACATGCAATGAGTATATGGTGTTTGAAAGTACTCTCTCGAAACGTTATTGAGAGTGCAGTTCAGTTGGAAACGTATTGTTGCAGGAGACAGGGTTGATACAATAGAAGACCCACCTTAGTTGACATTGTACTTCTGTGGTAGAAATTAGCAATCAATCAAAGTACCAAAATAAAGTGCAATGCAGGGATTTCCAATAAATAGATGCACTCCAGGTAGTTCTCTCATTTATTTGCAGATAGCGTAAACAAAACAAAACAAAAAAGACTCAAAATATTAGACACGGACAAATCGGTTATACATGCATAAAAACTTGACATATGTTATTAATAGATATTAGGCATGTCACAACCTGCAGTGTTTTATCATGTGACATCAGGTTGCGAGAGATTCGGAGGACACAAACAACGCTGTAGCCGACACAGGCTCCGCGGCCCCAAGGCAACTCGTCTATCACTGAATAACAACGCTAACCCTACGTACACACGGAGTATAAGATTTGGTCGAAAGAAAAGTCTTTTTTCTCAAAAGAGCAAGTCACATCCCGGAAAGAAGTACTGTCCTTTTGTGATAAAAATGTCTTTGTGTTCTGGCTTCCCTCCAGATACAGCGAAATAGGTCCAAAGTGATGTATTCTAGAACATAGAATAATGAATTAAAATGAAGACACTAGGACAAAGTATCAGTCACTGGTCCCCTGCGGGTGGATAAAAACCCTTTCAACACGTTAAATGCACTTAGAAATGCATTGTCATGAAATTAGAAAAAAACAGATATCGAACATTTTTGACCTTACAGTGATTATACTTCACTGCAATAAAAAAAATAATAAGAATAATACATTCTACCAGTCTGGGTTGAGCGCTTAAATCTGGGGTAGATTCATGTATTTACAGCGGGGGATGCAGTATTTGACACATTGATGCATGCAGACTGAGCATGTGACTCCATCTTTCAGTCCGCAGCACTATTACGTTCTTCAAAGTAGTATTCAGTCACTCCCACGTATTCGCAGCTTGATAAATACAAAACAACATATTATTCAATCTTTTGTGCTTGAAAATGGCGAATGGCAACAGTGTTGCCTGTCCTGGTTTGACTTGTATCTCTTCGTATGACGTTTGGAAAACTCAAACGAGCCAGAGAGGAGAATATAAGGCATGTGAGAGAGTCGCTCTACAAAAGTAGTTTAAAATTAGTCTCAATCCCATTTGTCCCAAGATGCAGTTTCCTGACGGCACACGCTGCATCCACATACTTGTACCGCTACACTTTTAAGATAAAGTTGTATTTGTAGTGCACAACAAATCTAAGCCCTCTAATAAATACAGCTGAGCATCTCGACGATATGCGAAGGTGTGAATGGCTTTTGCGTTTTTTTTTATGAAATTAAAAGAAAAACATTTACTCGTCATCTTCTGGGCTCTTCAAAGCTGCGAAAGCCAACATTACCCATCGGTGGTTAAAAAGTGTCCGATAAAGAATTTTGTCAAGAATGACGTTAATTTGGTTCGAGGAAACTCTGAGAGTTGACATCAGTAAACGGCTCCGCTCTACAGATGATCCAAAACGCAGTGAGGCAAAAAAGAGTAAATGCTGGACTTTGATCGCAGTTACTTAAACATGCGTTGACTGATTTTGTGGCCACTAGGGGGCAGCAGACACGAGATGAAAGCACACCACTGACATGTCATCGCTTTTGAAAGTGTAACTTTGGTGTTTTGAACCTACTGTCCCATGTTTTTGTGTCTACGTGACGAACGGGGACAGCAGTTTGCGAAGTTGGTCCGGTATTGAGGGAGAACGCTGCTGCAGCAGCTCGGGGCAACTCCACACCGGCAATGTACGTCTTGTACATAAGTGCTCGCTTTTGCCACTGACATGCCCAGATTGTTATTATGAGTACCTGAAAACATTACGGAAAGAACCCTACAGAGAAACATTTTTTTTCTTGAACTTGCTTCACTTGGTCTGTTTGTTATCGTGTCTCACCACGTCTCGCTCTGACATCTCACTAGAGCAGGGATTCCCAAAGTGGGGCACCCCTGGGGGTGCGCGAGCTGCCTCTAGGGGGTGCGCGAGAGGAAAAGTGTAATGGCGGTCTGATGGTGTAATAATATAAAATATTTTAAAAAAATGTAATTTTAATTTAAAAAGTGGGATTTTTCACAAAATAAAAACATGAATTATAAAAATTCCCTTTGTAAGATTTAAAATTAAAAACGTACAATTGAATAAATGCACTTGAGCTCCTTCCGGCAGTCTTTCCGCCTGCCGCCAGTCGTACACACTAGCCAGCCTAGCTTGTGCAGCTAACGTCAGCTAACAGCGAACTTCATGCATTCAGCAACATTAATTTAAATATGCTAAACTGGCTGAAATCGGGGAAACTGTCAGGTGGGACATCTGAAGCTATCAGTCGTAAAAGAGGAGAGGGACAGAGAGAGAGAGGAATCGGAGGCGAGGGGAACGGAGAGGTGCGTTGGGGAGAGACCGGGAGAAGAAATCGAGCCAGAGTCAGAGGAAGATGAGACTGAGGAGACCGAAAAGGAGGAAGGGATAGCACAGACAAATGGGGAGCACATCGGCCCATCGAGTCAAGGTGAAAAAAGAAGAAACGGGGGTGAGCATCAGACTGGGAAAAAAAAGATTGAAAATTATGAGAAGTATCTGTGTCTGGGCTTCACTTGGATTGGCAACGCAGATTCCCCAAAGCCACAGTGCGTGGTGTGCAGTGAGGTTCTGGCTAACAGTCTGAAGCTCTTATTTACGTCGCCACCTGAACACCAAGCATGCCAGTGCAAGTCAAAAGCCCCTTACATTGTTTATATCGAAATTGGAGGAGTTACAAAACAGCCAAAAACAACTGGAGTCTCATTCATGTGTTGGTCTATAAATGACGCACTACGGGCTTCATATCTGGTTACAGAATAGCGAGAAAGGGGCTACCGCACACAATCGCCGAAGACGTGAGCTTGCCAGCTGCCAGAGAGATGGTGGAATGTATGATTGGAGAGAAAGAAGCAAAAAAGTTGGACATGATCCCGGTGTCCAACAACACTGTGTCGCCGCATCGATGCTTTGTCCGAAGACATCCTGGCTACATTAGTCGCTCATTAATTGTAAATTAAATGTGACGCAATCTGCCTCTGAGCCTGTGTGCTCGCATCCGTATTGCTCTTTAAAAGTGACGCCTTGTGTCACTGAAAGTTATTGAAACTTTGTTGCAGTGTTTCAGGGCGTTTTCACACCTTCAGTTCGTTTGCTTTGTTCTGATTCAGGGATTAATATGATACAATGTTGCAGTTGCCCCTTTGTTGGGTTTGTGTTCACACTGCAACATTTAACAGCGGACTCAATATTATAAACAAATGCCACACGCGAGCAAACTGTTCTCTCATTGGTCCGATTCGTATGCGGCTATAAAGGCTTAAAAGGCTCTGTTGCTTCTTTTTTTTTTTATTAAGGGGGGGGGGGGGTGCGCGAACCAGGTCGGGATGTAGAAGGGGGTGCGCGGCCTAAAAAGTTTGGGAACCGCTGCACTAGAGGAAACGCGAATGAGAGTTCGATGAGTACAGAAAACTAAGTGTCAGCTCAAAGATTTTCAATGTAGCAGCTGATTGTTTGGCTGATGTCGACAATGTGGACGTGACGCGAGATCGCTGAACGAGACTTCTCCTTGAGCCAAACTTGTTCAGACCAAAATGAAAATGCTTTATTTCTCTGTAGGGTTCTGTCCATAATGTCATCAGACATTCTGAGCATTCTGTCAGTGGCAAAAACAAGCTCTTTTAGTGAACGTACATTGACATTGCAGAGCTGCCCCGAGCGATTATGTTGCAGCCTGTTTAGCGTCTGCAGAGTTCTTCTTCAGTACTGGACCCATTTGGTTGTCCTCATTAGTCACGTAGACACAACAACATGGGAACATAGGGTCCAGGTTGAAAAATACCAAAGTTACCCTTTAAGTCGATGAGGTGAACTTGTTAGCAAACAGTTGCATTCTCACATCCAGCAGACACAGAGCTACATTAGCATTAGTTTGGATTCCTGTTAATTATAGCAGCTAATAATGTTAAAGAAATATAAATAGATCGCATTACCATAACAGGGAATTGTTGTTTCCAGCCGCAGGTAGATGTTTTCTCTGTTAACCTGCTGTACACTATCTACTCAGCACTAAAGAGCAGACAGAGGAAGTTATTAATTAGCTTAATGCAAGTCAGTCAAGAGCCAGAGAAAAATATCTTCAGCTGCTTAAACAGGACCGGGTGGCCAGAAACATTTACTTTGCTCTTTGTTGGATGTGTAAATAATTGTTTGCAATTGTTTGCAAGTAGCTCACATATTTGGTGAAAATATGCAAATGTTGTGTTTCTCAACTTGTTCTGCTGCTGAGTGGCAAAAAAAAAAAAAAATAGAAATCGGTGAGTACAGCTTTAAGAAACACTTAAGGAGGTGAGACGGAGCGTGACATTACTTTGTGTTTGTGCTGTGTTTGTGCCTGTGCTCGCCAATTGCAGCTTTAATAATTCCAGTTCAATTGGAATGAATAATAATGTGACTTGTGCTTCCAGGAATAAATGCCAGTGAGCACGGTTAGGTAGTGTGTTCACACTCACAAATGTAACAAATGTAACAACGAGCAAAGTGGTGCTCGTGAACAAGACAATAGTACAAATCAACAGGCCGCTCGACACAGCAGGTCCTCCAGATCCTTGCCATTCGTCCCAACAAACCGACGACCATGTTGCATATTCAAAAAAGTACATCATTAAATTCCTGCGTTCGTATATAATTGTGCAAAAAAAAGAAAAAAAGGCTTCTGAGTTTTATGGCAGAATAGAGGTTGAGTCGTGTCTCACTAGTACGGTATCAGGAGGAAACTCTTCTCAGCGGGACCACTTGGACGGAGGGGTTTGGCTTGTTCCCCTCAAATACAGTGCAATAATAAACAACGCGTCGTGATCATACATCTTTTGAGTACAGTCGTTGGATTTTTAAATTGACGATGTCTGACTTAACATGGGGAGAAATGTTAAAAGGAAGCAAACAACCTGTTTTTAATGCGAAGGAATTCTAACGTGAACACGTCATCGTTTCAGTTTTTACTGTCAGCTTTGCCAATTAATAAGAACTGATAACGTGTTTATGGATAGCCGTCTTAACCTTTTAACAGCCGGGCTGTTTAAGCAGCGGATTAACTCGTTTACGGTTCGTACACGGGTGCTGCGTTCGCTTCTTCCTCTTTGCTCTCCCAGACCACGGCGTGCGTGGCGGGCCGCGAACGGGGCTGCGACGGGCTCTGACTGGCCGACGAGGGGGAGGGGTAGTTGTCCTGGTTGAGGTTGTCGCACGCCGCAAGCCTTTTGCCCTGCTCCTCCTTCATGAAGAGCTCCACCATGAGGATCTTCTCCTTGTGGATCTGGAGGCTGATGTCTTTGGGGATGTCAGGGATCAGCCAGTCCACAAAGTCGCTCATCAGCATCACCACGTTCTGCACAGGACAGAGGGGACAGAGAGCAGGTTGGAACGGCTCACATGTGGACGTCTCGTTGAAGCAGATATCACATGTGTTCCAGTCTAGCAGTCTAGTAGCAGCTGAGCATATGACCTTTGCGAATCTGCGGCCATATCAAGAGTCAACAAGCTGACGCTGTAATGACATTTACACAGCCAGCTAATCTAAAAGCTAACTTTAGCCAGCAGAAGCTAATGGTCATTCCAGACCAAGTGAGGCTGCAGCTTTAAAACCCCAGAGTGTACTGAACAATCGTTGTTTCATGTTTTATCAATGTTTCATTTGTAAGAGGATGATGTGTTGTTTCTTCACAGAGACGAAAGTGATTTCTTATTAAATTTTTAACACATTTTTAGGTGAGCGGCAAAAGAACTGGACTTGATAACATGAACTAGCCTAGCTGTTTCCTTCTTTTTAACCATAGCTATCAGTGAGTTAGTCGAGCTTCAGACATACATACTGTAAGTCACGAATCAATGACAACAGAGATATATTTACATTTTAACTGGAGATTTGTTTTGTCACATTTACAAGTAATACAGACCAATTCCTGTTGGGAAAATTAACAGATTAACTCCCAGCTGACATAGTAAATGAAAGTTATGATGTTAATTCTTTAGTCTGTCACAATGTCTTATGATTATGGATTTAAATGCCATACTTCCATTATTATAAGTTTATAAATTCTCATTTTGACCTAAAAAGTCAAATCTTTGAAATGACATCATTTTAAAAATGTTTTTTAAAGTTGTGGCATGCATCTGGACCCCACGGGAGTGTAAAAATCTACTTGTCAGAGCTTTGTGTTGGACAAAACTATAGGAAGGTGACACTTTATCATATTCACTGATTCATCAATCTAGCTCTAATTTGAATGATGATGTCATCATTTTTTATCGGTCATGAGATACATTATTGGATTTAATTATGAAAATCAAACAATTGTATTTCCTGGTGGGAATGGGCTTCCAAACACAAAATATTTACCCAATCAGTGAGGAGAATAACAGGAGCTCAGAAAACAAATCTACAAAATAGAGAATCAGGTCCAAAGAGGACAGAGCAGATGGTGAAAAACGTACGCCAGGAACTAAAGAACCCATGTGGCTCCGGTTAGATTGAGCACCATCTTTGAAGCAACAGCGTTAAACAGCAGATGGTGGAAGTTTTATTTCTCGGTGAACACTTTGCTGTCTTGTTTGGAGAATAACGTGAAATCAATCACACCAGGGAAATGAATGGAGGAGAAGCAGACAGACACATGCAGCTCCACACAGCCTCCTGATTCACTCAGAGGCCATTCATTGATCGAATATAAATGAGTTGTTTGCTGGTTTGTTTGCTTTGCCCACGTAAAATATGAATGGGAAAAGTGAGCGCTGTGCGCTGAAAGCATGTCGAGGCGTGCATCATGTGTGCTCTGATATTAATATCCGTGAGCGGTTCCAAACCTGAAAGACAACAACGAAGGCGAGGCGGGCGGCCAGGATGGCCCAGAACTCCTTAGACAGTTCGTACGGTGTGCTGGACGAGGGAGGTTCTCTGTAGTCCTTATACCTGCAGACACGTTTCAAAAGATTTCATTCATGCTTTACAGGTTGTCAGATGTCCATTGCTTCTTTATAGATGATCAATATTACAAAAGGTAAAATAGGCATGATAAGTAATTGTTTGGGAGGTTGGGGCTTGAATGATACATTTTTAAATGTATCGTTTTCAAATATTTAAACTTGTGGCTGTATTTTTATTGTATTTTGTTCATGTATTTTTTTTAGATCTCATCGTTGACTGTTAAGTTTCGCCCTTAATCTTATTTTTGCTGAGTTATATATTTACTTAAAATGTTTATATTTTATATGATGATATAAGTTCTAATTGGGTTGAGATCTTATATACATGCATACTGTATTAATATGCATTAATTACATTTTTCTTTTTTAAAGTGAAACCTTACCTGCAGATGTCTACCTTGTAGCCCAGGTGCATCGGCTGGAGAGGGGCTGTCCCCGGCTGGAAGTCACTGACTTGGAAGTAAGACAGCGTGTGGTTGATGAAGCCGTGCATGGTGCCGTCCATGCTGTACATGTACTGGTAGACCATCCGTGGGATGAAGTCCGAGGTGAAGGCGATGACAAAGGCCTGGGGGATTGAGAATGGCTCTTCAGCTTACTGCCATCACGACATCTAAACACAAGGTTAACGCGACCGTACAGACGCGAGACTTACGTTGACGATGACTGCTACCTTGCTGAGGCCTCTCAGGAGGTTGTACCAGATGCCTGCAGAAAGAAGGAAGGAACTGTCAGCTTCAACACGTCCATATTAGGTCAGTGAGTGCCAGCCACCACTAGATGGCACAAGCACAGAGGTGGTAAGACGTCGCTGTGCATTGTGTTGCAGGAATGTTACCTTTTACTTTTAGGGTGCATTAACTATGAACTGCTCTATGATATTACTGTTGACGTGGACTGAAACTCCAGCACTCCTTACCAGTATTTCGCGTTAATGCCTTGTAATGCTAATAGACACCCACCATTTCACAGTGTAGAAGAACACCCACAAAGTTCATTTTCATGTGCTAATTGAGCATGGCTCACCGAGATATGGATTTTCTTACATTGAGGACAAAAGAGGGCAAAAACCTCAGTGTGTTTTGTGCAGCGAGGTTTTGGCACAAGAAAGTATGAAGCCGTCAAAACTGAAGCGGCATTTGGAAACAAAACACCCTTCTCTCAAAGATAATCCTGTTGAGTACTTTCGAAGACGACTTGAAGACCTGAGGACATCACTAAAGTGTTTTACTACCTGCAGCCATGGACATGGACGTGTTAGATTAATCCGCAGCAGATCAACTGAAAGCTATACCGCTGTCAAATGACACTACAAGTAGGCGAATTGAAGACATGTCGGATGACATCAAACAACAGACCACAGCTCGAATTTAGGCAAGTGGTCATTTTGCATTACAAATGGACGAATCTACAGACATCACAAATAAAGCAGTTTTACTTGTTTACGTGAAACGTGTGTGGGACGGGGACTGACAGGAACAATTTCTCTGCACAAGAGAGCTCCCTACTACTACGACTGCAGAGGACAGTTTCAGCTCAGGTTCAAACTGCATCATCTTTTCATTAATTAAATACATTTGAGAAGTTGAAAATTTGGGTCATGGCTTGTCATTAAGGGGTGATGGTGGGTCCCACAGTCAGAGCAGTTGAGAACCACTGAGTGAAACACTTTTTCAAGTCTGTCTTATTCAAGCAATATTCACATGCCCGTATGCAAGTTGAATCTGAGGTAGTTTCATTTCTACTGCTGAGAGTCCACACAGAGTGAGGTGAAGTTCATCAGAATGAATTGCATATCTGCTCTCCTTCGTGACCAAGGTCTTCCCTTGGATTTGTTTTACCCTTAAGTAGGCGGTGTAGCTGAAAACATCGAGCAGAATATACATTTCATTTCAGTCGGGGTTGGTGGACACCCACCAATGTCTTTGGCTTTGCCTGCAATCGGCCTGCGCAGCTCCATGACAAACTTCTTGGCGTCCAGGCGAATCTCGATGATGTTATTCAGAAGAGCGAAGAGCGGAGCCAGAGGGAAGGACGCCACGAAAAGAGTCACCATCCCGAACTGGATGACTGGAGACACAGACACGAGGAGAAATTAGCAGAAGTTACTGGATGGACACATTGTAATTTTTCTTCAAAAAGGGAAACTGACTGTGGGCACTACCACCCACCAAGTTTGGGTAAAATGTGTGCTGCCCAAAAACAGCTTGAATGCTCCTTTAACTATCCGTTTAAGCTTTTCTGTCGGAAAAATACGGACGGAGTAGCTGCTGTAGAGCTCGACTGATGAGATTTGTCAGAGTTGGAGCTCTGGGAGCTGCAGTTGAGGTGGAAATATCGGTTAAATTAAAGCTGCGTTCATTACTCTTTGGTCACTTGGGAGCAGCAGAACACAAAAAATATAACATCTGACATTTCATCACCCTTTAAAGCTAACATGTCAGCAAGCAATTGCCTATATGCCGTATTTATTAAAAATATATAATAAAATGACAGCAGAGAGAGTGATTTTAAATAATAATTAACTCCGCCAGTCGTAGTCTGAAGAGATTATTTGTTCAGTCGCATGTGCATCAGTCTCTCTGTCTGTCTGTCCACGGGTAATCTCACATACTGCTGGACCCACTGACTACAACGGAGCGCGTCTTCTCATGTTTGTAGGAGGAAGAGCTAGGTAGCTGTTAGCAGCCGGTCGGCAGCAGAGTCCTACCGTGTGCTTGGCTAACAGCGCTAGCAGCTAACGGGTCTAATAGAGCTAACAGAGCTGACGGCCACTGCAATAAACTCACAGCAGGACCGACAGTTTCTGTTCAGAGGAAGTGTTAAACAGTCAACATGAAGCGTTGCATGGTCAACTGCAGTTCAGCTGCACTGAGCTGGTGCAGACAGCTGTATCTATTGAAATAAGATCTGTTGTTTGATACACTTGTGGTCGAGACAGATGTCAATTATGGTTTGTAATCATTCAATTAAACATTACAGCAGTGGTTGTTGCAGAAACACCTGGCAGAGATCTGCGTTCAGCTGAGTGGACTGTTTTAGTCATCTGTGGGTTCTTCACTTTGACTGACTTCTTTCTAATTACACATCCATTGGTGATGTAAAAATATTGATCAATGCACTGGCTGAAATAATACAAAAGTAAGTCAACCAAAACTCATTCGTTTAAAAGGTGAAATTATCAATACTAATACACTACATATCACACAGGCACCAAGTAGTTTGTTACACCTGACTGTGACAATTACTACCATCTATCCGAGCCGTTTGACAAGCGATATGTTCCGTCCTGTTGCTCTGTTTCGAGAAGAGGGTGGAGGCAGGGTGATGCCATTGTTGGACCCGTCATTCAGTTGTGTGGCTGTTCGTCCTTACACACACTACACGTATTGCGGAATGCACGCTGAAATGTGTGGATAGTGTGCACTGAAACTTGCAGTGAAAACCAATGTGTGAGATGCAGCAGTTGGATTTACACTGGCCGACCATCAGAGAGACATGTCACGCTCTGCTGGTCACAGCTAGACATGGAATGTTGCACTTTCCTTTAAACGATAAATATTGAACTAGGACATGAAGAACGGAGAGTGCTGAGCTTGAAGTACAGCTTTAATCATCTCTTCTAGTCGTATTGTTATAAGCTTCCGTAAGCCTCTATCATCTGCTTCCCTCAAGGGATGCACGGCTTAACAATAGCGATCCAAAGAGAGCAATTACACGACCGCAACAGCCATGAGTGCTGACCAGCCAAATGAAAAGCTTTAATCTACTTATCTTCATTAAATGCACGGACAGAAATCCCTGGTGCACATGAAGCATGACCTATCCAAGGTTTCCACCTCACTGAATGACAGACTGTGTGCTGTCATTAAATCAAAGGTCAACCACAGTGTACCTCAACATGGACAGACGTGAAGCAGGAGCAGAAGGCAGAGGAGTGACTGAATGTGTTTGATGTAACTTGGTACATAGAAGGTGACATTAAAGTGATTTTTCGAAATGCTCGCAGCCATTATGCTCGTTAGGTTTGACCTCAGCATTACGTGCTCCGCAAGGGACAGGGTGTTACAAAGGCTGATACTCCCTCAGGCATTTCTCATGGATCTACTTTGAGTGAGGGTAGAAGACAGCACTGTGACAGAAGCGATGAGGATGATTCGCTGTTAGCAGACGTCGGGCAAGCTGGAAAATGCGTTACTGAGGAGGGAGAGCAGCATTAAAACTACAAACCTCTCCTGAAGACAGTCGTAGCTTTTACAAATGTTCAGGTAAAACCAGGGTTAAGGTGTGGAGGTTTCTGGTAGTCCCCTAAAATTCCGACCCCAAATGAAACCAATGGAATATAAGTGGGCTCTCGGTAGAACCCCCATGGTGGGTTCTAGATGAAACCCTCGGAATGTAAAAGGGTTCTCGGTAGAACCCCCTGGGTGGGTTCTTGATGAAACCCTTGGAATATAAAAGGGTTACAAGTAGGACCTCCTGTGTGGGTTCTAGACGAAACCTTATTAATACAAAAGGGTTCTTGGTAGAACTGAGGGTTGGTTTCTTATTAGCAACCTTAGAAGTTCAAAAGGTTCTGGGTTCTGGATAGAGCCTCTAGAGATGGTCCTGGGTGGAACCTTTACACAATGGAAGGGTTCTCTGTCGAACCTCCTCTGAAGTAGGGCTGCAACAACGAATCGATTAAATCGATAATAATCGATTATTAAAATAGTTTTCATTATCGATTATCGAATTTCATAATCGATTCGTTGTGTCGCGCGATTATTACGCCACTCAATAAGTCACGGAGATGTTTGAGTATAAAAATAAAAAAGAGCGGAGCACAGCGGAGGTAGAGGAAAGACCCGTAACGTTGTTCTGAAACACATGACGGAGGCAGACAAATCAGTACAACCTAATGCCGTGTTTACACCAAACGCCAGTCTCGCCCGGGACTATTTGTGTTCATGCTAGGCTGTGCTAACATTGCAGCAGGTCCACATAGCAGTGTGTATTCATTGTTTACACACACACACACACACACACACACACACACACACACACACGTGTACACATAGTTTGGTCCGGTCTCTATTGACATGAGGTATCGTAGAGCTCTGGGTGAACACAGCCGGCTACAGGATTTATTTCCTGATTCAACAACGTAAACATGTTGGAGTCCTTGATGAGGAGGAAGGGAGTTCAACAGCAGGGTACGTCACTACAGAATCCTACTTTAGTTCCGTTTTGAAGTGAGGAACCTAACAAGGTCTGACGTTCAAACAAATCCTGTTAAGTTTTCTGATTTGTATTTTTCTTTATTTTTATAAATTATTCATTGTTCTGACAGCTCAGGTCCATTTAAACAAAAATGTACATATTTTTGTGCACCTGTATGTTTTTTGTGTTTGTCCATTTTTTTTTTATTATTACTTTAACAGCTCAGGGATGTTCAAGGAGCAACCTGTTTGTGCACTTTCTGAAGATCAGTTCTGTTTTTGAATAAAGGGTTGGAAATCAATGCTTTTAAAAAAAATAATTTTTTATCCGATTCATCGATTAATCGAAAAAATAATCACCCAATTAATCGATTATTAAAATAATCGTTAGTTGCAGCCTTACTCTGAAGACAAGCCAAAGAACCCCATAAGCTTCTATACGGTTCCTATATGTTTTAGCACCTTTATTTCTACGAGTGTAAAGCCGAAAATCAAAATGACGTTCAAACCTTTGCAGACCAAACGAATCACAAAAGAGCAGCACGTCTTGTGTATTTGTGGGTTTGTGTCTCGCGTTTGGACTCACTCATCTCCATGTACTCTGGGCTGAGGCCAATGAAAGGGCCCAGCATGTGGTCTTTCTCGTGGCGCTGCAGTGTTTTGTTCACCTCCTCCTCCAAGTCCGACTTCCTCTTCCGGAACAGTTTCTTCAGCTTCCTGCATGGACCACAAGCCAATCATGGAAATGACACTGTTTCTGTTTTTCACCCCCCCCCCCCCCCCCCCTGGTTGATAAGAATTGGGTAGACAAAATAATAGACACACCTCTTTGTAAAACTGAATACAGTAGAATTCATTTTTACAACATTTGTTCTGAAATCAATTTGTGGTACTTGTGGTATGTCTGATATTCTTCATAGTGAAACAGGCTAACTGGATTATTGGTGGTTCATTGGGGCTACACTCATTTGGATATCTGTCATTTTTTGATCTGTGTCACAGTCTAGAACTGTGCTTTTGGTGTTTTATGTGATAAAGAGTTGGAACCAAACATACAGTACATTACACTTAGAAACTTCCATTACAGTGTACTGTATGAACAAAGCAAGACAGAGAAACCTGCAGGTTGACAGACTGCGGCAAGGTGTTGTCTCATTCCCAGGTAAGTGTGTCTGAATACCAGACAGGCGTTTCAATGAATCATCACCGTTGCAAGTACAACTGAGTGGGTGTGCATAATTTGTTCTGTGGCATGCCGAACCCACGTATTGTTCTGTGTGTCAGCGCCATGGGAGTGTGTACGTTGGAGCATGTTGCGTGTGCGCTCTGCACTTACGGTATGCCGACCTCAAACAGGTTGTTCTGGATGAGCTGCTTGCCCAGCATAGTGATGCACAACTGGATGCACAGCTCCATGAGGCAGCCTGCATGGGCACACTGGAGGGAGAGGAAGTGAACAGGTGTCGGAAAGTGAAGTCAAATGTGAGGCGGTCGAGCGAGGTGGGAGGGAGGGAGGGAGTGACAGTGGGGAGTGAAAACGTAAGCAAGCAAGAGCAACTTGCCAAGTGAAATGAAAGTATTTAAAAGCACCTTGCTGCATGTGCTCTCAAAATTAGAAATTCATTAAAAAAGACCACCTACTTCCGGCTCTCTTGCTCGGACCACATCAATCTTCTTCATTTTGATCGCCACATCTCTAACATTTCTTGCCTGCATCTTGCACGGTTCTGTTGCTATTGCGGTTACCAAATCTGTCCACAGACATATAAACACCAACGTACTAAAAACAGCCTCAGACTCACAAGTCGAAAGCAATACCAGCTCCGCTCGCGTTAAAACTCGCGGAGGCGGTTATCCACTCGCTGTCTGATGTTCATAATACATCCATGGCCTATCTCTTCTGTCCTCGTGATAACGGCGGTCAGAGTTCCACTGAAACGGGCCGTTTGATCTCTGTCTCGTTAAAGCTACGAGGAAAAACGCTCCAGTTACTTCTACCCAAACATCTGATCCCTGATCAGCTCGACCACTCAAATATCTGCGTGGGTGAGAGAGCGACATGTTTACCGTCATGTGAGGAAAAAAACACATCAAAGCTTTAAAGGACGGATGTGGTAATATTCTTTTTTTTCCAATCCTCAACTAATCTTTTGTGCTGCAGACCCAAACCAAACATGAATGTATTCACTAACACGTATTGTGTTTGTATCACAGCCTGATAGGTCTTCTCCCTCTGAGCCATAGAGCTCCATTGTTGTCCAAAAACTATTAAAAACACATCAGTGAGCCGCGCTGTTGCATGCTCCTTCATTACCATGAACACACACACACACACACACACACACTGTAGTTTATTTTGACTCAATTCCGCAAAGACCGGCCTGCTGCCACAAATACTCACAAATGTGGATTAATCCGCTGCTGAAAGTAGTCCTCATTGAATACACTATTCCCTCCCATTTGAGTAACGTCTGTTTAAAATAATGAAGTTCATTCTAGTTATTCTTAGTCATTTCATGGGCTTTGTTGACATATAAAACCAGGGAATAGCCGTGACCTTTAAGTCACACTGTGTTCAGTGTTAATTACCTCTTCCATTCTGTACGATCCAACGACATACAGGTAGTTCCCGGGCCGCCCAACAAGCCTGTGAACCAAACACAACCACACACATGAGATAAGGAAAGCTGCTAGCATACACGAGTATTTTTGATTCAATGATTGAACACAAAAATGCACAAAACACGAGCATTGAGAAGTAATGGCTTTACCTGCCCCTGAAAAAGGCCAAATAGACGATGGGTGTGAATGCATTGCAAAACTTCAGGATAAAGGTTTTGAAGATGAGGCGCTCTTCATAGCTCTTGTCCGTCTTTGGAAACTCTGAAAAAGAGACAACATGTGGCTTAAACATCTCATATACACATGAATACATCCAGTGGCATTATGTATTGTTATAAGTCTTATAATATAAGACACTGTTAAAACTCTCAATAAACCGCGTCATTGATGGTGTTTACTTTTCAAGATGTCTGCTTGTAATTCCCTTCATTATGGTATTAGTTGGTCTGACTGTCTAATACTGACTTGTGATTTTACATTGGAGTTTGTGGAAAAAGCCCCTGTGCATCCCAGATGCTAAAGGGTGCCTCTGTGCATCGGGGGCCACTGTCCATGAGTCAATATTTAAAAAGTTGGGAATAACAACAGGTACAAAAAGTCCGTTCTCAGTGTTTGTTTCACAAACACTCATCTAGGTTTCATACTGAACTGTGATTGGTGTCCAAACTAACAAAATGTCTCAAAATCCTGCTCGTACATCCACGAGTTGGACTGAGACTTAAGGTGAGCTCAGAGAAACGTTCCCCCTTCGGCAAATGAATGTAAAAACTCTGCATATACATCAATCTGCACAGTGAAGCTCAAATATCCCAGTAACGCGACAATAAGCAAAACATTTTTTTAATTAAAAAAAAACAATTCCCACAAACACTTTTGCTTGTTGTAAGAATATCTCAGTCTATGTGTAATCAGAAACGAATGCTCGGTTTGAGGATCATTCGTGCCTTTTAGGGGTTAAATGTGAAAATGTGCCTCACCCATTGTGTTGAGCCAGCGGGCGACGGCGGCGTAGACTTCATCCATGATGATGATGACAATGAGGTTGATGATGGCGGCGGTGGTCTTGACGGTAGCTCTGACGTTGTACCCCGCTGCAGGGTAGGCGCTCATGTGTAGCGCTGCCTTGATGCTAATCCGGTAGAGGATGACCCCGAAGACTATGGTAAACGTCACAGCGATCTAAAAAGCAAGGAGGAGGAGGAGGAGATCACCTAACGTGACAATCTGCTGAGGATTTCCCAAAACAATCAAGGTATGGAATAAGTCATTGAAAAGCCTATTGGATGAACGTCCTATTTTGACAATGTCATTTCTGTTGCATTTATTTGAATCTCACCAATGGTGAGCGCAAAGTGTCTAAAAGAAATGTGTTGTAATTGTTATGTACAAAGACCACGTTGAAACACGCCAACGTGTTTGCAGGCGTTGCATGCAATAAGGGCTGCTGTTCTGACATTCACAATCTGCATTCACTGTAACCCGTCTGTGTGCAGAGCAGCACCTTCTGCTACACAATAGCTTCCTGCTACCAAACCCGAACCCAACGAGTCCCGACAAAACCCGGGGTTGGGTCAGTTTTGGACCATTTTTGTTGATATTTTTTTGGGCTTGGTTCAGATTCAGTTTTGGTTAGAAAACGCTTGAACATGAAACTTCAGAGGGATAACCGAAATATAACATCGGTTCAAGTCAGGATTGGGTTTCAAATTTGGGGTCAGGTGTTAGAAACATGTGTATGGATCTGGTTAACATATATTATAAATTAGGATACTATTACACAAGTTTAAAAAATGTGTTTTTTGAAGCAGGTCTAAGTGTCTTAGTAATACTAAGTATCAAAATGCCCATTCCTTGGAGAAATTCACACAATAATTTAATGTAATTTAATGTAATTCAAGGTAATTTAATGTAATTCAAGGTAATTTAAGGTAATTTTTATCTTAATTTTGCCTTTTTTATTTTTTTTACAAAACAATGATAATATGTATATTTTGTGTTAAATACAGTTCATATGTGTAAGAATCCTTGTGTATTGCACCTTGTGTCCAACGATTTTCCTGTGACAAATTCAATAAAAAGCTGCAAATAGCATTTTATCTAGCATGTTTGTGATGGGGAGTCAGCCTGATTAATGTTCAAATTGTGGCTACACATGCAAGATATGACATCTTGATTAAATGTATTGGCCACATTGAAATAACTCAACATTTTTACACACTTGCTACACTGCTGAGATGAAAATATGGATATGCATAAAAGTTGAACTGAAGGATTCTCCTGACATGAATGTGACACAAAGAGCTAAACTCATTTCACCACCACTCTGTTGGCCTAGTTGAACTGCAGCAACACGCATCTGTTAAGTGATGCTACAGAGAGCCGAGTAGACACCAGCTTGCACGGAGCACACTGACCAGACAGCAGCCGAAAGTTGCAGCCGTTTTAGTTTCGTCACAGAATTTAAAAAAACACATGAAATACTCAGCTAAAGGTTCGCTGTCAGCTAGCATGATGTGTATCCATGGGTATTCTCTTCCATAGTGTGTTTACATCATTTTCACCTCTTTTGAAAGCCCAAAATCCTAAAGCTAGGTGGAAGTTTCTCCTTTGACAGCATAAAACATTAGAACTAGAGCCCTGCTGTTGAGTTGAGCGCAAAAAAGTGTATATCTTTGCTTCCAATGTCATACATTAGTTATAAATACAAAGAATAGGGGACGTAACACTGCAGGGAGGCCGCTGAGACTCACCATTAAGCACATCATCACCACGGTAGTCAGGTAAGCTGGCATTCTGTCGGTACAGGTCAGCTTCACCTTCTCGTCCTGAACACACGCACGCACACACACACACACGCACACACACACACACACACACACACACACACACACACACACACACACACACACACACACACACAAACACAGTTTTGTGAGTGACATGAAGAACACAAGAAGAATGTCTGAAACATTAACCGCATTTCATTTTGGACCTTTGTGTGATGTCTCTCTGTCAGTAGCAGCTCTTAATGCTGAGGGCACGCAGCACACACACACAGACACACGCACACACACACACACACACACACACATACACGCACACCAGAAACACACACACAGACACTATGTGGCAGCAGTGGAGCACAGCTAATTCCACTCCGAGCCATCATGTCACATCCAAGCCTATAGAACTGGGTCAGAAAGCTCAGGAAGTGTGTGTGTGTGTGCGTGTGTGTGCGTGTGTGTGCGTGTATTTGAAGAGAAATAAGATGTGACCTTGGTACAAGACAAAAGTCAAATCCAAACAGACATGCCCATGTTAAATGTGTCGGTGCATGTTTCAGTGTTTCAGGAAGAGGAAGTTGCTTGGTTGAACCCAAGAAATATCACCTGTTTTCTCTGCAAGTTCAATACCAAACTGCACTGAACTGAAGTGAAACCATGCGGCAACCTCCGGTTCTGCCGAGTGAAGCCGATACGATGAGTGTCTTAAAACTTGCATTGTCTCTACTGACCAGCAGGGGGCGACTCTTGTGATTGCAAAAAGAAGTCTGGTTGTATAGAAGTCTATGAGAAAATGACTCTACTTCTCTCTTGATTTATTACCTCAGTAAACATTGTAAACATGAGTTTATGGTCTCAATCTCTAGTTTCAAGTCTTCTTCAATACAGCATGATGTTCATTTATCAAATTATGGTCCATTTAGAGTCAAACAGACCATTACGCGGAGTATGCTTTAGGGCGGGCTTACTGTGATTGACAGGTCACTGCCGCTACCAGAGTCATATCTGGCATCACTAAGTCCCTCCTCCGCATTCGAACAATGGTGGCTTCTGTTCATCGGTTGCAAAAAAAAACAAGATGGCGACGGCCGCAGCCAAGATGGCGACGGCAAAATCGGCGAACTCAAGGCTTCATAGCGGCGGTCCACAAACCAATGGATGACGTCACGATGACTACGTCCACTTTATACAGTCTATGATTTGAACCAACGGCTGCCTAATATGAAACTGAAAGTATAAAACTATCGGCATGCTCTAGAAAACTATGCAGCAGTGTTAATGTCAGGTGTCAAAAGCAGTTAAGGTAAAATTCTACATGTGCAAAACCACCAGTGTGAGCTTTTAAAGGATGTAAACACATGACATGAAGCTGATTAAGTGACACAGCGGTTTTGCTCACATAGCTCTTTTATCACAGCCATGTCTCACGTGATTCTGGCAGAAAATTCTCACAGAATTTTAAGTAATCAACGATGACTCAGAGTTCACTAAGTAACAGGAGATTTGGGATCAAGAAAGAAAATATTCTTTTTACAACATATTTTCGGAAAATCTTGCACACATAAAACAAGGAAAGACTGTTATAAAGAAGCCGAAATTCCTTCAGGCAGGGCAATCCAAAGCCCTTATTGCTGATCTCTAAAATATGACAACTCATCTGACTGTGCAGTAACGCTTTCATCGGTTTTACCTTCGGGGTGGAATGCTCCTGTCTCATTGTCTTTTGCATGACCTGGAACTCGTACTCCGCTCGGTTGTGGTCCTGGAAAGAGAAAAAATATCAGTTTGGATGTTACAGTTACTGATTACTGATTACGCTATACCTGATATGTTATGAAGACAACAAACTGTTAGAGAATGATCATTGTGGTATTTCAGAATGGAGGGATAAAATTTAACTGAGCAGCCTGTATGCGTGAATTTTTTGCCAAATGGTGTGTTTGAGTTAGAGTACAGCGTTCTGTTCAAGAAAAGAGAAAAAAATGCGTCCACCCAGTCTGCAGTAAGCCAAGAGGAATGAAGAGGAAACTGTATCATAAAAACAAAGCTGAGAGGTTAGACGGTCACTTTTGGCCCATAGATCCACGTGTCAAGCTAATGTGCAGAAAGACAGAAAAAGTGAAGACAGACACAAAATGACCCAAATGCAGAGAGAAGCTGCCTATAGACAAAAAACAAACTTCTTCAAGATGTGGAATATCCAAAATAACAATTGCTCTTGTGTTATTTCATTTTCTGAAGCAATAATGCTTTTTCTGTCCTGCTGCATCAGCTATTTTGTTCTGGCTGCTTTGCGTCACTGTAACAAGCTGTAAACACAACACGGACACATTATCACCTTAAGTTGACACAAAGTCTCCGGGTCTGAAAAGTGAAGCCAATGTGGAACTGCCTTAAACCTGCATTCTCTCTACTGGCCATCAGGGGGCGACTCCTCCGGTTGCAAAAAGAAGTCTGATTGTATAGAAGTCTATGAGAAAATGACTCTACTTCTGTCTTGATTTATTACCTCAGTAAACATTGTTGACATGAGTTTATGGTGTAAATCTCTTGTTTCAGATCTTCAATACAGCATGATTTTCGTTTCGTAATTTATGGTCCATTTCAGGTCAAATAGGTCAGAACTACGTCGTTGTTCACTCAAAGGAGTTGGCAGTTCCTTTTTTGCCATTAACAACATTTTGTCTGAAGCCTGTTTTTCACCATCAGTAATTAGCATCCCTATTAATATCATAGTTAACGTGAATTACGGATGCAGCTTGCTAACCATGCTAGCTAGCTCTATCTGGTAACTTAGCATTCACGACGCTAACGGCACCTGGCCCTGGCCCTCACTCTTTGCCAGCTCCATCCTCTCGTCCAAATATTGTCATATCTGACTCCAGAAAACCAAGATGGCGACGGCTTAAAAAATAGCTTGAAAACCATAGCCCACAAACCCATGGTTGACTCAATGGCAACTACATCCACTTATTATACAGTCTATGATTTGTAGTGGTGAACGTCTTGGCAATCAGCAGATACAGACTCTAGGAATTACTTGGAGTCATGGTTGGCCACCTGTAGAATCTAAGTCCAATATTTCACTGCCCTTCTGGCTCTGTTTTGGTCTCCACCAACACCTGAGAACAATTTGGCGGCTAAACGCTTGATGTAGATGAGAGTTGGGCGACAGAACCAAGACTGTAAAGTTGTTGTGCCGTAAAGAATAAGGTGGATGATTCTCTATGTTACAAGAACCTTTCAAAAATATATCTGTTAGTATAAAAACACATTTTAGTTCAGTTTTTACACTTCAAAGGGCTGTACTTGTTTCACTGATTCAACTTTTATATAAGGTGCAAATTAGAACCAGAGACCCTGTATCTTTGATCTCTTTTGGTGCTGTTACGGAAACCTATATTTAGGTATTTTAGAAATGTATGAGTTTGACATATCGCTGTCTTCCCAGCCAACATGTCCACGTGGGCCCAATAAAAAGTGAGCTGAGATTGCATGGGCCTTTGTCAGTTTCTTGTGGGCGAGGACAAAATTGGACAACGGGTCCCCTTTGATAGACGCTACTTTCATTGCACCATTACTCAACAATATTAATATAAAACCTCAGTCTCGAAGAGCTGAAATAATTATACCGGCGATATCAATTATATTAAAAACTGTGCATGTAAAAATGAATTGTTGTGTTCCTTTTATAATGTTTTAAAAAGGGTGCTCAGCCCATATGTTGCACCCACTTCTTCTATTTAAAGGTATATTACTTGACTTTGGGACTGTTCGTGCTGCCCTCCTTATGGGTATGGAGGGAACGTTTGCCTCAGGGAATTATAAGAGGAGCAAGGACAAGAGCTATGAGTCAACAAAACTGTCTGGTCAACTCCGCTGCCATCACAAACAACAGCAGCAGCATTGTGTTGAGAGGCCACACTAACAAGAGGCCAAAGGGATGGCCAGCGTTAGGGCGAACCTCAGAGGCAAAGAGAAAATCTACAGAAAGGAAAAAAGCTAAACATAAGACGGGAGCAGGGAAGATGAAAAGGGCGTCAAGTGAAAAGACCTGAGGCAGCTTGAGGGAGAAAAATGTTAGCGTTAGCGGCTGCAGAACGGATCTAAAACAGTCAGGCAAAAAAAAAGGAGAGAAGCTGAGTTAAAGCAAGTATAAAGCACGTCGGATCCAAACCTTATGCTCCTCCTGTGAAACACACCACACACACAAAAAACACACAAAACAAAGAAGTCAGTCAGCGGGCCGTTGTCTCTGAAGATTAAAACACTTCACCGTTAGAGCAAAACAGACAAATGGTGGTACACTGTTCCGTTTCATGGTGATTTTAAAAGATGCCCTGAGGCCGTGATGTTTGTGTGGGACCGTGTTTGCTGAGGGCTGACTCACTACGGAGCGCAGACGAGGTGCATTCCCATCCTAACCTCTATGTCATCCTCATTACTTTGTGACTTTTAAGTTAAGTGCAGTGAAAAGCGTCTGTATTCTTTCATGAGGTAATAAACGTCTCATCGTGAGGTGGGAGTTGAAAATATGCTTCTCCAACAGTAGACAATTTCAGTTTGCAAAACTGCGAAATGAGATTCGGAGAAGTGTTCATCCCAATTCTCTAATCCCCGCTCCAGTTTTCTCTTCTTCTATAGCTCGGACACTCATGCATGTGTATCTTTCAACGTGTGAATGCCTCACCTCCTCCTCCTCTCCGAAGTTCGTCAGGTCCCAGACATAGTTGAGTCGCATCTGTCGTCTCTTCCAGTGCTCCATGAAGAGAACGGCTGCACAACCAAGCAGACACAGCGAACTGAACACAGGCGCGTTGCACGGCTACACTGTCTACACACCATGACAAGGAATATGTGAGTGTGAACGTGCAATCTTTCATATTGTGAGTCTTTCTGCACTCATGTTCACATATGGTGAATGGACGTGCATTCACGGGGCGCCTTTTCACCTTCCGACTCATCAAAGAGCTTCACAGTTACCCGCTTACATTTACCCATTAGTACATTCAAACTACACAACGGCCAATTAGGGCCATTGCTGGTAAAAAACAAACAAGTATTAAGGAGCCGGGGAATGGGTAAGATTCTGAGAAAAAACAACTCAGAATTTCCAAGAATAAAGTTGCATATTTATGAGAAGAAATAATCATGAATGTTCTCTTCGATTAAAGTGGCAAATATACAATAAATGAATATATATATGTATCTTCATGCCATCTGTGCAGATGTGCTACATGGCCACTTGAAGATGTGTCAGCAGACTTACCCGGTGTGACTAATTGCAGCTATTGCACCTAAAATCACTATAAGCCTTTAATTGTAGCGTTTACAATGACATTGGCAGTGCAATTAACACCACTCACAACAAATCCCACAGTAGTGCATGATTCAATCTCTCAATACTTCCCTACTCTAGTCTCTAGAGCTCCAAGCTCCAAGTATGTTGTGTCCTAATGAAGATGGAAATCTCATTTTTCTTTTTTCTTTTCATAAAAAAAGGCTTAAATGCTTTGATTCACGCCCTCTGTTAGTGGATACGCTCACTGTTGGTTTGGGACTTTTCATGGGATGAGTTGACAATAAGGCAACAGTCTGCAGCATGATGAAGTACTTTCATTGTGTACACATGCACCCACGTGTTGCTACTTTGCTACCACAGTGATTTCCAACAAGTGCATCAAGTCTGACGGTATATTCCATCATTGGGTCTGCAGTACGCGAGCCCAGATGGCCCGGCATACTGGGACTCGTCAGACACCGGCTTCATCCAAAAACACAACCCCTCCCCTGGTCTGCAGCCTTGCTACTGCTTAACAGATGGCAGCGTGGCTTGGCAAGACATCAAGAGGAGGAGCGGCTCCGTGTTTACTCAAGAGTTACCTTTGCGGGTTCCTATTGTACATTCCATGTGTGCCTAAGGTTCAGTATTCACGTCTGTCTGCCAAAAGCAGCACTGAATGGATTGTATGGGCTTCATTGGACTGGATGCAAAATGTGTCTTCGCCCCAAAGGTCTGAGGAAGAGCCTGGTGCTGGGAACGTTACACAGCAATACAAATCCTCCTAAAGGGAGCTACTTGGTGTGCTGATCTATATGTTTTAATTCTGTTAGATACCCTATTTCATTGATCCCATCCTATGGCATGCTGGATGTGCGTGTCTTTTCTTATCTCACCCCAGAGGGCCATGAAGATGGAGAAGAAGACAGTGGCCGGGTTGTCAAACAGGTGGCTGGCTCGCGCCGTGCCACACGCCGACCGCAGCTTCCAGTAGCTACAGGCGCGGTCGCACAGCGGACACATGGTGATGTTGTTCCTGGGATCACAGATCTCCATACTGGCAGATGAATTATTGAAAGGGATGGAGGACAGAAAAAAAAAGATGGTGGAGGGAGATCAGAACAAGGGTTAAGATTTAGATTAGATGGCAAAAATGAATAAAACATAATAAACATGTTACAATTGAAGTGCTGCTACATGTTGTCCATCTAAAGCAGTGGTTGCCAAAATGGCACACCGAGCCACCCAACGACCAACACACTATGTACACAGATGCTTATTGAACCATAAAGC
The DNA here is from genome assembly GCF_949748355.1 of Melanostigma gelatinosum. NCBI lineage: Eukaryota > Metazoa > Chordata > Actinopteri > Perciformes > Zoarcidae > Melanostigma > Melanostigma gelatinosum. The sequence goes on along the minus strand of NC_136635.1, from coordinate 7,932,665 downwards.
AAGGAATCTGTCTGTCTGTCCTTCTGTATGTATGTGTGTATTTGCTTTGCATATCTCAACATTAATCCCATCTAATTCATAGTTGAATTTGGTGCAAATTAGACATATAACACATTCAATATTTAGGAGAGACATCCCTGGCAAAAAACATTGTTACATTTTGGGGTAATTTGCTTTCATAACCTGTCTTCTTTCGGACTAAAAAAATCGAAAGAAACCTACAATAATAATCGTCTTAAATAACAGGTAAATAGTAAGTGGTGTACAGTTTTTCTTATATCTAAACACCATAAGAAATCTTTCTATCCCTTTTAATGCCCAGATTGTCTATCTTGCCTACGATAACGGTAACGTCTTCCCCTGGTGTTGTTTCCCCTGGACTGTATTTCAGCTGTGTTTCTGACAGTGAGGAGCTGTGAGTTGGGTGTGTGACGCAACGATGTCACAGCAGGTGTATTGCTGGAGGACCTGGGGAAGCGCGTGTTGAGTGGGAAGCTGTTTGCATGAGCACACAGGCCAGGCATCTGAATGCTGTGATGCCCACGGGGCAGGTCACCAGCCAATCACAGACAGGGCGGAGACACAGAGACAGACACAGTCACACTTACGGGCCAGTTAACCTGACCTGCATGTCTTTAGACTGTGGGAGGAAACCCAGGCTCGTATAGGGAGAACACCTCCCCACAGGAAGGCCCCAGCCGCCTTTTATGAGTTATATAATATTATGATATTACTTTTTAAGATTTACATGGATAAACAAACTATTTTTAGTTTTTTTCCCTTCTGTTTTAATATATTTTTAAACCGTAACATAAACCATAGTTCATGTAAACGTCACCAATTGTTTTAATGCAGTGAAACATATCCAATGAACAATAATATGAAAAATATTACGGCACCCTTGGCCCGTCCACCCCAGGGTGCAGTGTCCCCCGCTTTAATAAACACTGTTCTTAATATATTTAGTTTACAGCGTGTCTGTTTTTCTGGGCCATATGATAATGGTAATATGAAGTTTTCCACATGATAGTATTTCCCAATATCTAGATCAACCTGAAATGGTCCAGTGCTTCAGGGAGGATGTGAAAGCTTTAGAGTTAGCATCACACTGATTATGCTGATCTGGATAAAATAATCTATCACATTACAATGTGATACAACAATACAAACCATTATATAGTCGATTTTGAGGAACAGCAATTGATAAACTGCTTTTGGTCGAAATAAGGCAGATTTCTGTTCATGCAGAAAATGAAAAACCTGAATTATGTATGACTTGGCATCATGTTGGAATCCTATATACTGTAAATCTAGTCCTGCTCATTGATTTGCAGCACTGCCCATTATGGTCCATCACCCCCAGATATATTAGAGCTGCCTCAGTATAAATTCGCTTTATTTTTATCAGAGCCGGGTGGCATGAAATTAGTCCCCTGCATTGTTTAATGTGCTGCGTGAGTGTGTGTTCTTGTCCGTGAGTCAACTATGTGTCGTATATATTGTGTGAGGTGTATTGAGTTAGTTACAGTTTAGAGTTATGGGTGATTATGAAGGTATTATTGCAGATGAATATCATCCTATTGCCAAACTCTAATGTGCTCTGTGCATGTTAAGCCTGTAATGAGCTGGTGTCACAATAAACCTAAAGCTTCAGCGTGAATGGGTGGAGTCAGGGTGTGGTCTTAGCCTGGTGCTTACCATCAATGCAAGAGATCTCCATCTTAACAGGCCATTTGTTTCTGCTGTTGAAAAACCGCCACGGTGTTTTAACATACACCTTTCCCAGATGAATCAACTGGTTTTAAGAATCATTATGAATGAATTCACAGTCAACAAGACTTCACCTGTTTCACATTAAACTCTTATAACAATTCAATTTGTGCTGGAATGAAGTGAAACTAGGCGGCAACCTCCACTTCTGCCGAGTGAAGCTGATGCGGAAGTGTCTTAAAACGTGCATTCTCTCTACTGACCAGCAGGGGGCGACTCCTTCAGTTGCAAAAAGAAGTCAGATTGTATAGAAGTCTATGAGAAAAAGACTCTACTTCTCTCTTGATTTATTCCCTCAGTAAACATTGTAAACATGAGTTTATGGTCTCAATCGTTGAGTCTCAAGTCTTTTTCAATACAACGTGATGTTCATTTAGTAAATGATGGCATTAAGTAAGTAATAGACCGTAAAGCAGGGTTTGCTTCAGAGCATGCTTACTGTGATTGACAGGTCACTGCCGCTACCAGAGATGGCGACGGAAAAATCGCCGAACTCGAGTCTTCTAAACAGCAATCCACAAACCAATGGGTGACCTCACAATGACACTACATCCACTTCATACAGGCTATGGAAACACTGCTGTTTCAAAGTCACACAGTTTTTGGCAGCAGGTAGTAGTGAGGCAAATCAATATGAACTTAGTTTTGACTGTCTGCTGATCACATACAAGCATCTGTTTTCTTGCTGGCACAGATCAGGGGCAGTGACCAGGGGAAGTGGTAAAGATTTGCAGGTCAGTATTTTAACCTTTTACCACCAGTTGTTTTTAACTAGCTGGCTAGTTTGATAGCTAACCAATAATGATGCAGCTGCAAAAGTACAAGCCACAAATGAAGGGGAGTTTCAGTAGGAAGAGGCAGAACAGACGTTTTTCGAGAAAATGATTGTGTGTGTGTGTGTACCTCGGTATGTTATCATCGACAGTGGCACATCCGTAGAGGAATACGATGACTCCAACGATGGCTGCAGGGATCAGCATCTGTGTGTAGACTCCTAACCAGGCAAAATATAGTCCGACCTTCTCCCCAAAGTACTTCCTATAGAAAGAGATGCCGAAGGTGTTTGCAACATTTACAACATCAGTACATCACTGTCAAACATGTCATTATACCTCTCCCTTAAAGTCATAATAATTCAAACGTTAGAGCATCTTCAGCTTCTGTAGTGTGACAAATTCCCCATGAAACAGAATATTTGAGCGGTGAACAGTTAATCCTTTGCATTTGATTGGACCGCTATAAAGTGGGCGGGCTTAGAATGAAGCGCCATACGGAGCTACAGAGGACTGTGGCTTCACACAAACCTCCTGTGTTACTAAAAGTTGCTGATAGATTGATTGATGGATGGATGTCCTGATATTATTGGTTGGCTTACGTAAGCAAAAGATAATTCGATTTTGACATAGAAATACAAAGAAATTCATTTTTTGGGAAACATTTTTGCATGTGTTGTTAAACAGGTGCACATTATGCAGTGGTGCAACGGATCATAAAACTCATTGATGAACCTTATTGGCAGATACAGATCCTTTTGTTGTTTGGTTATTGCAGCTGGTCTACAAGGCTCCAGACTAAGTATTATTTTTGCCACCATCCAAAAAATCATTTCAACCGCTCTGAAGTCAGTGTCAACCAATGAAGAACTGTTAATGTTTTCCTTTTACTTTGGTATAGTAATTTATCGTGTTTTTTCTTCATAAAAACACAATTAAAATGATGAAGAAATAAAAAAATATATTTTTTGTAAAAACAAATCTTGTCAGTGATAGCTGTTTCGAGCTTAGTGTAAACAGCTCATAATTCATCTCTAATATCTATCTTAAACATCTCCTTCAAACAACTGTTATTCAAGTTTCTCACCGACACTATGAGGTTACAGGTGAACACATCATGACAACGTTATAATTTACCTTCGCTCAATACTAGTTTTCACTGAACAGAGCCTGAACACATCATGATGTAACTGAACAGAACCTTCGTTCTCCTGTCAATTTAAACAATTCAATTTTTTTTACAATGTAACATTATCAGAGATTGGCGAACAGAAAGCATAAATGCTGACGTCCTGATGACGTATTTTACTGAATATTGGCGGACAACGATTGTCAGTTCAACTTTATTTCACATTGTGATGGTAAATGTTAAACTGTGTAATTCATCCGCGGTTCACATGCGTGCCGAACCGTGAGGGGGGGATCTGTACGGATCACAATGGTACGTTACACCATTAACAAATGAGATCTCGGTCGCTGTGATCGGGTCGGCCTAATGTTCATTATATTAAATGAATATCAAAGCCACAGTATTTGTCAAATGAAGCCAGTACTACATTCCCCGAGCAGAATGTGTTAGATAGGAGACCCCATGAGATTCAGCTCACATTCCCAGTCTGTTCCCTGGACCACATTCAGCCCAGCACATGACAGTTGTGTTTCTGTGGAAGAGCTTCAGTGGAGCATCAATCTGGTCCAGAGAGTCTTGGTCTTGGTCTGGTCAGGGCAGTTAGTGCTGCTGTGAGAGCACCAGCCACCGCAAACGTATGAGAACTGCAAGCGTGTCTACGATTCCCCTGATGGGAGTGAGAAGAGCAGTGCTACGAATCTGACCTGATGAGTCCGATAGGTTGGTACTTGTAGAAGACGCTGTAGCTGGCCCACTCCTCGTACAGAAGCTGTGAAGAGAAGCACGAGTCAGTAATTATAGGCAGAGATGGACCATCAGCCGCTCGATCGTCCGATTTATGAGTGAAGTAGCTGTTAAAGCAAATATATAATTATTCCATGTTAACATGTTTGTTTGATAGATTCATGTATATTAAGTATATTCTCTAACAGAAAATAGAATAATCCTTCTAATTTGCTATTTATGAAAAAGATAGATAAGGGTGTACAAAGCAATTATTTTCATTTGCTATTAACCGAGGGATTCTTTTCTGAATAAACTGATTATTTGTGTGGTCTATAAAATGTCAGCAAATAGTGAGAAATACTCATCACAAGCTGATGGTTACGGCTTCAAACAGACTCACAAAAGCAGCAAATATACAAATTATAGAGAGGTTGGAACCAGGATTATCCAAACAATTAGTCGCTTAGTCGATTGTGAAAATTGTTGTTGAATTATTTTAATTATTATTTGATTAACTAATTGATCAATTGACTCATTTTTTTCAGCTCCAGTATTAAGTTGCTTTACTGCCAATGAAATGTAAAAAAAAGGCTTTGAAAACTGTGAAAAGTACAGGAAGTACAAGAGTAGTAAAAGAGTAACACCGATAGAAAGAACATCAAAGTAGAGTAGGAATTAAAAAGAGAAACTGAGAGCAGCAGAGTGGTAAGTGTCACATGACTATTGTTGCTGTGGAAATGTGCTCAATTATATGAAACTTATGGACCCGGCCTTTTATTAGCCGCTAGCCTTTGCTTGTGTATGGTCGTCAGATAGTATTTGCCCACTGGCTTTTATTTGACGATTTATTATTCATCACTGTGAATCACAGCCAGGTCTCTGATGCACTAGAGATACATTATGCAAAATTCCTTGCAATTATATTTTCATCATGTGTCATGAATCCACTGATGCAGCATATTCATGCACATGCTGTCTCAGGCAGCAGTGCCAAGCTTGTGGTGTACACGGAGATAAGAACACAGCCAAAGGAAGTGCTGGGTGACGAGAAATCAATGTAATTAAAGACAAACCTGCAGGCTGTAACATGTATCACCATTAACGTTAAGGAGGCCGTGTTCCAATCCAGCAGGGACTTCTGTCCGGTCTTTATGTGAAACATTCTTAATATTCAATGTTCTCCTATTCCCACTATAGACCTTTTTTGACCGCAGATATTTTTGACTTGATTTTCATAATGTTTATGTTCTGAGATGGCTCACACAGATATTGAAAAAATTAAGCTTTTGCCATAATAGACCACTGTAGTCAGATTTTTGAAAGCACTGTCTCAATAAAAAGGTACTTCAGATTTATCTGACTGCTTGTATTAATTGACGAAAAAGCATCCATGTAGAAAATGTAGGATGTGATACATTGAGATGCCTCGAGATGTAGAGATGCACCGATAGCAATTTTCTTGGGCGTGTGTGGGCGTGTGGCTGTGACGTTACTGTGTGTGCCGCGAAAAAAAATGTGTCAGCCGTGTGTAAATGAGACTGATTGGCCGGTCACTGGTCATGGCCGATCAGCTGAAAACCGACTGGTTTAATCAGATGGTGAGGCCAGTGAAGATTCAGTTCTCTCATGGGCCTTTCACACACACCGTGGCAACAATGCCACTGTGTGTGAAAGACATTATTTCTAATGGCTTGCGTGGCACCACTGATGCTTTTAGCTTTGCGCACACCGCGTCCTGTGTGAAATGTGCATAATGCTGACTAGCTGGAGGAAGCTCCTTTTGCACCTATAATGCTGCAGATTTCAGAACACACACCAGACCAACCGCAAGTAATTAGGAAGATCAGGTAGTTCCTTTGTTCTTAAATTGCATTGACTTTTGAATTTGCAGACCAAAAAACATTTCATCTTTTTTATTAATGCAGATTGATCATTCTTCATTCAGTATCTCTCTTGCTATCCCTCTGGAAGATCCGCATTTAGAAATGTGAACCTTATTTAATGCAATAATACTCCGAAAAGACAGACTCTCTCTATGAATCCATGTTTCGTATTTTATTGGGAGGCACATTTCCACCTCAGGCTATATCAGTAAAAAGGGCAGGTGAGATTTAGTACTGATCTCATCTCGTAGCAGATTCTTCAGTAAATGATCAATTTCAAGCAGTATTTTCCACATGTAGGCCTACTGCTTCAGTATAGTTTAGTTTTGGGTGTTCATTGATGTTAGATATGTGCATGTGAGCAGATCATAATTCATTGCAGTGTTAATTGTAGTCATATGTAATTTATGATGTTCGATGGAAAATGTAAGACTGTGAATGGGTGCATTCTTAGAAGTCCAATCAAAACAACACCTGTATGTGTGTATATGTGTGTGTGTGTGTGTGTGTGTGTGTGTGTGTTTCCCAGCGCAATTTATATGCAAATCACTGCTGTATGATCCGGTCCTTACAATGATCATCAAACAGCTGACTGCGTATGTGCTCTGGTCCCGCTAGTAGGCAAAGAGCACATTAATCACTGTGAAACACACACAAGATCACACTCCGTTCACAGGCGGAGCAGCGAGGCAACAAGGCTTTTAATCACATGAGGCAGGCGTTCAGATGCCAGATTGAGCTCGGAGACAACATTCTCATTTCGTCCGCTGAGGAAAATCTATTTCTTAAGCAGGAACACATGGGATTTGTGATATATATGTGTGCAGTATGTTGCTGTGGAGGCACTTGAAAGCTAAAGCTTTCCCTGATGCTTGAGAACAGAGGGGGAATTATTAGGCTGTTGCCTTAGTGACACACAGCCCACAGTATAATTATGGAGAGCGTTAGCAGGGGAGGAGATGACTTCAGACTCGACGTGAGCTCTTATTTTATTTTCAGTCGCCTGGTTACTTTGATTCTCGTACAGTAGGAGGTAAATGCTCAGAGACGCACAAACGCTGTCGCGTTTGCATGGTAGTCTGGCCTCCATCGTTAAGGTGTAATTCAGTGAGTGGCATGTTTCAGTCACCAATGTATCACTGTGTTGGAGGACAGGAGGTCCATTCATTCCACTCATGTAAACTGAGAGGAAACATTCATCTCTATCAGGAAAGTTTATCGTTTAACGATTTGAGAGCATTTTGCTGCCGTAGTTTGATCCGTTTCTGATGAAAAAAATACTTTAAAAACTGTTGTTGGGGTTAAATATGACAGAAATTGGACCCTTGGGTTAGCTTTTGTAGCTAGCTGGGTAGAGACTTGCTCCTGGCTACCCAAGCTAGCTGTTTGGTGAGTTTATAGTGTAATGGTAATTTTTTTACGTAGTATATATTTTTACTTACGTAGTATATATTTGTACTCAGTGCATTGTATTCATGCATAAGTACCTTCACTGTGTCTCTGTTGTGCAGAAGAAGAGTTCTCCCTGGACTGCTCACATCGATAACTAACTGTGTTGTATGAGAATGTTCCAGCGCCAAGGCCTTTGGGCTGCTTGCTTTGGTTGCTGGCCGTTTGTTTTTCATTGTTGTTCCTATCAGTCTGAGACCAAAATGTCTGTAACATTGGCCATCGGCCCCCACCGTTGCTCATTCTGTATAAAGAAAGCTTGTTCACTTTTTTCGAGGTTCTTCCTCACTGAGACTGTACGCATTCTGTTGTGATGATTGAACCTTCTCTGCGCAGAGAATGAATACTTAAAAGACAACCTGGTTTTTGGTATTATGTATTTCAGCATTAAAACGCAAATGTTTTTACCAACCAAGCTAGCTGTTTGGTTAGCCAACCCGCAAGCTATTCGTCCACACACTGTTTGCCCCAAATTAGCAAGTCAAATGTTTTATGACTCATCAAGACACAGGGTGAAAAATAACATATTTTTCTTTTTTTGCACCTTCATTTCAAAGGTACTGTACATGCTTCTTTTGCATACAAATAAATAGCATTATATCGCAATTTTGCATTAAATTGAAATGTATTCCAAAGCTATTTATTTGAACTTCACATACAATCACATACAGTGTACTTTGCAATGGCAAGTCTTTTAATGTTTTGAGAAGCTTGAACAAATCAAGTGCACAGCAATTATCAACTACTTGTAGATTTCAAAAGTAATAAGATAATTTTAAATAGGAGAACAAGTGCAAATTTCCAAAACCCTATCAAATAAGGTAAAAACAACAGTCTGCTTCTTAAATCTGCAGTCTTACAACCGATGATGATCATATAATAGAATGATTCACTGTTAGTTTTGAGACACAGCACCTGGACGAGACTGATGTGCATGTCTTTTTACACAGCGATTGTGAAATGGACCAAATTGGTGGACAAACTGGATTTCTTTATTTAAATCATGTCCTGATTGTTACTCATATCTGGTACAAACAAAATGCGCCTTTTTATTTTATCATTGTTGTAATTGCAGAGTTCTCTCTGACCTCATTTGAGAAACCTGACAAAGTCAGCTATCAAAATCCCTGGAAAAGATCTCATTGGCTGAAACTCACCAATCAGTGGACACCATACCACTGCTCTGGTTGCTAGCCGAGGTTGCCTTGTCTGCGCAGTATAAGTGGATTTGGGCTGGTTTATTAAACGTAAAGGCACTGCAGTCTAGTTTCAGGTTGTGTTTTGTCTGTCCATGTTTTCTTTGGGCTGATGATTATCTGTTAATTGACCGGAAGTGTTGCTGTGGTGACATCTGACTCAATTTATTGACTGGTGGAATTAATCAACTTACCTTCCTGTCGTTAGGTCCTGCGTTCACCCCCTCGATGTCTCCCTGTAACGATGAATACACTTTTGTTTATCATGCATATCATGAATAAAAACTTTAATTTAACAATAAAATACGAGTCGCTGAGCTGGAAAAGCTTGGGTGATTTTCACATTAGAAACTTGCTGAATTGGAGTCATTCTCTCGGTACGTAAGCAGCAATTTAACAACTGGTCTCAGGCCAGCGGGGGAGAGGTGGCCGTGAAGTGCGATGGTGATACTCACATCGTGTAGAGGATAAGCAGACGTGTAGGTGCTGTTGGCTAGCAGACTGGTGATCCCTGTGAGAAGGCACATTTAATAGGATTATAATCCAGGAGGAGACGCACGCAGCAGTGTAAAACTGAAACTGAAGAGCTTCGAGTCAAAGCCAGAAATGACAATTATATTTCGTCTTCGAAGTTAAAAAGGAAGACTTCTTGGTGAAGAATTACATGTATGGGGAATGTTTTCCAAGACAGATGAAGCTCCATCATGGAGTTGTAATAGTTTGTTATATTAACAGGAAAGCAGTTCCTATTGGTAATAGTTGCATTTGCCACTTGGTTCGTTTGTGTTCACACAAAGTCTCCAGAAGCTGTAAACGAATACCATGAGCAAGCAAGCTGTTGTCTCATTTGTCAGAAATGTTAGAAGATCTGCCTCGAAACACTTCTTCCTCTTTGGGTTTGTTCTCTTCTGCACCACTATTGCTCCTGCGAGCATCGAGAAAAATCAATGTCCTGATTCCCCTTTTTAGAAGACTCAAGAGTTTTGTTGCTTTTTTTTTGGCTTGTTTTGGCCTGCATCCAAGTGCAACTGCTGTGTTCACATACTGGTTGCCAAGACAAACTGAATATTAGGGTGAAACACTTTGGAACAACTGTTAATACACGTTAAGTGCACCTGATTTCTCTCGTCCAGTCCTTGAACTTAAAATATGCCCTTTTTTATTTTTCCCACATTTACTTTGCATTTTCTGCCACAGAAACAAACCTGTATTGTTTAGATGTTCTCCAAATTACCTCAACTACACAACACCCAAGAGGCTGTTGGCCTCAGTTAAGACTGACCAGTTAGCCGTCACTGTCAGTCAACACTGTACTGCGTAGGCGACAGAAAAGTAGGACACATGTAGCTCAGGTTTGACACGATGGCAGCACAAGAGGAAAGGTCCTGGACCCGCTGCACTCGGCAGGTTTCTTTCTCCTAGGATCATAAATCTGCACATCAAATGCTACGAGTTAAGACTCAGGAGGAACTTCAATTTTGGCCTCATAGAGGACGGCTCAGACGGTCAGCAAATCCAACGTGTTGGTCAATGAAGACAACGGCTCATCCTCTCTTGAAGTGGTAATTACACTTTACTCCAATGAACGCAGCACCTACATTAATTGCATATTGGTTCATCTTTTGTATTAGAGTTACAGGCTGAGGTCTTACCCATGGGGTACTTGGTTCTGATGCATCTAGTCCTCTTCAGTACCTCGTAGACCTGACGATACAAAAAAGCATTCAGTCTTAAAACCATGACAATGAATATTTTACTTGTTTAATAGCACAGGTGAAGCTGTTAAGAGGGAGAACGTTGCAGGCAAACCGCAGAGTTTTGTTATGTTCGTCCTCAGAGAGGCTGAGAGTTTTATTGATGGCAGCCGAGGCTCAGCTGGGAGAACGACGACTGCACTGATTGAGGAGCTCCATCCACCAATGAGAAGCCAATCACATTACCCAGCCATTAGTCAAGCTCTGTGAGATGCTGTGCAGGTGTACGTGCGTATGCTAATGCAGCTGTACATGTACGACGCAGATTCACAGAATGAATTTGTTTTTCATGAGAGTCACAGAGAAGCAAGGGCTCTTATTGGAGGGGAGTGCATATCGGGGATGACAGGGTCTACGTAGAAAAGCAAATTTGTCTCTATTAAAGGAGGGGAATCTACAACCATAAATGCAACACGTCAAACACATGCTGTCACTATGCTGAATTTAACACTGTTTGTACAGGAGCCACCTCGAACTCAGCCGTTCTCACTCCTAAGTCGTCAAACACGGCAGCTTGATCTGTGGCAATACGCTTCGGACAATAGCGCTCTACTCTGCCGCAGTAATGGTGGGTGTAAAGGAGTGAACTAGTACGGGTCAGACACATGACTTTCACCCAGGAGACCTCTGTTCTGTATGAAACCAAAAGTCAACATTGACATATTTAAAGTTACATATGTGAGTGAAGTGAAGTAGCCGTACGTAACATACTTAGCATACGTTGTGTACTTAACTATGTAACACACATACTTATTTTAACCCCAACCACGATCTTTTCCTCAACCTAACCAAGTAGTTTTGTTGCCTAAACCTAACCAAGTAGTTTTGTTGCCTAAACCTAACCAAGTAGTTTTGTTACCTAAACCTAACCAAGTAGTTTTGTTACCTAAACCTAACCAAGTAGTTTTGTTATCTAAACCTAACCAAGTAGTTTTGTTGCCTAAACCTAACCAAGTAGTTTTGTTGCCTAAACCTAACCAAGTAGTTTTGTTACCTAAACCTAACCAAGTAGTTTTGTTACCTAAATCTAACCAAGTAATTTTGTTATCTAAACCTAACCAAGTAGTTTTGTTACCTAAACCTAACCAAGTAGTTTTGTTACCTAAATCTAACCAAGTAGTTTTGTTATCTAAACCTAACCAAGTAGTTTTGTTACCTAAACCTAACCAAGTAGTTTTGTTACCTAAATCTAACCAAGTAGTTTTGTTATCTAAACCTAACCAAGTAGTTTTGTTGCCTAAACCTAACCAAGTAGTTTTGTTACCTAAACCTAACCAAGTAGTTTTGTTACCTAAATCTAACCAAGTAGTTTTGTTATCTAAACCTAACCAAGTAGTTTTGTTGCCTAAACCTAACCAAGTAGTTTTGTTACCTAAACCTAACCAAGTAGTTTTGTTACCTAAATCTAACCAAGTAGTTTTGTTATCTAAACCTAACCAAGTAGTTTTGTTACCTAAACCTAACCAAGTAGTTTTGTTACCTAAATCTAACCAAGTAGTTTTGTTATCTAAACCTAACCAAGTAGTTTTGTTGCCTAACCCTAACCAAGTAGTTTTGTTATCTAAACCTAACCAAGTAGTTTTGTTATCTAAACCTAACCAAGTCGTTTTGTTGCCTAACCCTAAGCAAGTAGTTTTGTTATCTAAACCTAACCAAGTAGTTTTGTTATCTAAACCTAACCAAGTCGTTTTGTTACCTAAATCTAACCAAGTAGTTTTGTTATCTAAACCTAACCAAGTAGTTTTGTTACCTAAACCTAACCAAGTAGTTTTGTTACCTAAATCTAACCAAGTAGTTTTGTTATCTAAACCTAACCAAGTAGTTTTGTTGCCTAAACCTAACCAAGTAGTTTTGTTACCTAAACCTAACCAAGTAGTTTTGTTACCTAAATCTAACCAAGTAGTTTTGTTATCTAAACCTAACCAAGTAGTTTTGTTATCTAAACCTAACCAAGTAGTTTTGTTACCTAAATCTAACCAAGTAGTTTTGTTATCTAAACCTAACCAAGTAGATTTGTTGCCTAACCCTAACCAAGTAGTTTTGTTATCTAAACCTAACCAAGTAGTTTTGTTATCTAAACCTAACCAAGTCGTTTTGTTGCCTAACCCTAACCAAGTAGTTTTGTTATCTAAACCTAACCAAGTAGTTTTGTTATCTAAACCTAACCAAGTCGTTTTGTTGCCTAACCCTAACCAAGTAGTTTTGTTATCTAAACCTAACCAAGTAGTTTTGTTACCTAAATCTAACCCAGTAGCTTTGTGAACACTGAAGTTTATTTTTTTAAAGTCAGTGTACGCATGGAAAGACCGGAAATTGGCACTTGCAACTGACTCTAGAGGGCTACGTAGAGTCTCATAGTTTGAAGAATAGGGCCCCTGACCAAGCAGCTGTATTTGAGCAGAGTCTTGAGTGAGAACGTGTCATCTTCTTCAACTAATACTTACTATTGAGATCCTGGTCTTGCTGTCAAAGAACTTGTCCCTGTCAGACAGATCGAATCTGGAAACAAAGAACATAACAGATATAGTTTTAGTTGCATATAGGGTGCAAACTGTTAGCAGCATATTTGTTAAATATGCTTCTCTTTACTTTCATAGTAGTTATTAGAAAGAGAAAGTGAGGAGAGCTGAGATGAACAACAATCATTCTATAGCAGCTATAATGCTGAAGTTGTTTTTACTGTCCACACAATAAACTGAGATAAAATATGTGATGTGAAAAAAAGACCTCCACAAATAGGACTAAAATAACCTTGAAGTCACGTGATGTGTGTTGATGCACAAGTAGAATGAAATGGAGGCTAGGTCATTATGTTTCAGTGCAGTGCAAGCTGCAGGCTGCAATTTCACATCAAAAACATCAAAATGAAAGGATGAGAGGCAAGAAGGCTCTAAAAAGCCTGAACCAGCCAGCCCTGTCTCCTGCTAATCATGTTCATAAGCAGTTCACTTGCAGCAGCGATTTGCATCACCGGTGACATTTACTGCCAATCGGGATAAACCGTACATAGAACGATGTTTGTTTGAGTTTGTTTAAAGTTGACAAAGACTCTTCCTCAACCTCAATCAATGAATTACCTTCCTAAATCAGGCCTCAATTGATGGCTCCTGAAATGTGCTTCTTGTGACCCTGTGACACACATCCCCTGTGAGATCGATGACCTCTGTCCACGCTCTCACTCCCTCCTCAGGACTGTTTTAATGGTCCCTCCTCTCCTTATCGACTCTGTTATCGGCTCTGTGTTTAGCCGACATCACGCCGGAACATCTATACATTTTTATAGATGCATTTTATATGAAAGAGCAGTAACATCACAAGATACAGTTTGAGCCGCAGACTTGTTAGCAGGCCTGCTGGCAGTGGTGCTGAAGACAACAACTCCCATGATACCAGGCTCAAGAAATGTGTAAAGGTATAAGCTCTGTAAAGATATAATATCGTAATAATATAATGTTTTTCTATTGTCTATTTAAAGTAAATACTTTTTTTTATCTCTACAAATACTTTTAATTACCCTTAAAAAACATAAAAACACTTTCTAAACTTACGTGCTTAACGACCGGCAATTCAAAGGAATACACTTCCTGTCATTTTACATGCATTTTTTAATGATTATGGATATTATAGGAATAGGAATATTTGTAAAATATAACCTCACACGTCATGGTAAATTACACTTAAAACCTGCACAAATACAATAATATGCCATTAAAAAAACATCATATTAATTGGTGGTGTAACGGATCATTGTCGATCTGTGATCCGTACGGATTCCCCCGGCACGGTCCAGCACGCGTGTGAACCGCGGATTAAAAAGATAGTGAGTGGGCCGCTGCTGTCAGTCAGTTAGTACTTGTGTATAGTGCTGCTTGTTGGCACTGAAATGGTCCTTGTGTCCCTGCTGCCTCCAATTTAAGACTCGTCCAAATGTAGAAGCAGCATGTGGAAGGAGCCAGATTAAGTTCATGCGGTTTGAAAAGCCACTCTACACTGTATACCGGTAATCTATAACTCGGCTTAATATCAGGGAACATGCCTGCAGTGTTTCCAGTATTGATGAAGATGAAGTGATGGAGAAGAAGTGGAGGGAGATCTCCGGCTAGCTGTTAGTCAGAGATGTAAATATAGCTGCCCGCTGCCCACTCTCTCCTCCATATGTCCCAGCAGGCTGACGTTCATGCTAAGACATTCTTCTTCTCTGATCGTTGCCTTTGGAAGTGCTTTTACTCGCTGGGGCAGAACAGTAAGCGTCAGTGAAGTCATGATTTCTGTCTGTAGCTAATCCAGTTAGCTATCCAGTGCAATTGTTTTAACAAATCCTCCAACACAGTGTTGAGACATGTAGATGGCTTGTGATTTTGGCTGGATGTGTTTATTTTGCTCGGAGGAGAGAAGGCTGAGGCAGCAAGAGAGCGTCACGCTTCAGCCATCCTGTTATGCTGTTGAGGGATTTTTTGGTTCAATTTACACCTCTGTGGTTGTTATCGCTCCATGCTGTCTGAATGGTTAAAGCTTTATTAATTACATTACAAAATGCTAAACGCTCTCTGCAAAAGAGTCTTACAATAACACAGAAATCACTTACATTTAATAGCTGGAGAGAATTGTCCAACATGATCTCGATATCTTACCAACCTTGAAATATCGGACTGAACTGTGAGATAATTATGGTCGTTTGGTGGGGAATTTCTGACTTGATTGTGTATAATTGTGAGCCAGCTGCAATAGCCTGCCTCTTCCCTTAAATTCTGGTGACTCTGATTACACAGTGTACCATCATTTGCTTCAAGCAACATTCATTTATGACAAAGTTTACATCAATGGACAGACATTATTTCTCCACTAACCTGGATAAAATTGGACAATTTAGTCATTTATGTAGATATTTAAAATGTGTGGGTTCCTCTGTTTTGCTCTCCAACAGCTCTCTTTAGCTGCTAAATGCTCCGCTTTGTTCACCAGCTCGTCTCTGGCGGTGTCTGTCCAACCTGTTCAACTCCTCAAACACGACGCTTTATCAGTGCCCCTCTGCATCTGACACCGACGCACCGAGGCACCCTTTAACATCTGTATGAGTCACACCGAGCTTTTCAACTAGCTCATCATCATTTGACGGTCAGAGCTAATTATTTCATGAAGAGCGAGAAAGTCTACATAGGGCGAAGGAGGGGAGTTTGGATAGCTAAAACACACCGATTTTGAACCCAAACCCCGATCTTTTGTTGCCCTAACTTAACCTAACTTGCGTAAGTAAAACATAAAACTAAGTAAACCTACTGTGAACATGGGAGTTTATTTTGAAAAGACACTGCATGTGGAAACTGACACGCTGTCCCTGACACGTCTAACAATGGCGCTAGAGGGTTACCTAGAGTGGCATAGTTAAACGTATCCTCATACAGTGGTTCGTACAGCATGTCTTATGAAAAGTTACTCCTCCTTCTTTGTTCGTTTCCCTACAAATGTCAAGCAACACGTGTCAATTTCTGCTCGTCACATGCATAAGGTATTTTCAAAATAAACTTCCGTCTTCACAAGAAACTACTCAGTTGGGTTTCGGCAACAAAACTACTTGGTTAGGTTTAGGAAAAGATCGTCAACATCACGCAAGTTACGTGACCAATAAACCAACATTGACCTCTCGTTTCACAGGGGGAACGAACAGCGGTCTCCGAGCCGAAAGATCGCTGGTTGTTGTCATCCATATTAATAAACTCTGCAGGACTTTTACTGGGTCACAGCCTCAATCATAAAACAGATCAGTAAACCCAAATATCACAGAATTAGCACTAGAGTAGCTTCACATAAGCTACATAAATGAATTTTAGTTGTATTGAGCTCTCAATACAACTCTTTGGCATGTCGTTTTTCTACGTACCTACTGTATGTGGCAAAGCAAAGGTGTACCAAGCTACACGTCTAAGAAATATTCGTTTGATGCTCCATCTTCACAACTGACAGCAGAGCAGAGCTTTTACTCACAGGTGCTGCTTCTCCCTGGAGAACGGGTGAGAGAGGGATTTGACGCTTTGTGGCCGGTTGGCGTCCACTTTTGGGTGGAGAGGAGCTGTGATTTTGTGAATGAACAGTCGGATCTTCTCCACCAGATTGCCGCCTTCTTTCACCTCGTAAACCTGCGGAGGAGGCCGAAGACACTTCATTCATCGAGATTGCATCCTTTGCATCCCATTTGCAGTCGGTCTCATTTTATTTTTCAAGAGTTAAAATATTGTGTGATCTGATTTCACAATACTGTTTTTAGATGTGATCAGAGCGCAGAGGTAATTCGTCAGTTTCTCTAGTTGAGCCTGTATCTATAAGGGTCTACTTACTCACTTTGAGAGCCCGGAAGGGTTTGGTTCTTGAGAATAGCATAGTCTGTAGCATGGTCTAAATCCTGACTGCTCAGTTTGTCATTTTGTCGGTATTTGTCTCCAGAAATGGACACTGTTCCATAGAGACTCGAGGGTAGAGTTCAATATTGATTCAATATATATTGACTGAATCAGCTGATGTGTTTCGTGCCGATATCCAATACCTCTGATTTTGACAGTTACCTATCAGGTTAGGTGACAGTTCCTATCAGGTACACTGTAGTGAGGTGTTCGATGGTTATTGGATTCTTTTCAAAATCTCATTCCAAGGCTTGTATGAGCACAAATTGGCTCCATTGGGGGTGTTATAATGCTACATGAATGGAAATGAGAGATGAACATGAAACATTAATTATCACACTCAGCAATGCAGCTCTAAGAGCCAATTCAGTTAGCCTCAGGAACGATCCACGGTAAATATGCACGTGACAAATGGAGAATTGAGTGGTGGGAGGAGTACCTTCTTTGTCGGCAGCTTGAGCTTCATGAACTCAGCCTCTCGACACAGAACATTCCAGGGTGCGTGGATCTTCAAGAAGCCAATTCCTGGGATCTTTTTCTGAAATGCAACAAAGTTTTGGATATGGGGGCAATTCATGATTGTCTAAGAATGTATCAACCACATCCAACAATACATTTTTGAAGATGACATTGCAGCCCGCAGAGCAGCAAGTTGCTCTTCTGTTAGATTCAGATCTCTACTGTCTGGTAGAGTCCGGTTTCCTGTCAGGAAAATCCACTGCATCCATTTCAGCACAAACAAGTCTTTAATGCTGCATATGGGATCTTTCTCTCTCTGCAGCTTGTACTGTTACGCAAAACCACTCATGCACTGCCAGACTCACTTCACACCCTCCAGCTCGGCACACTAACCTGTCTGAATACAGAAATATACAAGCACCAGTTCAAACTAGCTGACTGGCTGTATACATCAAAGAGATTGACCATGTTATTTGTTCCGTCTGATGACAGTAAGCATGGGCTGGTGAAGTAGAACTGTTAGGTTGCTGCAGCCAGAATGATACCGCAAAGATTAATATACTGTTAATTGGAATATGACAAATAGGGTTTATATGCATGTGCATTTCAAAAAAGAATTGTAGGTGCATATCAGCAACTTATCTCTTTAAGGGTTAAATACATTATGAAATAGAAATAATTGCTCCGGCTAACGAGAACTCCTGTTATTGATCTGCCTGGGTGTTGCTCTCAATTTGTATTGAAGCAACAGTGTTTCTTTCAATGAAATGGATGCTTCCGTTAATTAAAGCATGTAACTGTGAAAACTTAATGAGGAATTAGGAATCGGTTTAATAGCAACTATATTGTCATGTTTTAAAATCATAAATGTTATATTAGCTCACTGTTGTAGTAGTTGCATAAACACTAAGCACTGCAACTTCAAACTACTCTTTAATGAACACTCTGGAAGTGTTATTTTTGTTTGTTTTAGTGTTATGAAGAAGAAAATGAGTGGAAGTACATAGCCAACTGTCTTACATTGTTAACAATATCTGTTGAATTTGTGCAGAAAGACTAAAATTACTTTTTACTTTTTTCCTTGATTTGTCGATAGCTGTTCTGGGTTATTATAGAGTGCTGTGGGAATGAGTCCTAAAACAAGGAAATGAGTCAGCATTTTTGCATATCCGGTTCCATCATTATGGAAGTCAATGGATTTTTTAATGGGTTTTTGGTTAGATGCCTGAAATAAGGTGTGTGGTTAACACAAGCTTGAGAGATTTAACGTTTTGTTTCACGACATAAAATACGTCATTAACTGTCCTCACGGATTTTGAATCTTTTATGTGTTGAAATGAAAAAAGGCGGTTTCCTAGAAGTGGAAAAATTAGACTACAAAACGGCACTGCACCAAACACTAGTACACCGAGTGTAGCTTGTCTGTTGCCGAGCGTTAGTTTTTTTCTTCTGCTGATTGCGTTCACCCTTCAAAAATCATAAAAGTAGTGTTCAATTGTTTAGATTATCTTGCTGAACAAAACATGCAATTATCAATAACTTCTCTTTGCCACAGAGCTTGTTTTCTGCAATAATCCAAAATCCAATGGAAGAATCCAATTGGATTTTTTGTCGGGGGAACCGGAACTAGATGCTGAAGTCCACACAAAACAAAACTAACACACGCAACATCTGGGGCGCCGTGGTAGCTGAAACATTACAGTGCATGCTGTTGGGGTCTCACCATATGGCTTAAACATGTGCTGTGGACAAAGAGAATCAGGCCTTCACTGTTTCAAGCAAAGGTCTCATCCTGACTTGTAGTTTGATGAGAATAAACCTCCTCGGGAGGAATGTCACACTAGGGTGTGAATTCCCCCCCCCCCCAAAAAAACTATGGTTCCTGAAGTCACCTGAATGCACCGCTGCAATCTCATTGGCCGAAGGCCAAGAGACCCCAGGACCCCTGTGGTTCAACCCCTGTTCTACAAAACTGTCTGCAGGTTCACACTTCTCCGCTTTTTCCCGTCGACCTCCGTCGAACAGGGAGCACACCACGCTCTCTTCGCCCGGACCTTCGTCCTGGACGCATGAAGACACATCGGCCTCTCCTCCCCCCCTCCAGCACGGCGGAGGCCACGAGGAAGCAACGGCCCTTCTCCCCTACTCAAACCCTGACAAGCCATTTCGCTGGACGAAACAGCCCGCGATAACGAATCTGCTTCAGCGATCTGTTCAGTGCTTTTTGTTTCTTTTTCTTTTGGTGCACACATTCCGGCGAAGGAAAGACGACAACGCCTCCCTCCTTCACCGACGATTCCCGGTAAGACGCACGGACCACGCCGTCAGCCGAAGTTAGATCACCCTCCCTGCCGCGAGGATAGATCACGTCTGCGTTTGCTCCACAGCGAGCTGCGCCACGACGGACCGAAACAGCGCCAGCTCAAACGCCGCGCTGAGAAGCACCCCCCCCCCCCTTCCTCTCGAAGAAAAAGGACAACTTTGCTCACGAACACTTCAACGTTGCAACGAAGCATCGACAAGTAAGATTCTTGGCATTTGGGCATAGCTTAGCTTAAATTAACGTAAGTTAAATTCAGGTCATTCATTTATCTGTTGATATTCCCGTGTTTTTGTGCGGTTAAGTTACTGTCGCGTGATATTGAGGTATTACGCAATCATTACGGCGCAGAAAAGCGCCGCTGTATTCGTGTATTAACTGCTATGACTGTTTCTTTGGGATTATTTTCATTCATTGTCTTCCACTCCGTGTGGAAGTTCTCTTTTCATTAACTCGACTCTGTGAGTGAGCTGAGGTGCGTGGCTTATCACGGCATATGTTACCGGCAGTTCAAAGACGACAGCGGTATACTTATGCGTGATGGAACCAGCAAACTCAGGCTCACTACAACGCGGACCGCGCGCAGAAGTTTGATTCATGAGCCCCCACCTTTTTCTCTTTCCTCCTCTCACGTAACACACACAGCTCCTAGCTCTACACCTGAGAAACCCCGTTGAAACGATCGCCTCACAACACACGTGCTGCCCAGGCACACGTGATTACATACAGCAGCCTAACTGCCATTTTGTCCGAGTCACTCGACTCCGCCATCTTTGTAGTTTTTAGCTGTAGTTCTTAAGGCCCCTCCCCTTTTGGCCCGCGTCACTCGACGCCGCCATCTTTGTAGTCTCTAGCTGAAGCTGTAAGACTCCCCCTCCTTTTCATCCACAGACCCCCACACACACACACACACACACAGACATACACTCTCATCCATTTTATTCATTCTTTAGTTTAGGCATATAAAATTGTATGATAACGTTTGTTGGTTGCAATATTAATTGATTTGATCATTTATTATTTTGATTCAATAAACTCTGTTATACTTTCAGGAGCAGTCGTCTGTGATTACTTGTGCATATGTATTTGATAAGACTGTATGTAGTAGCCTGTGCTCGAACTTAAAACCTTCACTGTCACTGAATGTATAGTCATACGCAGACTATTGACATTATGAGTGACTACTAATTATGAGACTTAGTTTTATCGTTTGGTTATTGGTCCCTGTTCGCAGGGTGGTGCCCCGTTTTTATTAATAATCATTAATAATTGTTACATACATTAATAATTCTATTGATGTCAAGAATTCAGTTTCTTAAATGCTGATAACCCAAACACGCTCCTTTAGTTCCCAACATAATGGTGCCCCGTGTGAGGCTACGTTATTCCAGTTTTGTTACAGTATATATGCACATTAATCCATAATTAATTTTGAATAATTAATTAACAGCGCAAGGGGGGTGGATCTCTGACAACAGAAACTTAGAGAGATGCACTTCACAGGAAGTACACTCTAATCTCGCCAGTGCCGAAACCAACCGGCAGAATGGCAGCTTACTATTGACTACTAACGTTTAACTGCATGCTTCAACTCACCCTGTAGACATGCACTAACCGCTAACACAGCCAACTTCAACCAGAACAGTTGCATGACCTGACAAACCATTGTGACTGTAAACTGATGCTCCACTCTCATGAACAACGCTTTGCATGCTTTATAGACTCTACCAGAAGTAACCAAAGAAGACATAACCTCTGCCGTAGCAGTCAGATTTAACCCAGGACCTCATCCGAGAAGGCTCAGCTGTCAACAGCTGGAGCAGCGAAAGACCAGCCTAGCTAGTCACACTAGCCGTGCTAACGAAATCTGTAAATCTGCTACCACTACTGTTATGCAACCCTCACAGGTACCTCTGGCCTATAGTCTTGGCAACGCAACTCCAATATCGATAGATTCTAAAACTTAGACACAGGACTCGCTCTAAATCTACCGATCAGAGAGAGATAGACGCACATATCATGTACTAATAGATCCAGAAGCGACAGACTAACTGGATTCCCTCCTATTCATAACAACACGTAGCCAACCTACGACTGCTCCGCCGACGGACTCCAGTCCTGTCTAGGAGTTGAACCAGTAACCACTGTTTGCCCCTCACCTGCTTCTTGTCTTTCTATTCTTTCCTTCTCTCTCTTTTGTGTTTTGTTTTTGTTTATTTGGGTTGTTACTTTCTTTGACACTATGCCGCAATGCTAGATTATCACAACATCATAATAGCGATTGAATTATTTGGGAATAATGTTTTGCTCACCTATGATTTGAATTGTGCATGATAGTAGATGTAGGTAGAAGTAGTTAAAGTCATCTGCCCAGATGCCACCTTAGTCATCTGCCCAGATGCCAATGAACTCTGAACTTGAACACCATGAACTTGACCACTATGAACCTTGAACTCTATGAACAATGAACACTGCCTGTTTTAACCACTGCTTTTGGTCTCAGGAACACTTGGACTGTCTCACCTCTTCAGGTTTCCCCACCACATGGATGCACATGCCAGCCCTTGGTTTGCTCTAAAGACCGAAGCCAGCACCTCGCTCTTCAGAACAAAGGGGGGATGTTGGGGTCTCACCATATGGCTTAAACATGTGCTGTGGACAAAGAGAATCAGGCCTTCACTGTTTCAAGCAAAGGTCTCATCCTGACTTGTAGTTTGATGAGAATAAACCTCCTCGGGAGGAATGTCACACTAGGGTGTGAATTCCCCCCCCCCCCAAAAAAACTATGGTTCCTGAAGTCACCTGAATGCACCGCTGCAATCTCATTGGCCGAAGGCCAAGAGACCCCAGGACCCCTGTGGTTCAACCCCTGTTCTACAAAACTGTCTGCAGGTTCACACTTCTCCGCTTTTTCCCGTCGACCTCCGTCGAACAGGGAGCACACCACGCTCTCTTCGCCCGGACCTTCGTCCTGGACGCATGAAGACACATCGGCCTCTCCTCCCCCCCTCCAGCACGGCGGAGGCCACGAGGAAGCAACGGCCCTTCTCCCCTACTCAAACCCTGACAAGCCATTTCGCTGGACGAAACAGCCCGCGATAACGAATCTGCTTCAGCGATCTGTTCAGTGCTTTTTGTTTCTTTTTCTTTTGGTGCACACATTCCGGCGAAGGAAAGACGACAACGCCTCCCTCCTTCACCGACGATTCCCGGTAAGACGCACGGACCACGCCGTCAGCCGAAGTTAGATCACCCTCCCTGCCGCGAGGATAGATCACGTCTGCGTTTGCTCCACAGCGAGCTGCGCCACGACGGACCGAAACAGCGCCAGCTCAAACGCCGCGCTGAGAAGCACCCCCCCCCCCCTTCCTCTCGAAGAAAAAGGACAACTTTGCTCACGAACACTTCAACGTTGCAACGAAGCATCGACAAGTAAGATTCTTGGCATTTGGGCATAGCTTAGCTTAAATTAACGTAAGTTAAATTCAGGTCATTCATTTATCTGTTGATATTCCCGTGTTTTTGTGCGGTTAAGTTACTGTCGCGTGATATTGAGGTATTACGCAATCATTACGGCGCAGAAAAGCGCCGCTGTATTCGTGTATTAACTGCTATGACTGTTTCTTTGGGATTATTTTCATTCATTGTCTTCCACTCCGTGTGGAAGTTCTCTTTTCATTAACTCGACTCTGTGAGTGAGCTGAGGTGCGTGGCTTATCACGGCATATGTTACCGGCAGTTCAAAGACGACAGCGGTATACTTATGCGTGATGGAACCAGCAAACTCAGGCTCACTACAACGCGGACCGCGCGCAGAAGTTTGATTCATGAGCCCCCACCTTTTTCTCTTTCCTCCTCTCACGTAACACACACAGCTCCTAGCTCTACACCTGAGAAACCCCGTTGAAACGATCGCCTCACAACACACGTGCTGCCCAGGCACACGTGATTACATACAGCAGCCTAACTGCCATTTTGTCCGAGTCACTCGACTCCGCCATCTTTGTAGTTTTTAGCTGTAGTTCTTAAGGCCCCTCCCCTTTTGGCCCGCGTCACTCGACGCCGCCATCTTTGTAGTCTCTAGCTGAAGCTGTAAGACTCCCCCTCCTTTTCATCCACAGACCCCCACACACACACACACACACACAGACATACACTCTCATCCATTTTATTCATTCTTTAGTTTAGGCATATAAAATTGTATGATAACGTTTGTTGGTTGCAATATTAATTGATTTGATCATTTATTATTTTGATTCAATAAACTCTGTTATACTTTCAGGAGCAGTCGTCTGTGATTACTTGTGCATATGTATTTGATAAGACTGTATGTAGTAGCCTGTGCTCGAACTTAAAACCTTCACTGTCACTGAATGTATAGTCATACGCAGACTATTGACATTATGAGTGACTACTAATTATGAGACTTAGTTTTATCGTTTGGTTATTGGTCCCTGTTCGCAGGGTGGTGCCCCGTTTTTATTAATAATCATTAATAATTGTTACATACATTAATAATTCTATTGATGTCAAGAATTCAGTTTCTTAAATGCTGATAACCCAAACACGCTCCTTTAGTTCCCAACATAATGGTGCCCCGTGTGAGGCTACGTTATTCCAGTTTTGTTACAGTATATATGCACATTAATCCATAATTAATTTTGAATAATTAATTATCCCAAAAATATTTTTTTCGAAAAATTATTTTTTTTCTTCTTTTGAATGATCCAAATTCCTGAAACTTATTTCCCAAAATAGGTAGGCTTTGATATTCAAAATCTTTTCTTATTGTAATTAAATTTTTGATTTTAAATCCAGATTTTTAATCTTAATCTTTAATTCCCTTCTCGAAATTTTATTTCGTTTCCAGGTTTAATTATTCGTTTAATTTCTTAAAACTAACAGCCAGCTGTGTAGTAGATTTGATCGTTTATTTGTAATACCTTGCTTGCTTTCTTAAATCCCTCAAAGAAGTTACACACAGCTGTCACAGGCCCAAAGTGCTAAACCACATTAGCATTTTCGCACCTCTGGCTGCAAAGCAGTAGTGATACCTCAGAGCAGCAACAGTAGAAACGTAAGTCAGAGAGCTAGACATTTCACTGTGCGCCTGCATGAACCGTAACACTAACAGTAATTAACATCTAACAGTAGAAATCCTAAGTTACAGAACTAGACATTTCACTGAGAACCGTAAACACTAACAGTTTCCGTTCTAACACTAGGGAATTAACAACTACTGGGAGTCGTGTTCATTAGAGAGAATGAGCAACGAGAAATCCCCCATTCCTGGAGCTGTAGCTCCAGAAGACACCGCATTACGAGATGCGGTGGCTGATGTCCTCGGACTCACAGCAAAGGAAAGAGAGTACTTTGCAAAATACACTGCTGTCCTATGCGACGAGCAATTAGAGCAGCTGGTGGCTTATGTAAATAACCCAGCAGGTAACAGAGAGCGCCTGATTCAGGACGTAATCGGCGAAATACTGCTCATCTACCATCAGAAAATGCAGCTGCAAGCTACCCGAACCCGGGCACAGAGCGACGAGCAGCAACGCGAGATCTGGACACTCCGAACAGAGGTTCAGGAGTTGTCACGTGACTGTAGAGCCCTACAGTCAGAAAATAGTAGCCTGCGCAGTGACCTCAGAGAGGTCAACCTAGAACTCTCTAAAGCATCAGAGAGTGATGACAAACTGAAAGCGCTTCAAGGTGTTCCAGCAACCCCGGTAGGTACTGCTACCCCCTACCGAGCCTTTCAGCCCAGTCATTTATTGGTCTCAGCTCCCTCATTCCCCGAGACCCGAACCACCTTGCATTTCTTAAACGCGACATCCCCAACCAGGAGGAGAGAGGACCAACACCAGGTCCTAGACGGCCCAGGTGGCTTCAAAACCACCTCAGGCGAACGCAATCCTCCACGCAGTTCATGCGCGCGGCAAGAACTGACCCCATCCCCCTCAGGGAGGGAGGATGATCGTCGTTACCACCATCGCGAGTATGGAGACTCAGACGACTCGGACGGCCCAGGCCCCATCAACCTTGGAGGCCTGCGTACTCGACAGATTGAGTCTCTGGCAAAAGACGTAGAGCGCTTCAATCCCGATAATTACGACTCGAGCATCGACGACTACCTAAGGGAGATCGATCGCTGCCTCCTCGACCTATCGCGCCCCTCATCGCGCGAAAAGCTAAAGCTAGTGTGGAAAACCACTGCGCGAAGCGTCCACGCTTTCGTGGAAACGCTCCAGCCGAGCATCCGCGACTGCTATTCATCCCTTTGTCACGCCCTTAGGGAGGAGTACTCCTTGTACAACGACCCAGCTTCTGCCACCCTCTGCGCCTTTGCCATTTCCCAGGAAAGGCTAGAGTCTCCGAGAGACTACTTCAGGCGCTTGAGATCTGCGTACTTCCAAGGACGTAACGCCCCAGGTCTAGAAGAAGACCATGCCTTCAAGTCGCTATTCCTGCACAATCTCCACGACAACGTGAGATACGATGTTACCATGCACTGCAGAACGAGTAACCTCACCATGCCAGAGATTAGGAAGTACGCGCAACTTGCATGGAAGACACGCGGACGGCCGACAAATCGGTACGAAGACACCGCCATAGTCTTAGGCATCCAACAGTCGAGCGACTCTGACCTAGCGTCGGAAGACGACGAGAGGACTTGGCCTAGCGAGCCCTGGTCACCCCCGAGGAACAAACAACCCTGGCGGTCGAAAGACCAACGGAACCAGGGGGGTGAAAGACGCCCTCAAGGGCAACCCATCAGGTAACGCTGACTCGCAGCCCACCTGACTAAGCCAAGTGACCTTTCCCCCTGCTGCCAAGTCGACATGGTAGGGGGAGGGAAGAGAACTCAGCACACTTCCGGAAACGACCACTCCCATTTTCGCACCTCGTTCTTCAACCTTCTTGGGCGACCTTGTTCGCAAAGGCAATGCCCGTTATGTATATCTCTATACATATTCTTCAGTCTTACTGGGGGGTCATAACACTCTTGCTCTACCCGACTCCGGGTCAGAAACGAGCCTCATGTGTTCCCCCACCTTTTCGCATACACCTCTAGGGTGCCACAACCTTAGAGCACCCTTTCGAGCACCCTAGCTCGTAAAACCTTTTGTCAACTAAGCCTTCTTCTCCTGCTCTGTCAGCATGATCCACCTCCAGCTTGTTCCACGAAGCCACCGCCTTCTTTCAGCCGAGTCATCGGCCGGTTCTGTCAAGTCGCCAGTGCCGTAGGTAACTGAACTTGACCTGTGCGCCGGACCTGTCTCCATCTCTAATTAGGAGGGTGGGGGGAGGGAGATATCACCAGCCCGTCATGACACACTCCAGAGTGAAACTGTTCGCGAC
Organism: Melanostigma gelatinosum; assembly: GCF_949748355.1. Taxonomy (NCBI): domain Eukaryota; kingdom Metazoa; phylum Chordata; class Actinopteri; order Perciformes; family Zoarcidae; genus Melanostigma; species Melanostigma gelatinosum. The sequence goes on along the minus strand of NC_136635.1, from coordinate 7,905,449 downwards.
GTTTCCCTGAGTGCTGACGGTAACGTGGGATATCCGCCCTCGCCACTTGAACAGCGCAAGGGGGGTGGATCTCTGACAACAGAAACTTAGAGAGATGCACTTCACAGGAAGTACACTCTAATCTCGCCAGTGCCGAAACCAACCGGCAGAATGGCAGCTTACTATTGACTACTAACGTTTAACTGCATGCTTCAACTCACCCTGTAGACATGCACTAACCGCTAACACAGCCAACTTCAACCAGAACAGTTGCATGACCTGACAAACCATTGTGACTGTAAACTGATGCTCCACTCTCATGAACAACGCTTTGCATGCTTTATAGACTCTACCAGAAGTAACCAAAGAAGACATAACCTCTGCCGTAGCAGTCAGATTTAACCCAGGACCTCATCCGAGAAGGCTCAGCTGTCAACAGCTGGAGCAGCGAAAGACCAGCCTAGCTAGTCACACTAGCCGTGCTAACGAAATCTGTAAATCTGCTACCACTACTGTTATGCAACCCTCACAGGTACCTCTGGCCTATAGTCTTGGCAACGCAACTCCAATATCGATAGATTCTAAAACTTAGACACAGGACTCGCTCTAAATCTACCGATCAGAGAGAGATAGACGCACATATCATGTACTAATAGATCCAGAAGCGACAGACTAACTGGATTCCCTCCTATTCATAACAACACGTAGCCAACCTACGACTGCTCCGCCGACGGACTCCAGTCCTGTCTAGGAGTTGAACCAGTAACCACTGTTTGCCCCTCACCTGCTTCTTGTCTTTCTATTCTTTCCTTCTCTCTCTTTTGTGTTTTGTTTTTGTTTATTTGGGTTGTTACTTTCTTTGACACTATGCCGCAATGCTAGATTATCACAACATCATAATAGCGATTGAATTATTTGGGAATAATGTTTTGCTCACCTATGATTTGAATTGTGCATGATAGTAGATGTAGGTAGAAGTAGTTAAAGTCATCTGCCCAGATGCCACCTTAGTCATCTGCCCAGATGCCAATGAACTCTGAACTTGAACACCATGAACTTGACCACTATGAACCTTGAACTCTATGAACAATGAACACTGCCTGTTTTAACCACTGCTTTTGGTCTCAGGAACACTTGGACTGTCTCACCTCTTCAGGTTTCCCCACCACATGGATGCACATGCCAGCCCTTGGTTTGCTCTAAAGACCGAAGCCAGCACCTCGCTCTTCAGAACAAAGGGGGGATGTTGGGGTCTCACCATATGGCTTAAACATGTGCTGTGGACAAAGAGAAGCAGGCCTTCACTGTTTCAAGCAAAGGTCTCATCCTGACTTGTAGTTTGATGAGAATAAACCTCCTCGGGAGGAATGTCACACTAGGGTGTGAATTCCCCCCCCCCCCCAAAAAAACTATGGTTCCTGAAGTCACCTGAATGCACCGCTGCAATCTCATTGGCCGAAGGCCAAGAGACCCCAGGAACCCTGTGGTTCAACCCCTGTTCTGCAAAACTGTCTGCAGGTTCACACTTCTCCGCTTTTTCCCGTCGACCTCCGTCGAACAGGGAGCACACCACGCTCTCTTCGCCCGGACCTTCGTCCTGGACGCATGAAGACACATCGGCCTCTCCTCCCCCCCTCCAGCACGGCGGAGGCCACGAGGAAGCAACGGCCCTTCTCCCCTACTCAAACCCTGACAAGCCATTTCGCTGGACGAAACAGCCCGCGATAACGAATCTGCTTCAGCGATCTGTTCAGTGCTTTTTGTTTCTTTTTCTTTTGGTGCACACATTCCGGCGAAGGAAAGACGACAACGCCTCCCTCCTTCACCGACGATTCCCGGTAAGACGCACGGACCACGCCGTCAGCCGAAGTTAGATCACCCTCCCTGCCGCGAGGATAGATCACGTCTGCGTTTGCTCCACAGCGAGCTGCGCCACGACGGACCGAAACAGCGCCAGCTCAAACGCCGCGCTGAGAAGCACCCCCCCCCCCCCTTCCTCTCGAAGAAAAAGGACAACTTTGCTCACGAACACTTCAACGTTGCAACGAAGCATCGACAAGTAAGATTCTTGGCATTTGGGCATAGCTTAGCTTAAATTAACGTAAATTTAATTCAGGTCATTCATTTATCTGTTGATATTCCCGTGTTTTTGTGCGGTTAAGTTACTGTCGCGTGATATTGAGGTATTACGCAATCATTACGGCGCAGAGAAGCGCCGCTGTATTCGTGTATTAACTGCTATGACTGTTTCTTTGGGATTATTTTCATTCATTGTCTTCCACTCCGTGTGGAACTTCTCTTTTCATTAACTCGACTCTGTGAGTGAGCTGAGGTGCGTGGCTTATCACGGCATATGTTACCGGCAGTTCAAAGACGACAGCGGTATACTTATGCGTGATGGAACCAGCAAACTCAGGCTCACTACAACGCGGACCGCGCGCAGAAGTTTGATTCATGAGCCCCCACCTTTTTCTCTTTCCTCCTCTCACGTAACACACACAGCTCCTAGCTCTACACCTGAGAAACCCCGTTGAAACGATCGCCTCACAACACACGTGCTGCCCAGGCACACGTGATTACATACAGCAGCCTAACTGCCATTTTGTCCGAGTCACTCGACTCCGCCATCTTTGTAGTTTTTAGCTGTAGTTCTTAAGGCCCCTCCCCTTTTGGCCCGCGTCACTCGATGCCGCCATCTTTGTAGTCTCTAGCTGAAGCTGTAAGACTCCCCCTCCTTTTCATCCACAGACCCCCCCACACACACACACACACACAGACATACACTCTCATCCATTTTATTCATTCTTTAGTTTAGGCATATAAAATTGTATGATAACGTTTGTTGGTTGCAATATTAATTGATTTGATCATTTATTATTTTGATTCAATAAACTCTGTTATACTTTCAGGAGCAGTCGTCTGTGATTACTTGTGCATATGTATTTGATAAGACTGTATGTAGTAGCCTGTGCTCGAACTTAAAACCTTCACTGTCACTGAATGTATAGTCATACGCAGACTATTGACATTATGAGTGACTACTAATTATGAGACTTAGTTTTATCGTTTGGTTATTGGTCCCTGTTCGCAGGGTGGTGCCCCGTTTTTATTAATAATCATTAATAATTGTTACATACATTAATAATTCTATTGATGTCAAGAATTCAGTTTCTTAAATGCTGATAACCCAAACACGCTCCTTTAGTTCCCAACAATGCCTTATATATTTTTTTAAATGGCCATGGCATATTGTGATAATACACGCCAAGCTTTACTGATATAAGAAAATAATGGCACTGGTAAAGGAGAGTTAATCATATCCATAATCGGTCACCACATAATGTATCATCTACCCACTGAGACAGTCTGTAACTTGGCACTCTTATGCCTCCAAAGCCCTCCGTAGTAAACTGGCTCCAAAGTTTCAAGTCATTTAGAGTAACATCGTATGAAACAGAGTGGTGCTAAAAGCCTTTTTCAGAACATATTCAGAATCAAGCTACGTTATATCACAGGGCTGCTCCTGCAGTGTTTTTAATGGATGATTCACTGCGTGAAGAGTCAATTTATCTCCATTTGTCTTTTCTACAGAAGACTGACGAAGAAATGACGAAAGCTCTGCTTCTCCATTATTGAAAACAAATCTCTTTTGTGTTCACGGGTTCACTCGTGTAGCAAATACAAAGCAGTGGCACAAGAGATACAATATGAAAAACAAGCTTCAACGTAGTGCTCTGCGTCAGTTCAAATGAGAAGTGTGTCAACACATTCAACTTGGATCAATCAGTTTAAAAAAAATCGAAACATATTTAATGTTTATTTATTATATTATTCAAATGTAAGCATCCACTCATGAGGTTATTTAAGAGATAAACTAGACAGTCTGAATTGTGTCTTTCACTGGCACCTTTAAAGGCAAGACATTACCATAGCACTTGTCTCATTCTGTTCCACTTTAATGCCCATACCATTGACACATTCCATATGTATGGGAATGAAGTGTAAAATTGATTCCCTCTTTTTTTTGTCACAGTTATACACATCATGTCGAACTAGAACCTCGAAGGTTGCTAAGAACTTGATATAACAATACTTTGAATTTCTAGCTTTTCTAATATACTTTCTTTCACAATCAAACAGGTTTATTGCCAATGGGATTCACTTACCGGTACTTGTGCATCACAGTCACAACTAACTTTATAAGGAAAATAGAAATGATAATTACTGAAGCACGAGAGACGTCTTGAATGAATCCTAAATTGAATATGGAATTTTACGATGAAAACAAATAATGCAATATGTATTAAATGAAAAGAGCTGCACTGTGTAGTCTGTATCTATAATGTATCATTTTGCTGTCCTAAACACACACACACACACACACACACACACACACACACACACACACACACACACACATACACACAGAAAGGGTCATGTAACACACCTTCTGTTACTGACTGCCCAGCGTCACACACTGAGCCCTGTCTTCAAGCTGAGCCCATATGTACGACATAATGAACTATTCTCACCTTCTTCCATACAGTTTAACCCCAATTTACCAAAGCGTACGGACATATTGATTCAGACCACATCACACCGACTTTGATCCTAAAAGTACCTGAAGCATGAGCTCATGACAACGGCTATTTTATAGCAAGTAGCACCTCTTCTGTACGGTGAGATAATCGGGAAGACCCATTACACTGACATTGGCAGATTGAAATTCAAAGGTAATAGAGTTGAACTAAGATATCGAGACCAGGGGGATGGATCCAGTCCTGTCACCTTGAGGCTCTCCACTATCAGTCACATGACCTGAATCTGCCATGTGACCTGCTCAATGTCATACCTGCTGTCTCGTAACCATTCTTTCCCTTTTTAAATGTCAACTCTCAGCATAAATGCCTCAAAAAAAGACTTTCAATATACACAAATTAACGAATAATTGACTCTTTGCTACATCCATCCCTAAACAGAAGATCACAGCGGATGATAAGGAGGTCTCTCAAGCTCTGGATTTGGCCGAGATAGCTTAACATTTGCCGGACACATCGGGTGGACCTCGCCCTAAAAGCCTTTTCTCTCAAAATGTTATGAAATTACAAACAAGTATGTATGCAAAGCAGTTAGAATGAAATAATAGTCTGATCTTACATTTGTATGAGTAATACTAGGAATTACGTGACCTTCCTTGGGACATGCAGCTTCAGCATCACCCGTTTAAGCAAGGAGATGTCTTTTAAAAAGGACGATGAAATTCAAGGAATGAATTTGCCACCGTTATGATTGTAAGCTGCATAGGCGCAGTGCCAGAATGGATAGCTTGACAGACGCAGAAACAGTAGCTAAAAGGTCAACTGTCAAAATACCACATCACATTCAGCTCTCACCCCTTCGTCCTTTTCCAGCTCCAGCCCCATCTCCAGGAGGTTTTCCTCGAACTCTTCCCGCCTAAAGCGCTTGTCATCCTCGTGGTAGTCCGTGGGTTGCTTCTGGGCGGCGATCTCCGGGTCTTCCTTCGGCTGCAGCGGGGCGCGGCTGCTTCTGATGCTCATGCTGCGTCGAAGCTGGCGGATGAAGTTGCTGTCGCCGAAGCTGGAGGACTGGCCCCTGATGCTGCTGGGCTTCTGGATCTGGTACGCCAGCACGTAGTCTACCCGCCGCCGGCCATCGTTGAAGTACGGGCCTAGCTGTTGATACACAGGTGAGCCCTCGTCCGCATACAGATTTTTCATGGGCTAGAATCAAAAAGGCAAAGAGATGGAATGTCACAGATTATTGTATAGAAACATCTATTACTTCTTAAAAACAAGGATAATATTGAAAGAAATACTACAAGGCCAACACTCTCCAGTATTTTACTGTATGATAGTGATCTGATGGGTCAGTTTCATGGAGATGGGCACTTTTCTGTCACATGCAATTCTTCTTGGCGATCACTATGCTAGCAGTCACCTTCAAAGGAATTCACTTTGAGAGCAATCCTGCATCTTGCAAGCATAACTTCCATGACATCGTTTTCAAAACCATTTAATGTACTGAAGGAAACACTGGGTTGAACCAAAATCAAGTACTAGTAGTAATATCTACAACTACTAAGTAGTATTAGGAATATATTTTGTGGAATTTTTACAAAAATGTTTGAAAGACACAAAAAAAAGAACAATTCCCAGTTCTAATCCTGTGTCCCCTGGCTCATGTGATTGGTTGAAAGTGGAGGAGACATCTGTTTGGCAACAGATAATTTCCTGTTTGTCAATCGAGCGACGTCAGGGGAGTCCCAAAAATCCCACACACAAATGCAGTGAAGTTCACACATGACAAGCAGTTTGTAAATGCAGGTTCAACAGCTTGTATATAAATGTAACAATATCGAAATATGATTTTGATGAGAATTTGACATCTGTTTAAATACATACAGTGTTTGTTTGAGCATCCCAAATATTTTTGTGAACCTTATTTGTTGTTACGACTGGATTCTGTTTACATTTATTTAAGAACAATGATTTTGTGTGCATTCAAACATATTTTTGTGGAGAGTCAATATATAAATCGCAAAATACATTTGTGAATCCTTAAGTTTGCATTTGTTAATATTGAGACTGATCTGACCCCATATAAATATTCACTGTAATTATCAAGGAAATCCCAATCTAATGCCTTCCTGAATATTAGTTACAAGTATTTTGTGCAGAGCTTGAAATTTTAGGAGGATGGTGGCGCAAGACAAAGGTAAGGGTGTCATCAAAACATTTTTACCACAATGCAGTCGACAGAAAAAATGTTTGCATTGTATGTTTCTGAAATCAATGGATGCTTTGAATGCCGACGTTTTTGAACCAAAAATGCGTTTCATAAATACTATTCATACTGTATCAGCGTCGTTTCACACTTGCAGAAACGCACAATGACAAAGTGGTTAACGTTGTGAAATAACTGGTTAAGTGGAGGCAACAACACGACTTGGCTGTGAGGGGGAAGTAGATATCATAGTTGGTGTTTGTAACAGGACTTCATTCTCTGGAGTATATTTACCTGATGGTTCACTGGACTAAAGCACTTATGAGCACCATACACTTTAACACTTGCAATGTAGCACCATTTACTGTCCCCAGAGACATTGAGTGGAGAAGGCCAGTAGAGATAACATAGTGCCCTAAACAAACATGTAACCTGACCCGCCTGAGGGTTTGTTACACGCAACCAGAAGAAAAGCTTTCAGTGCTGTTCTTTGCTGTTCTCTTCTGATAGAACTGATGCAATCCGATCAATGGGAGCCGCCATTGTTGTTTAAAACAAACAGTCGCCTCTCCGTGTCATCTTCCACACATCTAAGCCACGCTCCTAGCTGCCAGTAGCTCCTCACTGGATGCTGATTGGTCCGTGCTTTGGCTTATCTGGACCATAGACTGTATATAAGAAGTGGACGTAGTCATCGTGACGTGAATGCGGAGGAGTTAAGTAGTGACGCCGGATACGGCTCTGGTAGCGGTAGCGACCTGTCAAATTTCACCTAATTAAACAACCAACAAGGTTACATGTTTTTGCATTTACGGTTTAGTGTTTATTTCTAGTTCATTTGTCGTTTCGTCAATCCCTCGCGTCTTTTAATGGTTTCACCTGACAGCATACATTTTCCCGTCATGTGTCATGAAATAGGTCAGCTTTGTGTTTGTTGAGTGAGTTACTCACTTCCGTTGTAGTTTATTTCACTGTAGTTTGGATTGAGTTCTATTACACTGACATCTTATACAGGTCAATTTTAATTTACGATAACTTTTGCTTAGTCAGTAAATGAAAACCCACCTTTATATTTATTTGAACGCTTTTTTAAATAACTGAATGTCCACAATAATTGAAATACAATATTTAAAGAACTAGACAGTGTTGTGCAACCAGTTAACTATTCGGGCCTTGTCTGAAACCTGACCCACTGTTAGGACTAAGCCACAGTTAAAGTCTTTGTATTTGAAAGCAGCCTCAGGACTAAAAACATATCTGTGTTTCAGTGACAGGAGTATAGGACATACAAGACTTGGAATCTGGACACCACAGTAATACTGCACAATTAGAACAGGACATTAATGGCCAGTGATAAAAGTACAACCACATGACAAAGAAAAGTTCTGTGCTCTGGGCACTGAGATATCTCAGGGAATAGCTAAGCAAGTGAATATGAGTTCAGAATATTTTATTAATATAATCAAGAACGAGCCGCCAGACTAAAGACTTTTATGGCGGTGGAAAGAGAATGATTAAGGTCCTGATCAGCAAATGTGGCCGTTCAACAGCCTGGCTTATTAAAACTGTATGAACAGTGGGGACGTGGCACTAGTTTGGCTTCAGCTTTAAAGTTTTGGCATTTCTTGCCCTCGACTCCTCTGGTTGCAATAAGAAGTCAGATTATCTAAAAGTCTTTGAGAAAATCACTCTACTTCTCACTTGATCAATTACTTGAGTAAACATTGTAGACATGAGTTTGGTGCCCTGCACATGGCTCATAGGTGAACATAGTTGAAAATGTAGCCGCCAAACAGCCAGATATGTTTTGGTGGAGACCAGGTGTTATACTTCGTAGTATATGTAGCATGGAATGATGAGAGAGATATGGGAGTTTGACGACATCACATACTGTGTGGGAATTTGCTTGAGTACTAAAAGCAGCCGACACCCAACACGGATGTTTACATGGTGATAGACGGAGAATTACACGGCAATACATGTTGACGATAGGACAGCCCGCCGTCAATAGAAGAGCCATGAACTCTGGACTTATGCGGAAAACTAATATTGACTCTCAGACGGCGCATGCGGATGTTGTGGTGTATGCATCATTCGTCAATAGGAACTATTTTACCACTAAACCTTATTAAACTGTATGAACAGTGGGGACTTGGCACTAGTTTGGCTTCAGCTTTAAAGTTTTGGCATTTCTTTCCCTCGTCCATTGATTTAATCGGGACACGTTTTTCTGTTTTGATTGTTCGGGGACTGGTACAATGAATGTGGGATTATGGATTTTATGATTTTATGTGAAGATTAAAAAAAAGGATTTTACTACATTGCAGCACAAGGATGTAACATTTTTATTTTCCAATTTTATTTTCTGACGTGATCTTATGTAATTAAAAAAAACAACAAAAAAAAACAAGCTCTGTCTGACCTTGTCCAGTCTCATCCGTCTCATTACAGCTGAGTCCTGCCACTTGATGAACTAAACTCCAGGCTATTTGTGCTTGTAACCATGCATGTGTGCGTGTGCCGGCTGAGGTTATCGGCCAAAACCGCAAAGCACACATCGGTCAAACAGACACACACACAATTCCTCCCCTACTTCCCCCAGCACAGTACGAAAGGCTAGCTGTTTATCGCGCTCTATGAACTCTTAATAGATACATCTTTGTGGTTTTGATTACGTTACATGAGAATTTATGATGCTTGGGGGGGATTACATCACCAGAATGCAGAAGGAAACCAAACGGGAAAAAATAGAACATAGACATAAAAATAGAGTATAAACAACTGTGGCCTAATATAAACACATAAATCTAAAAATGAAACAAGATGAAGTTAAGGTCTAGAGTTTGTTTGTTTTCAGCAGTTATAAGGAAATACATGTGTGGGAGAGAGAGAGAGATGATGTTGATGAAATTTAGTTGAGCAGGTATGATAAACCAAAGTAAAGTACAAATTAAAAAATGTAACTGGTGATGACTTTAATGGAATCATCAAAGTTGTAATAACTCATCCTGGTGGGAACACATTTGTCTGTTCCAAAATGCATGGCAATCTATCCCATAGTTGTCAAGTGATTTTGCTCTGAAACACATATATCAATCTGTTGGTGATGCTAGTCCGTCAGGGCATCACCACAGTGGGATACAACAACCGGAACCACAGACTGCATATAAGAAGTGCCAACCCACAGGGGCTTCAAAGAAAGTGAAGCCAATGCTGAAGTGCTTTAAACCTGCATTCTGTCTAATGGCCAGCAGGGGGCCAATCCTCTGGTTGCAATAAGAAGTCAGATTATCTTCATCATCATTTTAGTATGGAAAGATGAGAGAGATATGGGAGTTTGACGACATCACATACTGTGTGGGAATTTGCTTGAGTACTAAAAGCAGCCGACACCCAACACGGATGTTTACATGGTGATAGACGGAGAATTACACGGCAATACATGTTGACGATAGGACAGCCCGCCGTCAATAGAAGAGCCATGAACTCTGGACTTATGCGGAAAACTAATATTGACAAGCAGGCCCTGTGCTGAAATGAACAGAACAGCGTGTCTCCGTGTGTGTCTGTGATATGATGAGGGTCTGGTGCGTGTGAATGTGTGTATGTGTGTGTGTGTCCGGTCGAGCGAGGGCTGAGTGTGTGTGTGTTCATATACAGCCCCCCCCCCCCACACACACACACACTCAGCCCTCGCTCGACCGGAAGTAGTCATAGATACAAAGGCCAGAGGTCGATTCTCAGAGGGCGCATGAGGATGTGGTGGTGTATGCATCATTCGTCAATCGGAACCCTTTTCTCTCTAAACCACCGGGAAATGAGGTTCTCCTCTCCTCTGGGCTTCCACATGCACACAGCCACCCCCACAGACAGACACACACACACACACACAGACACGCGCGCACACTCACACACACACATCTGAGCCATAATAAGCTCAAGGCTGAGACAACCCAGCAGTTTTTTCAGTCAACAATGTTTTTCATAGCAGTAAGCTGCATGTAGCAGCTGGAACAGTCAGGGGTTTTTTGCATGTTGAATGCTTCAAGTCACAGTTTTAACTCCAGCAACCTGTAAGGCCACAGTGCCAATCATAAATCTGGCATACTTCTCCCAAGCACCGACAGATGGTAACTTCAAGAGTCAGTTTCCTCACTCACCTCTAGTGGTGTCTACCCAGATATCTGTACAATACGACAATGCAGGTGAATGGAGTTTCATTTGCGGCACTCACAACATTAAAAATAATTCAATGTTAAAAATAGAACATCAACTTGTTTTTTCTACATACTGTGGACAATCCACAGACCTCAATGTCAGCAGGTTTCGTAGTGACTATGTCTTCAGTAGAAAGTATTTCCAAAGCTAAATACCACGAGAGGTAAGTGAGAAACCGGCCCCTTGAAACACTTCATCCCACTAGAGCAGGGATTCCCAAAGTGGGGTGCGCGCACCTATGGGGGTGCGCGAGCTGCCTCTAGGGGGTGCGCGAGCTGCCTCTAGGGGGTGCGCGAGAGGAAAAGTGTAATGGCGGTCTGATGGTGTAATAATATTAAATATTTAAAAAAAATGTAATTTTAATTAAAAAACTGTCAGGTGGGACATCTGAAGCTATCGGTCGTAAAAGAGGAGAGGGACAGAGAGAGAGAGAGGAATGGGAGGCGAGGGAGTCAGAGGAAGATGAGACGGAGGAGACCGAAAAGGAGGAAGGGATAGCACAGACAAATCGGGAGCACATCGGCCCATCGCGGAGTCAAGGTGAAAAAAGAGGAAACGAGAGTGAGCATCAGACTGGGAAAAAAAGAGGAAATATGATGAAAAGTATCTGTGTCTGGGCTTCACTTGGATTGGCAACGCAGATTCCCCAAAGCCACAGTGCGTGGTGTGCAGTGAGGTTCTGGCTAACAGTCTGAAGCTCTTATTTACGTCGCCACCTGAACACCAAGCATGCCAGTGCAAGTCAAAAGCCCCTTACATTGTTTATATCGAAATTGGAGGAGTTACAAAACAGCCAAAAACAACTGGAGTCTCATTCATGTGTTGGTCTATAAATGACGCACTACGGGCTTCATATCTGGTTACAGAATAGCGAGAAAGGGGCTACCGCACACAATCGCCCAAGACGTGAGCTTGCCAGCTGCCAGAGAGATGGTGGAATGTATGATTGGGGAGAAAGAAGCAAAAAAGTTGGACATGATCCCGGTGTCCAACAACACTGTGTCGCGCCGCATCGATGCTTTGTCCGAAGACATCCTGGCTACATTAGTCGGCCATTAATTGTAAATTAAATGTGATAATCTGCCTCTGAGCCTGTGCGTGTGTGCTCGCATCCGTATTGCTCTTAAAAAGTGACGCCTTGTGTAACTGAAAGTTATTGAAACTTTGTTGCAGTGTTTCAGGGCGTTTTCACACCTTCAGTTCGTTTGCTTTGTTCTGATTCAGGGATTAATATGATACAATGTTGCAGTTGCTCCTTTGTTCGGTTTGTGTTCACACTGCAACATTTAACAGCGGACTAAATCTTGTAAACAAATGCCACGCGCGAGCAAACTGTTCACTCATTGGTCCGATTCTTATGCGGCTATGAAGGCTTAAAAGGCTCTGTTGCTTCTTTTTTTTTTTTTTTTATTAAGGGGGGGGGGGGGTGCGCGAACCCAGTCGGGATGTAGAAGGGGGTGCGTGGCCTAAAAAGTTTGGGAACCGCTGCACTAGAGGGAAAGAGAACGCTGCTTTGATTTTGCTGGCAAGCATATGCACATTTGGCACCAAAACTTCCTCTGCCCTACAAAATAATTAGTTTCTTGCACCAGTGACCGCATATAATAATCTATTATGCAAATGAGCTCTGAAGCCCTATTGCATTGAAATTGGCCATGGCTGCTTTTCTGTTAGGCCCAATTTAGGATGTCAGTAATATTTAGTTCTAATCATCAAAAAAATTCTCAGCCTGTACTCCCAAAACCATGATTTAATTATCTCGTTATTTTCAGATAAATTACAGATTTCTCGTGATTCCAACTGCTTCATCTGAATTACCTTATTTTCTCAAAACACCAAGTGATGTGGAGTTGTGTTCATATTTTTGTTATAAGAGAGGTAAAACTAAAATTCCACAATTAAGGAGTTAATTATGTTAAGACAACGCATCTTCATTTTTCTTCACTAAAGGCCAAGAATAGCAGCAATAATCAAACATACTTCAGTAGAACATGAAGTACAGGAGAGACAATAAGTGGATGGTGAAACATTTCAGTTGTGATTAAAAGAATGCAACACTTGATCGATCATTCGACCTGCAATCATATTTTTGCCACTTGGTGTCACGATTAGGCTTTGCCTTCTGTGTTCTGTGTGTGTCTTTGTGTAGCGCCACACCCTCCTCACTCCACCTGTCAGCCACTCCCTCATCATCAGCCTCTGATCATTAAACAAGCACTCCCTCCTCATCAGCACAACTCCAACTGCAAAACATATGATGTATAATTGTGTGTATTTATTTTATACTTTGTACTCCCTGATTTGAAATTCTCCAGGCTCTTTCCTCACAAGATGAGATGTAACTTCATATAATCGGCTTCAATGACAAAATCAAATATTTGATGAATAAATAAATACATATCTTCTGATTTCATGTTTATTTTTTGTTCCATCTTTAACCCTTGATGTTTCTGAGTAAATGTATTATGACAGGCTGAACACACTGATCCGTCCTCTTTGTTTACCTTTTTTTTACGTCTCCATGCGTCCATTAAACCCCGTGTTTAACGTCACATTGCAATGATTTGTGGGTAATTCCCTTAGGCTAAGTCGGCATAGCATGTGACTTACGGAAAGGGTTCACAAAGTGCTCAAAATGTCTGCCAGAGAGCCCTCAAACACTTGATGATTTGACAGTGGGACATCCCTAAACCCTCACGGACTTCGCGGGAGCGCGCCTCAAAGTCTGTGAGTCCGTAAGGGGGCACATTGGGATTTGGCCTTTGTCAGATCATTGTCACGTCAACCTGCCCGTTTGGCTCATCCTCTTCCCGGTTTGCCCTGCCTGATTTCCACCCTCGTCTCTCATCTCGTCCTTGGTTTCACTGTGGTTTTCGATGTAAGATTCCTGGTTCATTAAAGACCTGTTTCACTCTACTTTTGCTCATGTCTGCATTTGAGTCCTTGGGGGCTGTTAACGAAACTATGACTATGATATAATCTTCTCCTGAAGTTGACACGTACAAATGTCCAGCAACACGAGTGTTGGGATCTAAAGGAGCGTGTTTGGGTTATCAGCATTTAAGAAACTGAATTCTTGACATCAATAGAATTATTGATGTATGTAACAATTATTAATGATTATTAATAAAAACGGGGCACCACCCTGCGAACAGGGACCAATAACCAAACGATAAAACTAAGTCTCATAATTAGTAGTCACTCATAATGTCAATAGTCTGCGTATGACTATACATTCAGTGACAGTGAAGGTTTTAAGTTCGAGCACAGGCTACTACATACAGTCTTATCAAATACATATGCACAAGTAATCACAGACGACTGCTCCTTAAAGTATAACAGAGCGAAGAGAGCGTTTGCGTGCTCCCTAACTCAACCGAGGTCGAAGGGGGAAAGCGGAGAAGTGTGAAACTGCAGACAGTTTTGTAGAACAGGGGTTGAACCACAGGGGTCCTGGGTTCTCTTGGCCTTCGGCCAATGAGATTGCCGCGGTTACCATGGTTATTTGGGGGGGGGGAATTCACACCTGAGTGTGAAATTCCTTTGCTCTCCTCAACTACAAATCAGGATGAAACCTTTGCTTGAAACAGTGAAGGCCTGATTCTCTTTGTCCACAGCACATGTTTAACCCATATGGTCAGACCCCAACACGAGCCATCAGTGGGCCTTCGCAAGTCAATGTTGACTTTTGGTTTTCGGGGAAAAAAACTCTCTAAAAACGGCTCACAACAGTTGATGACCATTCCCCAGCCTGGTTTCATTTAGACCTCTGTCCACCAATATACAAGACTTCTCTCGTTTTGTTTTTTGTGGCAATGAAAATGCTGCCTGATTAGAGAGAGCTGCTGAGCTGGAAGAATATCCTTAAGCTCAAGTGGCACTTGCAGCGCTGCTCTCTTCACAGCCACTTCACCGCTGCTCAAGCTCAATATTATGTTGCATTTTTAGTCCTTTAACATGGAAAACAAATCGCTTCCTGTCCCCCTGACACTGGGTGATTCTATAAGCAAATGCAAAAGCTCAAGAATGTGCTACATCCCAGATCACTGCCGTGTTATCATACGGAGCAGAACACTGTAAATACATGTAGGCGTTGATTCAACAAATTTAATTTATGAATGCAATAAAGATTAGCGCACCAGATTTATTTGGGTAGTTCCCACTGCGTTCATGAACATTTCCATAAAACAGTAATGTCTCATGCAGAATTGAGTTGTGCACAACATACCGGAGCCACAGAGGATCAATTATGTCCTAACTGTGCAGAGCCTGATCATGAATCATCACGACTCAGAGGTGACATTGGTATAGCCGGTATGTTGGCCTACCCGCATGTGCTCCCGACCTTTTATTTGTCCTTATAACAGAGCAAAGCTCTCCTCAACAGTAAACAACACTGATACAATTTACTTGAAGACACAATTGCAGTCAATGGTTTCAGTTTCCTTCAGGAAATCTTTCTTTTTTTTTTTAATCGTGCTCCCCATTGCTGTGTGAGCAGGTGCACAAATCGTTGTGGGAAAATGTTGCATCAGCACATTGACTGTGTGTACAGTGTGCCAACGAAATATTAATGAATACTTTTCGCTCGCAGATGCTAGATTTAAATTAAAATGTGTGTTCACAGCCTCCCTCGGATCCTAGCTACCAGTCCAATCAGGGAAATTAATTTATTTCTCATGATAGGAGCTTTATAACCTACTGCTCTACACACGGGACACACATATTACTGTAAATAGAACCTTCATGGAGTGCTAATACTGTTAAAAACTTCCAATCGGGTTCTTCCTGATTGTGAGCCTTGATTGTTGTGGGTTGCACTGCACCACAACAGACAACACAAGTCAGATTGGCCAACTAACCATCTACAAGAGAACAATGGTGAGGAATTAGTTTGAGGTTTAATCGTGGATTCACATCAGCTAGTATTATCCATGTTTCATGCTGTCTGGAGACAAAGACAATATAAATATATATCAGTCATATGAGTTCAATGTTGTTTCATAACTTTCTTTGCAAAAGCGTTTCCATATCACATTTACAGCGTCATCTCTTTCTCGACAAGAACAAACCTCAAGCAAGCGTGAAAACCTTTAAAAACGGAGGAAGTTTTGTCAGATCTCGCCGTGTCCATTCAGCTTTTCGAACGTGATACAATAAATGTACCTCTGTGAATGGTGCCGTGATCTGAGACTCTCAGGGTCACTGTACTTCCTAAAAAAATGACTTTAGAAAGACTGAAGATATTTAACATCTAATTACCTATTACAGGCCCTTTACACCATTCATGACGCCTATTAGATCAATTCACGTCAGTGTTAGTAGTACGTAGTATGTACATGCATCATAGGCTTTTATGACTCATTAATCACAAATCTTTATATCCTGTCATCTTGAAATATTTGTACCTTTTCTCAATGTGAAACATTTAACTGATCAGCGCCACTGTCTTCAGTCCCTGCTCTACACCACAAATCATAACAATGACAACATGGATGTAGTGTCTTACTATGGAGTCGTTGTTCCTGGAATCCAGGCTCTTCTCCTCGCCAGCGATTGGCAGGTAGTCGCTCTTCCTCATCGTGGCAGACACGTCCAGCTGTGGGCTGCCTGAGCGTTCACGAGCTAGGGCAGGAGAACCTGGGGGAGGAACGGAGAGAGGGCCGCATTAGCCGTTTGAGTAACTCAAAGATAGCGCTGCGATTGCTGAATTTAATGGCCGCTTTCCAAACTGCCTTTTAAAACAAATCCTCTTTTTAATGGATTCTTTTGCTAAATTATACTTTTGAATGGCTGTCACAGTGAAGAAGAAATTCCTGCAAAGTCTTCCTGTGTCAGGGGCATAGTCATGCACAGATTATGAGACGGTGGTAACCTGGACCTGAACAGGTAAAACCCCCTCCCCCGATGCCCAGATGTAAAGAGGACTCACAAAACAAATACAGATAGCGTGTTGTTTGTAGTTGACACACCTCTGCTTTGATATTATACTACCGCACATTATACAGCAGGAAGCCATCAACGACAGCTTGAGACACAGCGTCTATACTCCTAAAGCAGAGCTGTTCTGATTTACATGACTTTACTTATGCTACTGTATTTGAATGAAATGTCCCGGTGGCCTCAGTATGCTGCGCTGCAGTAATATGAAGTAAACAAAACACCAAAAACAAATATCGGGTCAGATTTGCTTGTAAAGACTGAATATAAAAAGACTCTGATCATGATGTTAACAGTCACTACAAACCACCCCTCGGGCCCCTCAGCCCTTTGGAACCCTGGGCCCCTTGCCCAGTAGGCCTGTTCTGTAATCCATCCATGGGCAAAGCTGTAAGTACATGACATTGTGAGAGAAAGAGAATAATTAGCCATATTCATTCTAGCTGTATACGTTTATTGATGCCGTGAGGATTTATCTTGCACAAACGCTTGGATATCATTTTGATTTGCTTTTCATATAGATTTCATCCGTTTGCACTGTGAGGATCCTCAGTTGCGGCTTTGACGTGAATATTAGCAGCTCGCAATGGGAAAAAGTTACATATCCTGCGTAATCTGCCAATATTGGCATCATTAAGAAGCTTGTAGAACAATACTTTGTGATAGGTTATAAGTTTTGTTTCCATTGAAATCATTTTGTTGAATCTAAGCTCGTAGCGCGTTTCATCCCCTCGCAGCCCGGCGCCCTGCTGGACTTGACGTGATGTCAGTAAACACATCATGGGACTCTGTGGCCGGCTCTTTGCACCAAAGAAGGGAAGAAACGCAGATAAACTGTGGGATGCACTCGCCACTCTCTCCACCCTTTACAGGAAACAGCTGTCACCATGGATACCGATGGACGCCTTGCTTGCTACATTACAAGCTGCTCCTCTGTGATATACCCGAAACAAGCATGTTCTTTTTGCGCAATGATCCAGCTGTCACGTGATTGCCGCAATGTCATTACTGTACAATTGCACCTGAGTATTATCTCAGAAAATGTTGATGGGTTTTTAGTTGGTATTTCCCTCAGGGAGCACAAGTGGCCAAGGCATTTCAACAAGAACACCTTCCTGTAATGAAGCTCTGACCAAAGAGAAAAACGCATCAGTCACAGGCACAGCAATAAGCAGCAAACACAGTTAATTATCTGAGTCCCTGCTTCTCCCTGCTCCCTCAGGTGGGCCACAGTCTAATAAACACATTTCCTGACAACTCTGATGGATATCATTAATTAATAAAAGCCCAGGAGTAACTCTCTTGGGTGTGTAGAGCACAGTATCACTGCAAAACTGCCTGTTCCATACTGCAAGACACAACTGTTATGGCATTACCTGTTTAAATAGGAAAATCGTCTTATTCTCATTTATCAGATATTCACTTCAATGACAGCGGCCTCTCCGTGTCTGGTAAACACAGCGTTAAATGTTACTTTGAATCTTAGCCCTTGTCTGTTTTTTGGAAAAGATAAACCAGGCTCACATGTCCTCGACTAAGTCTAAAAGTGTCTGTCATTGCTGGAAGTTGGGAATCAGCTTCCATACAACACTGAATCAACACTTTTGGAAAAGCTGCCCAGCCTTAACCCGCTACGAGGACCAGGGCCACGAACCCGAAGCAGAACCTACGTCCACCAATCCCAATGAGGAGGCGGTGTGAGAGGAAACATGAACGTTGAAAACGAGCAAGCATTCATGCCAGGCTAAAGACTAATGTCAGCAGATGTTTGGTCCCTGGACGATAAGCTGGACTCTTACGGGCACCTTCAGAGCGAGATGAAGGACTGTCGTGTCTTTGCTTTCACTAAAACGTGGCTTTATGGGAATATCACCAACTCGACCCTTCAGCCAAACGGACGCCTTAACCTTCGCTAAGTGATTGGTATGCGAATGCTCCGGTGGTCAACAGTGAGTGGAACACATGACCATGATGTGCCGTCCGTTCTATCTACAGATGAAATTAACCAACATTATCATCGTGGCAGTGTACATAGCACGAACACCAAAGAGGCCTCATCACTACTCTACAGGACTATCAGTGAACTGACAACTTTTTCAATCCCGGCCAGAGATTTTAAGGAAGCTGCCACCTACGAATATGTAACTGACATCTCCTTACATGCTAACCTGAAGCCATGGCTGTCCACTGAGGTCCCCGTACTGCTGATGCTTCCTTTCAATCTGGGGACATAGCAGCCCTCAGATCAGCTTGGACTAATCTGTCCCTGGCCATCAGGGTATCAAAGTGCACGTACAGTATGGACGGGAAATCCAGCGCCAAGTCACGGACACAGATGACACATGCGGCGTATGAGTATCTATTGGATCAAATCACATAATTATGGTTCTATAGACATCCAGGAATTAAGCGACACTAAGCAGGTAAATTAAGGGGAGGTCCACAATCTCAGACTTTGAAAACGCCTGCTACAGAGTATAGGGGGCAGCGTTTAGGATCCTCCAGGATCAAAGAAGACCCATCCCACAGACCTCCCACAGACTACTACCTTACTGCCCTGTGAAAAAGGTTACCGGAGAATCCGGGAAAGGTCCTCTGGACTCTGCAACAGATTCTTCCCCCAGGCTTTCAGATTCCTCAACACCCTGCGACCCCCAAGCTCAACATAACGAGCACAGACCAATGGAAATGAGGCCTTTGACTCTAAACTTAAAACTCGTCTTTTCACCTTATTCTTCGATTACTTCAGGCTTGTACCTGTAACCTTTTATCCTTCTGGCGATCAGTCCCGGTCTCAGTGGACCTATTAAGTCCAGTACTATAGTCCGTGTTTGTCTTGCTGAAGAGAATACTGTTAAGTTTCTGAAAAAAGAAACACTGCATCTTTAACCTCTCCTAAGAAACTTGTGGGACCTAAGTTTGTAGTCCCACAAGCATATGAGTGTCCAAGTGATGAATCCCTCTCTCCTTAGTCTCCTTGTTCTATCTTTTCACTTTCTGTGCCGGACCATCAGCCATCCTGGGACCGCTCTGTCTCTCTCTCCCTTTGCTGTCAGGGCTTCATCCAGATGTTTGGATCTGGATCTCCGTCCTTCAGGAGACTCAGGCTCTCCCCTTTTGTCTTTCTCTCTTGTGCGCATCTCTTATGTTTACAATCTCTCTATCTGTCCGTCTTGTGAGAGCGATCCCTCCTCTGTTGCTCTTTCTGCGGATTCTTCCATTGTTTCCCTGTTAAAGGGTTTTGGGGGAGTTCTTCCTGGATCTGAATTGGGGGTCTAAAGACAGTGGATGCCGTATGCTGTGCAGATAGTAAAGCCCCCTGAGGCAAACTTGTGATTCGTGATATTGGGCTATATAAATAGAATTGGCTCGACTGGTGTTTTGACTTTTGTGGCGTTGAAGGGAGAGCTCCGGTAAACTGCATTTTGCTACTCAATGTTCTTTATATCTGTCATTGTATTCTCTCTCCAGTGTGTCACAAACATTACACCTGCTTGATGAATCACAGAACATCGTGCTGCTGCACTTAGCTATGATACATCCATTTCAACAGTCATTTGTGCACAGTCCAACTCCATTTCCCCATATTTTGTCGTCGTATGGAAGAACATCCAAACCTAAATTCAACATTTTGTATTTGTGCTGAAAAATGTGTGACAACATTGTAAATCAACCCAAACAGTTAATTTCAGTAAGTGATGAAAATTAACTTGGAGGTATTGTAAACTTGCCTCACATAGATGAATCCTCACAGATATTTAGTTGTAATGAAAATACCGGTAAGTGAAAACACAATCTGTCTGACGGTAAACCCACACAGTGTGGTCGTAATGTAGAGGCTAGGCTATTTAGTTAATGGGCTCAAATACACAAAACCACCATTGTGGTCCTTTAAAGTGGCACTAGACAACTTGATGCCAGTGGTTGTAAACGTCTGAGTGGTGATCTGTCTGAATCTCACAAGACCTTGAACCTACACACTGGTGTAGTGGTTTTCTAGTTAATGGGCTCAAACACACATCGCCCAGTGCTGAGTGGTTCTATAAAGCTTCACATGTTGGTGGCTACAAAGAAGTATCTTTTAAAGAATGTTGAAGACTTTCTAAAAGTTCTACGAAGTGATGTATATTTGCTGCACACAGACATAAAGTCTACGCTTGTTGTCCCTGTACTACAGCGGCATGCTGTTTGGATTGTTCCTTCTTTATTGTCAATCTAAATGAGCAGCTGTTGACTGTGTAAATCCCAATTTCCTCCGAACTGCCGCACTATTTTGTAAGAAATATCTAATTGCGGTTATTTTGACTGAGATATTAGAGGGAAAGATCATTTTTACATCGTTGTTCTCACTTTCATTGAAGAGTAAAATGATTGTATGTGATTCTTGGGGGGGATCCAATGTTTTCTTAAGTCTGCAGACTATGATGTGTAGGCAGGGAATCTCTGCAGCACAACAACACTTCATTTAAAATGGTATTTTGACACACATTTGGCCTTCCTTGCAGCAGGCCATATTGCGATTTACATACAATTTTGACTTGTCACTGCTAAATCTGCTGTTGGTCAGTGGGAGTCGCTATGTCGTGAGACAAGATACCTTACTGGTTTGCTGACACATGACCACCAAGCATAGGTATTGTTGCTATGGCGATCCACAATTGAATATACCTTCCACAGTGATTTTGTGAAATTATCGAGTTTCCTGTTATACAGTCAAGCAAAACAAGTATTATCCAGACCAACTCAGTAGTTCTGTCTCTTTTGATAAAGCTGGCTTCTGTACATGAGAGCATAGCTGAATATGCAGTTATTCCTCTAATGGTTTCTATACTGCCTTACAGTGGGGGAAGGCAGTGGCCACGTTGCCTTTTAGAGCTCCAGAGTGGCGGATGAAGCAAAAGCCTTCAAGTAAACCAAAAGAAGCTGTCCGCACAAGAAAAAGGACTGCGCCGGTTGTTCCTTCAAGCACTTAAATGTCCCGTATCTCAATCTTCCAGACAACAAGCTCTTTGTGGTGGTGCACATAATGACTGTCGTCCCTTAGAAGCAAAGGCAGAAGTAGCATGGTGCTGTTATACCGCTGCAGAACCTCTTAGGGCAGAAGGTTGAGGTAGACGGCCGGGCGGACAAAGTATGTGCGCAGTTCGCACCGATAGGTATGAAGACTTGTTGCACCAAAGCTAGAAAGCCATGGGATATATAGATGGAAAATGTTAGCCGTATTTCTTGATAGCAATTGTACCAGATTATTTAGCCTTGTTTCCATTCAATTCTCTAGCAAATTTTAAGCAAATCCTTTGAAATGTTGTAAAAAAGAACTGCGAATTAGGAGCGTTTCCATCAACTGGTTTGGAGTGATTAAACTGAGCTACAGCCTATTGGTCAGAAGTTGGCGCTTTAGCCTACGCATGGCTGCACGCCAGTAGACAGAGTAGAAGCAGTTACGGTTTGCCAACCAGAAACTTGGCCACCTTACTCATCTACAAGAGAAAAAGGGAGCGGTTCAGGAATTTGTTTCAATTCGTTTTAATTGTTCTTTCATGTCATGTAGCCATGTTTCATGTTGTCAGGAGAGGAAGATAATATGAATATATATCCATTCATCTTTTCTAATGCGATGCTTCAAAATACGCATAAATATACGTAAATGGAAAGGTGCATAGGGACGGGTCCTTGACCTTTAATGACTGACACGTGAGGCGTGCAGCAAACATGAAGGAACAGAACAGGCTGGTTTTGTTTCCTGCTATGAACTTGATGTTACATGTCTGGCACTTTTCTTTTGTTCATTTTACAGTACATCCGCCTTTACGCACTGCACAACTCACATCAATCCAAGCATGCATCCTATAAATATGTGTTATATGTCTGGTTATACAGCTATATAAACATATTATTTTATGTAGTTACATGTATTCCATGAGGACACAACCCCCTTGCCCATGACTCGATAGCTTCTGCCAAACGTTCTAGCATGGAAGCCGAGACAGGCGGCAACCCAGCATGGGACTGAGTTCTGCTTTTGGCAACATGAGATGTTTTTACTGTAAGTCAACAAGAACCACTGTGATCAGTCCACCTGTCTGAGATCTGAATCTGCCCTTTCTACTGTGTTAGCTATTAGAGCAAAGCTTACACATCCAGTGAAGAGGTAATATCTCCAGGCGAAAAGAAAAAGTGGAATACTCATTTGCTGGTTGCCTTGAGAACTGGGAACACGCGGCGGTGTTACCTGCAGAAGTAGAAAGCCCCTCCCTCAAATCTGCTTTACTCACATCATCAACGCACGCACATGTTCTCGTTCTCCTATACTCCAGTCACTCCCAACATTAGCTGATAGTTAGTTTAGATCAATAGGGGTCATGAGGGTTATCATTCTCGTAGCGGCTGGCCCCCCAGAAAGGTTTCCCCTTTTTACTCCAATGAGCGGCCCTGTCATTCAAACTGATTCAGATGGTATACGTTTAAATGCTGTATTAACTAACAAGCAGAGAATGATTTCCAGCAGTTTCCAGCAGCAGCAGGATTTTTGAAGTTGATCATTAAAACTGAAGTATATCTTTATTCTTTATTGTTGCCTGACAACCAATTGAAACCCACGTACATGAATACATGAATACATGAATACACATATGCACACATACTTACCGGTTTTATTTATTTTTTTCCCATCTCAAAAGGCTCAAGGACATACAAACACACACACGCTCTCACACACACATGCACGCACGCACACACACACACACACACTGACTATAGGATGTTTGCTGGCTTGTATCCCACTGTTCTTGTCATCCTCTTGTTGTTATGGCTATGTATTGTCTCTTGTCTTTCAATAAAACATTTTTTAAATAAATACAAAAAGTATATCTTCATGATTATATGGTTGGAATAAGTTCAAAACCACAAAGGAAATCATTTTGGAAGAAGCTAAAATTACCATCACGTCTACAGCAGCAGCATCTTGATGTAAAAAGCTAATTAGATGGGCTCCAGGTGTGCGAGGACTCCCTCCAAACAAACATCTGGCGCCATACGGTGCGCTCATGCGCGTTATCAGCAGCAACAATCCACCTGGAGCAACCGCAGGGAATCTAGGGATTTCATCAAATGTAACAGACGCACAGCTTTATTTTCCCTCTAAGTCTCTGCCCGCGCGCTCAAATCACCATCATCATCATCGGCATCATAATCCTGCGTGTTTTCCAATTTTTTTAAGTGGCAGTCAAAGCGCTCTTACCGGGTTCCTCTGCGCCATCGCGGTGATTTACGCTCCCGAACAGCTCGTCGTCTCTGTCATCCTGTCGCTCCATCGGGTTTAAAAAGCCGCTCCGGGTCCAGGTCTATACCGTGCCGACGCTCTCCCCGCTACAGCATCTATCCCTCCCGTGTTATCCCCTGGCTTCACAGCCGCCTGCGCTGCTGCATGGAAACGCTGGACGGACAGCGATAGCACTTATTCATTATTTAGGAGGAGCCGCGGACCTGACTGTCAAACTGTCCCCTGTCGAATTTGTCCAAAAGAAAGTATTTGTCCGCGATGTTTCCAATATTTTGAGTATTTATCTCAGTGAGATGATTAGGCCTACTGCAGGTGTAAACAAATCCTGCAGAAATTACATCGTCTGTCAGAATGAGACAACTTTGTGCTGAAGCATCTCGTGTGTGAGGGCGTTCTCTGTCTAAATGGGATTAACCACTCACGCACAAGACAGCAGAGTGATAACGCGCAGGGAAACTGAGCGAAAATCGTGCAAAAACGGACTAGAATGATGTTGCATTGGCGTCCCGTGGGAAAAGGGGGACATGTGGCCTGCCTCACCTGGCCACAACTCGGTTTTCATCGGATAAATTGAAACTGTTCACCTCAGCTTTTAGAGTAGTTATTGCCACAGGAGTTGTGGAGTGGATCCTTATCGGTTTGTCCATCGAGTTTGCAATTTTCCTGAAGATCCTGTTTACCGGTAGCTTAAATTCCATGGTAGGGGAGGTAACTTCAGTTTATAAGATATGGAAACCATGCAAAGCATAACAATGCACTCATAGTTTGCTTGTGTTTCAACCAACTATAATTTCCGTGCTGGATAAATTAAAAACTGGTTTACAATCTTTTTTGGTGTACAAAAGGTGGGACTATTTTTTCTTCATCCAGGTCGCTATAGTCTCTGAGGATTCTGGAAATACCTTCCGAGCATCAGGAGGTGTTGTCAAAGATGCCAAATAGAAAATTCAATGCCTCAATTGCCTCCATGCAGCTCTCAACATGGCGACAGCTGAGCCGGCGGCTAGCAGCTAGCGGTGCTACCAGAGCTAAAAGTGTTAACCGTGGAGGGAACCTGGGCTGGGGTGCTACACTTACTCAGTCGGTCGGGACCATAGGTCACTACGGTGTTGGCGGCCATTAGCGAGCCAGTGGGGCGCGCTCACACGTGCTTACAGATGGCCGGCCCCGCTATGGCAACAAAGCAGAGAAGCTCATATTACAACACAGAGAGAGATAGTTATTTAATTATCAGGTTCCTCCAGTATATCTTCACATAGGTAATAAATATTAATGCTCTGGATATCATATA
The DNA here is from genome assembly GCF_949748355.1 of Melanostigma gelatinosum. NCBI lineage: Eukaryota > Metazoa > Chordata > Actinopteri > Perciformes > Zoarcidae > Melanostigma > Melanostigma gelatinosum. The sequence goes on along the minus strand of NC_136635.1, from coordinate 7,879,995 downwards.
AAGAACATTCAAATGACCGTCTGTAGAGTATTCATGCTAACATTTTTCTGAAAATCAGATGATGGTAACACATGATTTGGGGCTAAGGGAGTAAGGGGGGGGGGGTCTTTTGCTTGCATCATATTAACTGACCTGGCAGATACTGCAACATCCCTCACTGTTTCATGCATAATGGGAACGGACATCATCAGTGACTGTATGACATACTCTTCCATTTTCCGTTACCATGAGACGTGTGAGTTTTGTTATCTCCAATGGTGGTGAACGCAGCATTGTTTTCGAGCATCACTGCGCCAGCTGGTGCCGCCCACACGCGCCGGAGTCCTCCAGTAGGCGAAGTGGTCGGAGGCGCACGAGCGAGTGCTGTAGCGGTGTCTCGCGTAAAAGCGAGAGAAGAAAGGACACTTCTAGACACCTCCTGTCGACGTAACGGATTAATACAGAGCAGTTCTCTGAATGAAACCGCGTCATTAAAACAGTCTGCATGGAGATTGAACAGCCACAAAATGTCCTAAATATCTGCAGCCACGTTCCACTACATGTCCCAAAACAAGAACTACCAAAAGTGTTTTTTGTTTTGTTTTTGGTGCGTAAATGATTATTTTCCCCTTTATCTGCACAACTATCTGTTTCACCACCTGCCCGCGTGCTGTCGCGAGGACGCGCTCCTTGCCTGGGTGAGAGAGACGGAGTTTCCAGGGAGAGATGCGGTGAGCGCATTGCATTCATATCACAAACCAGCCTCCCCACCAAGATAAATAATACGTATTTAAATCCGACATTACTTCCCTATTCATTGGGCAACCGATGAGTGGACACGAATCAATCGAAACCTCCTCGCTCAAACTGCCCCTCGAGACAAAGCGCATCAATCAGACTTTACACGAGCGTGTAAAGGAAACTCCCAAATCATTTCCACCTCGTTTTTTAATTTTTTATACTGTAGCCCAAAACGCTGTCCAATTAGACGACTGTGTCGGTGTTAAAGTGCAGCAAAAACAACAACAACCACAAGCAGATCATACATAGCATAAAGGGGGGGGGGGAGCTGTAAAGGTGCCATTTTACATTCAGAACAAATTAATTAGAGAGGAGCAAACAAGTGCAGGTTTATAAATAGTTTTAAAGGAGTGAGATGATGTGTATATGAAATGGATGATTTACCTTTTCTCCAGAGTTGAAGTGAAGCCGTTTGGCTTAGAAGATGGACAGGAATAAGTGCAGGTCTTGGCTCAGGTAACACTTCCCACTCACCTGTGTGTGTGTATTTGCTACAGATGGGGCGGAGGAGGAAGTACTTATGGCCTCCTCAGGTAAAGTCTCTCCTCCCACACGGCTCCGGGAGAACGAGAAGTCATTGGTGGGTTGTGCAACGTGACAAAGTAGAGATGTGGGACTGCCGGTTGGCCCGGGAGCCCAAAGATAACACATTCTACAACAAAACCTACAATAGACACCCGGTCAGGGCCAGGTCCGTCTCTCTTTTATTTTGGTAGATGATTTAAGTTATTTCTTTACGTAAATGGACCCAGGCACTAGGATTTCAGCCAAGCTTACAGGAAGTATCCTCAGAAGAGGCAGACATTCCCATACAGGCGTGTGTGGACTTGCAGGAGACTGCCAGGAAGTTTTCAAACACACACCCCACCTCTGACCTCACTCTCGAGGAAAGGAATGGTTAAAGGTGACACAGAATCCGCAGTCGTTGTTGAATTTATGTGTGTGGTATAATAAGGAGTATAAAAAGCGAGAGTCCCTTAGTGCAGGTGGGAGGAGGGGTGGTGGACGAGTCAAACAATCACAGTACTTTCGCCCAGGAGACCGTTGTTCCTGTCCAGTGTGAAACTAAAAGTGAATGTTGAGTTTAAGTGTTTTGCGTAACATTGTTATGCATAAGAACGTGTGCTAATGGTGGTTGTTGTTAATGGTTGTTATTGTTTTATGCTACTTACGTTGTTACGTTAGAATGTCCATGGGCACAGATATGCAAAATGCTCCACCACCTCTCCTACAAAGAACTAAGACTAACAGCATTAGCCTGTTTGTGTTTTGTATTTTTTTTTTTGTGGTTACGCATTTCTTTGCGGCCATTTTGTGTCTCTTTTGGGTCATTTTGTGTCTCTTTGTAGTTGTTTTGTGTCTCTTTGTAGTTGTCTTATGTTTTCTTTGTGGTCATTTTGGGTCTCTTACTATTTGGTACATGTCTCTTTGACATTCTGTAGGTGAAGGCTAGAGGGGCTCCGAACACTTTGGGCTCCTGGGTCTGTGCCAGGCGTTCAGTAATCCATCCATGGTTCAATTGTTACATTATTATTATAACTTAAACCATGATCTTTTTTCCAAGTGCCAAGTAGTTTTTGTTGCCTAAATCTAATCGTTTTATAACATTAACCACGTGGCATTGTGCGTTTCTGAAAACGTGTCGGGTAAAGTAGTGATAGAAGCTGATGTTGAACTGTCCTCATGGAGTATACCAAGGTGCCCAAGCCACAAGAATTTTCTGTTGTCAAGGCATGGAAACTGCCTTGACAACATGGAACTGTGGTTAGAAACTGGTGTGGAATTTTACATGAGCTGACAAATAATATTCAGTTCAATTCAATTTATTTTTGTACTGCCCAAAATCACAAATTACAAATTTGCCTCAGAGGGCTTTACAATATGTACACATTTGACATCCTCTTGTCCTGGGACCCTCACATCGGAACAGGAAAAACTCCCCCAAACAAACCCCTTTAACGGGGAGAAAAGAGGGAGAGACCTGTGGGAGAGAAGTGCAATAGATGTCATGTGTAGAACAGGATCAGTGAATTACAACACATTCAATGTAATTACAGCACATTCAATGTATGACAGAACTACGGCAGGAGGCAAGACCTGGTCCAGGTATAACCCGGATACACAGGAACCTGTGAGGCGAGAAAGCACAGAGACTCTGGTGAAGAAGCAGGTCAATAATGTGCATTAATGGTATCGGTATAATAATAACAAAAGAAAGATTATTTCTTACAAGGCACTGAGCGATCGTGTGGGGAGGGTGTTCCTATAGGAGTGTGAATAGGTGTGTCTCGCTGCTTGCATTCAGGTCAAACTCATGCAGAGTCATCCATACTGTCTTGATCAATCCAGAATTTACCACAGAAAGAGTGCATTTTAGAAAGTAACCAAACCCGACCTGCCTTCGGACTACAGATTCAGTGTGTTTTGTGACTTGCTCTGCTTGCTTTTTCACACACACACAAACACACACACACACACACACACACACGCACACACACACACACACAAACACACACACGCACACACACACACACACAGGTAAATCAAGAAAAGTAAGTGAGTAAGTTGTTTGCAAAATATTTCCCAAATGGGTGTCAGTGTGGACACTGGTGGGAGCGGGAAAGCCTCCCCAGTGCTGCAGGTTCAGGCCAGTGCAGCACATGTTCTGAGGGATAGTAAAGGTGCATTTATATGCGCTTAGTGCACCTATTGTGTTTCTCACAAATACCAAGACTTTCATAGCCCTGGGTGTTGCTTTACAGGCCACACCCAAACCTTCATTCACAACCACAACAACGGGCTGACGTCACTGAAATACTAGACGTTTCTTTTTTTTCAGCTGACCGGCTGAACGTATGTTTTATTTTTCTCCGCCTAGCTCTTAACACCAACATTTTAAAATGAAAGGTAAAATAGTTATTATTCAGGAATGCAGCTCAGCTTTACAGTCAGCAGAAAAAATGCAAGAAAAGTTAACTCTGAAAAGATCATAAATCTCCATCTATGAATAGCGCTGCAACACTTAGTAGAAGGGCGCCGCTCTGTGCAGCTCTTCATCCACATAAGCCCTCTCAGGTTTACCTGTGAGTGTGTACATCGGCCCACACAAATGCATTTTTTCAAGGAAAGCCTTCGGTGCTGTTGTCACTAAAGGTCAGCGGAGGCCATTCCCACCTTTGAGTCACAGCTGCTACCATGTAAACACTGAATCACTGACGACACTGAGCCAAGAGTTGTAGCGTTCAAACCAGTTCTGTTGGAGGAGTTAAATGGAACTGTATATTATGTCACAGTTTCCGCAGAATTGCTCGTGGCCTGCAGGATTATCACATGGTGGATTCAATGGGAATATTTGTTTGCCTTTCATCTGAGCAGCAGCTAAGTTTCCATGTAAAGAAACCATCTGAATAGCATCGTTTTCAATGAGAAGCTGTTCATCCTTTTCCCGTTTTTTGGTTCTTATTTGATTGTTTGTATCCACACCAGCCAATCAGAATCACTTTAATGCACTCTGATTTGTATGTAACCCACGTACGAGGGTTTTGCTTGGAAGCAGGACAAGACAGGACTTCGGGAGGCGGTCGGGGTGGATGGGTAAAACACAGAACCTTCACCCAGAAGACCACTGTTTGTATCGACGTTAGTTCCGTACTTGAGTAACGCCACTTTCACAGATATTTTAACCCAAACCACAGTCTTATTTGGAAACTAATCAAGCAGTATAGTTGCAGGCGCATCTATCGCCGGTGTTGCTGGACACAAACGCACGACAAACAACAGAATAAAGTTTTTGTAAGATATCCAACGAACTGATGTACAGCGAAACGTTGGACGTTAACAGCTATGAAACCTTTGAAAGACGATTGAGGGCAAAAATAAAAAAAGCAAAGAAACAAACCTATTTACGAGGGAAGGTACCGTTCGCACATATGTGAAGAGTTGGCCGACTCTCAGACTGAAGGTGTGAGTGTCTCTCACCTCTGTGTGTTCACGTCTTCTCACCGCAGAACAAATTGTGCTCTGGACCTTTGGTGGAAATGTGAAGAGGAATATTTGGACCAGTAACAGAGCAATGTTCTGTTTCTCAATGTGCTGTGAGAGACTTTTGAATCTGAGATGTTAGGGCTTTTATTCAATGTGCCTTTCAGTGCATTCATTACTTTTCATGACCTCAGTGCTTCAGATATTCCCTGCTCCCACCCACTGCAACGGAAGATCATTTTTTGTGCTGGTCGTTCACTGTCAAAAGACAAATGGACTGTTAGGAATTTTGAAATCTTTAGGGTGATAATGTTTTGAACCTGAATTATACCTTTGTGTCAAGATCTTGCTTTACCTACAGCATAGCAAGTGATTTATCCTTCCTTGTAGGTTCCACTGTAGTAACCTTAGTGAGTACAATGTTGCAAAAGTACATCCAAGTTGAAAGAAATGTAGTTTTCCTTTTGCCCTGAACGTTTCAATATTTCACAATGATTTTCTCAAACCTGGGATTGTGATTTATGGGGGCATATATATATACTGCATGCAACAATGATTTACCTTTCTGGAAACCACGGGGTACGTTGAGTGTTGGCGTTCATATCAGCCCCATGTCATGTTTGCAGAAACGCACAATGCCACATGGTTAGAGTTGAGAAACGTTTGGTTAGGTTCAGGCAACAGAACCACTAGGGTTAAGGTCAGAAAAAAGATCATAGCTTGTGTTAAAAAAACAACATAGTCACGTAAAGTTACCGTAACAACATAGCGTGAATATGCAACAACCCCCCTTACCGTAACAGAGTTACGCAACAAGTGTAACAACATAACGTGACGACCGTAACATTGTAACTAATGTGACTAAATAACAACCGGTAATAACGGACTTTCTTTGTTACGTAACAAGCGCAGAGTCAAAGTTGACAGTTGGTCTGACACGGCACATGAACAACAGTCTCCTGGATGAAACTCCTGTGATTGTTTGACCCGTCCACTCCTACGTAACTTCCAAAATAACAGTTGCTCGGTTGTCACAAATCATTTGCTCTGCGCATCGCATGGGACACGTCTCTTGTCCTTGCCAAATGCAAAAACATCCTCCATTATGTCGACCGGGCTGATCTTTGACATTGAATGAAGCCCAGGAATCTGTGGCCTAAATGGAAGATGCATATTAATGAATGCTAAAGGAGTGTTATGGCAGGGATGATCAATTCATGTCTGTTCGTTGAGATAACTTGATATTAAGTTATAAAATGATAATGACCCCTTCAACGGGGTGGGGGAATGGACCCCTAACCCTGATGATCTAAAATACCATTTCCTGTTTTGACTCTGAAGAGCAAACCGTCTTGAAGCTGCAACATTGCAACTTGTGGCACATGAAACAAACCCGTGTGGTCATGCGTGGTCATGCCTAAATCGCCTGGTTGCATGGCTTTTCCAGTGATGTCGCAATGTTGGTCGGGAATATGCCATGTCTACATGTGTGGTGTAAGAGTTTGGACTTGTGAGGCAAGAAAAGATGATTCTAGGGCACATCAATGACTGTCTTTGTTGTTTTCTTCTTGCAGATTGTCTTTTCCATCCGACGAATGTAAGTCCAACATTCATTCTTGCTTCTTTTCTGTGTCTGTTTGGTGCTGAGCAGGTAGTGAACAGTGGGGGGGGGGGGGGTTTAGATGGATACAGTTAGATGGACTCACTCAGTCCATCTAACTGTCTGTCTGCCTGTCTCACTCCCTCTGTCTCTCTCTCCTCTCTGTCTATTTTACTGTCTGTCTCTCTCTCCCTCTCTGTGTCTCTCTCTATCATACAGTCATTCAGGTCTTCGATATTTTTATGCCACAAAGCCACACTGAATGACACTTAAGTACTGTACGCAACTTAAATTTTAGATCTGCAAATTATCTGGCTCTTTGCAGTGAGGGTGTCACGATCAGGCTTTGCCTTGTGTGTTCTGTGTGTGTTTTTCTGTTGCTCCTCACTCTACCTGTCAGCCACTCCCTCAGCACCAGTCCACCTCCCTTCACCTGTCGCTGATCAGTAATCAAGCACTCCCTCATCAGCACATCTCTCCTCACCTGTTCAAGTCACTTTATAAATGCCTGTCTCTCACTCACTCACTCACTGCCAGGTCATTGTTTGTGTTCTACCCGCCTGTTTGTCTTGTCTGCCTGCCCTGCCTCGTCCTGCTGGATTTGCCCCCTCGTCTCTTGTCTCGTCCCTGGACTCCCTGTGTGTTCTTGTAAGTGTTCACTAAATTCCCACTTTACTCTACTTCTGGTCTGCGTTTGAGTCCTCCATCATGCCCCGTGACAGACAGAAGGGGAGACAAACTCTGCCCTGCAACCATGTTCATCTCACATATCTGTGTGCTTTACAGAAAAGCTAAAAAAAACTCAAACTATGAAAGTGTTGCATGCAGCCAATAATAGAGGAGGAAGAAAAGCTCTTTGCATGTCTGTACTGAACTTCTGTTCCAGCCATGCAAAACACACACACACACACGGCTCCAGTCTTCCTTATTTTCTGACATTGATAACAAACTGCAGTGACTCTGCGAAAAGGATGCAACACACATTCACTGTTATTAGAAGTGCACAGTTTCCCCTTCGGCTTTTCGTGCATTGTGTAGAGTTCAGCACAAATACTGGAAGAGGAAAAAATTAAGACTCGGGGTAGTTCCTCTGCATTTTTTCTGTTGAATTTGAGTTCCTGATTGGATTGTATTCAATGTTCCCTCTAAGCTGCGCGCTTGAGCAATCGCGCACTGCTCGCACATTCTCAGCGCACAAGAAAATCTATGCAGCGCATAAAATAAAATTCAACATAAACGTATTAATTAATATCTAATATTAGTCCTAATCTTATCTAATCAATTAAACCAATAATAATAATAATAATAATTTTGTTTTCTGTACTATTTTGCAACGTAACTCAGTGAGTGACAGGTGTCCAGCCAATGATACGATTCGGTTCACTTACGCTACGCAGCCAATCATAGCATTGACACTATTGCCCTGCCCATTCGCGCCGTGCAGGTTAGCTAGCTATCAACAGTGCGGCGGAGTTACGAGACGCAAATGCTAACCCCTTATCATGGCGAAACGAACGGGCAGCGACATAAAGTCAAAGCAAGAAGCAGACGAAGCCATCAACCTGGACAAAGTGTACAACCATTGGAGAAGTGAGAAGGACAGACGTGAAAAATAAGGTAAAATTTAAGTCAGATTTGTGCATATTCTAGTGACATTTATTAAGATTTTTTACTTATGGATATTAACAGTGGTGTATAGTAACGAAGTAGAAATACTTCGTTACTGTACTTAAGTAGTTTTTTTGGGTATCTGTACTTTACTTTACTACTTATATTTATGTTTACTTTTACTTTTACGTCACTACATTTTGCAAAGAAAACTGATACTTTTACTCCGATACATTTCCCCTGAAACCTTCGTTACTCGCTACAAAATCAAATCTATCTTTAGAAACAAAATGAATCATGAGAGCAGCGTCGGGGACTGTGGTGGAACACAGACTGCAAGCAAGCAGGTTTGTTGAATCAGTGGTCCTAGCAGCAAGTTAAATCATTGGTCAGTCACGTTAATGCACAATTGCAAACAAGTGCTCTCAAAGCCGCGGTGTTTGATTCCCAGTGATTCCCAGGATGCTACATGCTATAAGCTAGCGGGCGACTACCTGAGTATAATTCCACTCTACGATGACTGATTTCATGATGGAAGCAGAAATGGAAGCACCTGCTACTCCCGCAACAAACGACGGTGGTGACGAAGACCAACACCAGTGGATCGCTAGCGAGTTAGTGAGCTGAGGAAGTGTTGACAGTTGTGCAGCACTAGTTGCCTAACGTTAGCTGTAGCTATATACACGGATTGACAGGAGCCGCGAGAGCGCAGCATTCGGGGAATTCTTCGCAGCTGTGTGCAAGCTGTCTGTGACGCTGAACACACCTCTACCTGCCTCAGCGGCCTGTGAAAGGCTATTTAGCATCGCAGGACTAGTCTTCAGCCCATGATGAGCGAGACGGAATTCTCGCAATTTTGAAAACCAACTTATTTTGAAGATGAACAGGACATGTTTCAGTTTCAAGTAATGACTGTGTTGTTACTTTAGTATTGATCATGTTTTGATATTTGAGTCATGTTGTGGATGATCAGATGGAGTTATGATGGTAGCAGTCGCCCAATTGCAGATTCAGCTTGAGCAAAACCTTTGTATTCAAATCAGGCCCATAGGAGTTTACAAGGCAGGCGTCCTTTCTCAAACCACTGACCTGATGCATCAAGTGGATATGTTTTGCTGAACATAATATTATGCATTTGTCCTCTATATCCTCTAGTCTAATGAGCAGACTTATAAACGCACTGTTACAACTCCTTCATAGTGTCATATTGCTTTACGGAGAATTATGATGATAAGTTCATAGTAGATGCAAAAGTATACTTATGTACAATATATTATGTTTAACATTGTTGCTCCTGGATGGATCACAGCAACCCAATTATGTTCAACACAGCTCATGTCCTTGGTCATGGTGCCACAGCACTTAAAAGAATAAACTTCATAATTCTCACAATTCTGACCCTTTGCTTTTTTATTAACAGCATTTACTTGTACTTTTACTTTCAATGAACAGGTTATGATGTTCATTTAATGTTCAGGTTATGATGTACATTTAATATCAGAAAATTACTTTTGATACTTAAGTACTTTTGTACTTAAGTACAATAAATATCAGATACTTTAAGACTTTTACTCAAGTAGTATTCTAAGAGGTGACTTTTTACTTTTACTTGAGTAGTTTTCCAGTAAGGTATCTTTACTTTTACTCAAGTATAGCTTTTGAGTACTTTATACACCACTGGATATTAATCATTAAATTATGTTACTACTAGATAATTTATGGGGAGTAGAAATGATAATAAAAAACTGAGTAATTACATATTTTACAGACAGAGTTACAGGAATTTACACTGTATCACACAAGCTACAGCACACGTCATTGTGCAAAATGTGAATGTTTTAATGTGAACAAAATGTTATGTCTGAAAGGTGTATATGTATCATTTCTTCCAGAACAGGACCCTCACACAGGCCACAACAGGACCTCACACAGGCCAAAGCAAGACTCTTCCCATGGCCAAGCAGGACTCTCACATAAAACATACTACACATCTCATGAACAACAAGATTTTTGTCTTTTTCCTTTAAAGTTTGTCAAATCACTTATATTAAAAGTAAACTAGTGAAAATTGCTGCTGTAATTTGATTCTTTTAATAAGCCATGTAACTTGCTATGATCCAAGGTTTTGAACAGGTGTGATACTGGTGTGTGGCCACAGCGTGCACATCTGATGTTGCTCACAGTGGTCCTCAGTGTGCTCAGGGAGCTTGTGTGTATGCCCAGACACATGAAAAATTAGAGGGAACATTGATTGTATTGTTGCATGCGAGTCCATCATAGAAACATTGATGTTATCGTGTATAAAGATCGAAGTAAAATTAAAAAGATTGCATCAATCCTACTGATTCAATTTCTTATTTTACAATGTTATCTTTATGTCTAACTGAACTATGCACAACCAGTGGCAGATGAATGGTAACACTAATATTAGTCCTGGTTGCCATATTTAACATCAGTGTGAACAAGACCTGGTCAAGCAGCCCTCCTTACACCAGTGTCCCCAGCAAAAATAGCTCCATTAACTGTTTCCCATGCACTGTCCTCCCTGCTTCCTGTTGTCCCCCCACGCCTCCAAAACACACACACACACACACGCATATATATATATATATATATATATATATATATATATATATATATATATACACGCACACACACTTCCTGTCATGACAAGGCTGAAATTAAAACAGGCTGTTAGCTTGGTCCCCTCCGCAGCCGACGGTGAGATTAGGGGCATTTTCTCACAGTCTTGCAGTAAGAGACAGACAGTGGCGGTCTGGAGGGATGGGACACAACTTGGCAACCATGTGAGTGTGTTTCTCTCACAAACTACAATAAAACTGATTGTGATCAAGTTAGAATTACTGATAAGTCAACTCTTGCAGCAGCTTCTGCTACCCTTTACCCTAACCTTAACCTGAACTAAACCTTACCCTAACTTTAAACCCTCAAATGAAATGATTTACATTATGGAGACTGGAATTTTGTCCTTATAAGGAAAGCAAGTCCTCGCAATGTGATTGTGTAAAGAAACGTATTTCCCCACAACACAGGTAAAACATAAAACCCGCCTACACACAAAGACACATACGATTAAACTAATATTTGTTTTATTTTCTGTCAGGAACATACAGTGTCAACCTGTGGACAAAATAAATTCAAAAGTAATGAAGAGCTGGCAGCCTGGATTTGTTTTTTAGCTTTAACGTTAGGTTAGAATTAGGCAAGTGCGATTGTGGGAAGGGTTAGTGTAGGTCTCCAGGAAGTGTGTGTGTGTGTGTGTGTGTGTGTGTGTGTGTGTAGGTGTGTGTGTGTGTGTGAAGGTGCAATCAATCGTCAGTGAGGGTTCGCGTGAGATCATATTAGCAGTCCAGCATGTCAGGACCTGACAGTGGTGCGCAAATACGGGCAGTATGGTGCCCTATAGTTGTTAACATGCTTCTGACATTTCCTTGAAAGTTTCGAAGGCAGTGTAGAAATACAATACATTCGCTAAATAAACATTTTCCTTTTTATTCATAATAAAGGACATGACCTATAGGTTTAAAATTGCAGTCATCAATATTTCATGTTAAAGTTGTTGGAAACCTTAAGAAACCAGCAAGAGAACGCTGGATTTAAAAAATGAACCAACAGAAAAACCCAGCCCAGTGTTGCCAACTCTTTTCCAAAGAAACAGCGAGCAGCACTAGCTCCAAAAATTGCTAAATCTAGCGAAAAAGACGGCAACACTGACAGCCCATCCTTTCAGGCCAACCTGAACGTAAACAAGCAATATGGCTATCGCTGGTACTCAAAGCACTTGATTTATTGTTTGCTGACGGTACCTCAATAAATGTTTTAGACCCTAGCTTTAACAATGGGTTAAACAACTGCACTTTCTTTACTGCTGTCATTTACTCTCACAGCTCTCATCCACCTCACCTCCAGCAGCAGCGGGTAGCTGTTCTGAATCAACAAGCTTGGGTAAACCCAGTGTACACACTAGCAGCTAGCATGTTAGCCGCTAGCTGATTAGTGACTGGAGGGAAATGTAAGGCCGGTTCTTCCCTCAGGATTTGGTGAAGACCAGAATGTTGGACTTAATGTATATTCTTCAGGGAACCACAAACATCACTCCACATGAATGCTATCATTTCTTTGTGTCTGCCGAAGGAACAGTTCCTCATTTTGAGAAATACGTTTACTTGCTATCTTTGCGAGGGATGAGGACATTGACATCAATCACAAGAGGTAATGTGCGGAGCAGGAGTTAGGACACATTTAAACACCTCCAAACACAGATTATACGTACATGAAGGGAGGAGTGTACTGAAGCGTTTTGTTTGTTTTTGTTTTTTATCTGTCCTCATGCCCACTATCTCTGGTCACTGTCTGCCTATGGAACGGATTGTCAGATACATTCTGTCAGCACAGGGTTTGGTTGTGGTCTCTCTTCAGGCACAGTGACACCAAACCTGGCAACTTTGACGAAAAGGAAGTGGCACACAGTCACTGCATGTCCCGAGACCTGCTTCGCTCTTAATACACAGGCAGAAAGAAAGTGTAGCCGAGGGTTTATGTTGCGCCTATACTTTAAGATAATCATAAAACAATAAACACGGGGCTCCGTATTCGGCGCCAAGATGGCATCTAAGTGCAGAAAAAATCAAAGTTTCCAACCCCCGAACATGTCTTTATAACACAATATTTGGCAGTAAACAACATTATACATCCTTCTATCGCCAAACTGTACAGCCTCCAGAAAATATGCCCCACTAATCCCAATAGACATCAGACATAACTGACCCCATAATGTTTGGACACACCATCCATATAAAGCATGTGCTGCTACAATGAAGAAACATGTTAACAGACATATTCACACATTTATCACTCAAAAATCAGTTTGCGATACGTGACAAAGTCCTTTAAATATGCCGGTTGTCTCACAACTCTCTTTGAACGAGACACAGTCTGTTGTGCTTCACTGGTGCCCGTAACCAAAACAGTCTCTGTGCCACCAGTGACCCATGGCTCCTCCACCCCACAGTCCTCCTCTGGCGACCCCTCGTCCTGCAGCGAAGGAGCTTGGTGAGGAGAAGCTGGGAGGCTACTTGAAGAACCAGCAGGCCGTAGCAAAGTGTAAGGTTTCAGTCTGTCATAATGAACAACCTGCTCCGGTCCGTGGAGGTCCAGAGGACTGCCAATGTTATAGATGAGTCCCGGTTCTCCCTGAGAGTCCAACACAGCCAGGACCATGTAGGGTCCCTTCCAGTGGGGAGCAAGTTTCATGCGGTCCTCCGTAGGATTATTCAGCCATACGAGGTCCCCTTCTTGATACGGCTTATGACGTGCCGTTCCGTCACAGTTATTGTTTCTCATGGGCGTCAGCACCACACTGCCTGACACCACAAAAAGCTGTCTCCAGCCTTTCCGCCAGAGAGGTCACAAAGTCAGCATGAGAAAGAGGCAAGTCCAAGTGCATCATTTGCGATGGCACCAACACATCCTGCTGCCTCTCATCTGCCCCCGAGGTGGTCGAGAATGCTTCCAATCCAACATCGTAACAATATCTGGGTCGGCTTGTTGTAGTTCTTTCAGTCCAGTGCAATCATGTGAAAGTGCATGAATGAAAGACCGGTCATATATCTCACTGTCCGGTTCCAACGGCTGCTCCCCTGTGATGAGGTCAGAGGTCGGGAGGTTCCCCGTGGATGACGGTATCAGCAGCCTGTCTGCTTGGGGAACACCTGACTCCCTGTCTGAGCCTACTGCATTCACCTGTGTGGTGTCATTCACCGTACCAGCCACAGGATCCTGTGGCTGCCGTGAGAGAGCATCAGCATTAGTATGCTGTTTCATCCTTGTGTTGAATGACCCAGTTGAAAGGATCCACCTCCAATATCCCACCGCTGCCACCAATGTAGCCGAGGGTTTATGTTGCGCCCAATGTTCCCTCTAATTTTTCATGTGTCTGGGCATACACACAAGCTCCCTGAGCACACTGAGGACCACTGTGAGCAACATCAGATGTGCACGCTGTGGCCACACACCAGTATCACACCTGTTCAAAACCTTGGATCATAGCAAGTTACATGGCTTATTAAAAGAATCAAATTACAGCAGCAATTTTCACTAGTTTACTTTTAATATAAGTGATTTGACAAACTTTAAAGGAAAAAGACAAAAATCTTGTTGTTCATGAGATGTGTAGTATGTTTTATGTGAGAGTCCTGCTTGGCCATGGGAAGAGTCTTGCTTTGGCCTGTGTGAGGTCCTGTTGTGGCCTGTGTGAGGGTCCTGTTCTGGAAGAAATGATACATATACACCTTTCAGACATAACATTTTGTTCACATTAAAACATTCACATTTTGCACAATGACGTGTGCTGTAGCTTGTGTGATACAGTGTAAATTCCTGTAACTCTGTCTGTAAAATATGTAATTACTCAGTTTTTTATTATCATTTCTACTCCCCATAAATTATCTAGTAGTAACATAATTTAATGATTAATATCCAGTGGTGTATAAAGTACTCAAAAGCTATACTTGAGTAAAAGTAAAGATACCTTACTGGAAAACTACTCAAGTAAAAGTAAAAAGTCACCTCTTAGAATACTACTTGAGTAAAAGTCTTAAAGTATCTGATATTTATTGTACTTAAGTACAAAAGTACTTAAGTATCAAAAGTAATTTTCTGATATTAAATGTACATCATAACCTGAACATTAAATGAACATCATAACCTGTTCATTGAAAGTAAAAGTACAAGTAAATGCTGTTAATAAAAAAGCAAAGGGTCAGAATTGTGAGAATTATGAAGTTTATTCTTTTAAGTGCTGTGGCACCATGACCAAGGACATGAGCTGTGTTGAACATAATTGGGTTGCTGTGATCCATCCAGGAGCAACAATGTTAAACATAATATATTGTACATAAGTATACTTTTGCATCTACTATGAACTTATCATCATAATTCTCCGTAAAGCAATATGACACTATGAAGGAGTTGTAACAGTGCGTTTATAAGTCTGCTCATTAGACTAGAGGATATAGAGGACAAATGCATAATATTATGTTCAGCAAAACATATCCACTTGATGCATCAGGTCAGTGGTTTGAGAAAGGACGCCTGCCTTGTAAACTCCTATGGGCCTGATTTGAATACAAAGGTTTTGCTCAAGCTGAATCTGCAATTGGGCGACTGCTACCATCATAACTCCATCTGATCATCCACAACATGACTCAAATATCAAAACATGATCAATACTAAAGTAACAACACAGTCATTACTTGAAACTGAAACATGTCCTGTTCATCTTCAAAATAAGTTGGTTTTCAAAATTGCGAGAATTCCGTCTCGCTCATCATGGGCTGAAGACTAGTCCTGCGATGCTAAATAGCCTTTCACAGGCCGCTGAGGCAGGTAGAGGTGTGTTCAGCGTCACAGACAGCTTGCACACAGCTGCGAAGAATTCCCCGAATGCTGCGCTCTCGCGGCTCCTGTCAATCCGTGTATATAGCTACAGCTAACGTTAGGCAACTAGTGCTGCACAACTGTCAACACTTCCTCAGCTCACTAACTCGCTAGCGATCCACTGGTGTTGGTCTTCGTCACCACCGTCGTTTGTTGCGGGAGTAGCAGGTGCTTCCATTTCTGCTTCCATCATGAAATCAGTCATCGTAGAGTGGAATTATACTCAGGTAGTCGCCCGCTAGCTTATAGCATGTAGCATCCTGGGAATCACTGGGAATCAAACACCGCGGCTTTGAGAGCACTTGTTTGCAATTGTGCATTAACGTGACTGACCAATGATTTAACTTGCTGCTAGGACCACTGATTCAACAAACCTGCTTGCTTGCAGTCTGTGTTCCACCACAGTCCCCGACGCTGCTCTCATGATTCATTTTGTTTCTAAAGATAGATTTGATTTTGTAGCGAGTAACGAAGGTTTCAGGGGAAATGTATCGGAGTAAAAGTATCAGTTTTCTTTGCAAAATGTAGTGACGTAAAAGTAAAAGTAAACATAAATATAAGTAGTAAAGTAAAGTACAGATACCCAAAAAAACTACTTAAGTACAGTAACGAAGTATTTCTACTTCGTTACTATACACCACTGTTAATATCCATAAGTAAAAAATCTTAATAAATGTCACTAGAATATGCACAAATCTGACTTAAATTTTACCTTATTTTTCACGTCTGTCCTTCTCACTTCTCCAATGGTTGTACACTTTGTCCAGGTTGATGGCTTCGTCTGCTTCTTGCTTTGACTTTATGTCGCTGCCCGTTCGTTTCGCCATGATAAGGGGTTAGCATTTGCGTCTCGTAACTCCGCCGCACTGTTGATAGCTAGCTAACCTGCACGGCGCGAATGGGCAGGGCAATAGTGTCAATGCTATGATTGGCTGCGTAGCGTAAGTGAACCGAATCGTATCATTGGCTGGACACCTGTCACTCACTGAGTTACGTTGCAAAATAGTACAGAAAACAAAATTATTATTATTATTATTATTGGTTTAATTGATTAGATAAGATTAGGACTAATATTAGATATTAATTAATACGTTTATGTTGAATTTTATTTTATGCGCTGCATAGATTTTCTTGTGCGCTGAGAATGTGCGAGCAGTGCGCGATTGCTCAAGCGCGCAGCTTAGAGGGAACATTGGTTGCGCCTATACTTTAGGATAATAATAAAACAATAAACACGGGGCTCCGTATCCGGCGCCAAGATGGCAGCAACTTTATTCCTTCTCACACACCTCTTCAGAATCTCTTTCCTCTCCTTCCGTCTCATCCTTCACAATAAAAGCACAAAATACATACACAGGAACACTGCTTCTTAACATACTCAACATAATAGCTTACAAAAGCAAGACATGGTGTTTTCCTAAAATGTTGAAATATTCATTTAAAATGTAGATGGAAGTACAAGAAGTTTGCGTTTTGCAAGAAGAAGAGAACACTGTTAATGCAAATGTTTTTTGTCCCATTCAAACCACTGCGGAATTATTTTCAACAAACATTTAGCATTTAATATGGTAATGACCGATGATACGCCTGTTTCCCCCAGGCATTGTTTACATATACGTGTAGGAGTCATTACGACTGTGACAACTTGTTCTGTTATCAGCGTGTCAGTGGAAAACTACCAGCTTGTTTTTAGTTGTGCGGTGCAGGTGGTGGTGGTGGGTGGGTGTGGTGTGATGAGGGGAGAGGGATCATCCAAACTATGCTGCTCCACCCTCTCGCCCACAGACGAATCATTCCGTCAAAACAAAGGGTTTGACAGTCTGCAGGTCACAGAGGCGCCAGCATGGCAGAGTTCTGTATGTGGTTCATCGTCGCCACCGTGTGGTGTAAAAATAGATGCTCGATATAAGCACTCTAAATAAGCTTTACTCTCATTCTTCTTGGCCTCAGATTCAACCAGTCGCTCTGGTTAGATCAGCCGAACCAACATTTTATGCGTGAACTCTAATGATATCATAATATATTTTGTGTTGGGGCAGTGCGTGGAGGATTTTGTTTTGGTTTAGGGGGGTAAAAAAAGAATACTGTAACTCAGTCAGTACAGTAAAACGTTTAAAGGGGAACACCACCTAAATCGTTCATCAACATCACAGCTACACCAAGCCTTATTGGCTGAAAATATTTCACATGACAAGAGATGCGTACACGCAGACATTGGAAACATCTGGAAATGAATTCAAATGAGACAGTGCAGAGCAAAACAAATTACGTATTTTAAGCCTCGAAAAATGGTCAAATGATCGTACATTATGGCACTTCTGGCTTTATTGATCGTACATCATACAGAGGGCAAAATGATTGTACAAATACGTTAACTATTGTACATCTGGCAATGCCACTGGAAGGGAACTTTATCATGTTTTCTCCACCGCAAGGGCACCCTAGAGGGCACTTTGTCATGTTTTATCTATAAGGAGCATCCAAGAGGACTCTTATGCTGCATTTCTTTCGAACATGATGGCGCCATAGGGGGCCTAGGCCATGGAAATAACATATTGGAATTGTTAATTTAGGTGGTAGAGCTGTTGAGATTATGACCATAGCCATGAGATGTTGACGGAGCTATTGCTATGGGATGGTGTTGTAGCTGGGTGTTGAGAGAACGAGCCATTCCAAAAATGTATTTAGTGAAGAATGGGCTCTCATGAAGATTCAGAACTCCATCAAGGAAATACACTTGTTCAAAAATGACATGGTGCATTTGTTATATATACCCTTAAAAAGGCAAACCCATCTCCATGTTGTTGTTTTTTGTAAAATAAGTCAGTAGCAACAGTAAAATGATATGCTTATTGTATATACACTATCAAATGTATAAGTTATAGAAATAACTATCCTATTAAATGAATAGTTTCTTATTTTCTTTGATATTTTTGTCATATACACATATGTAATGATCACTGCCGTGTGTGTGTGCGTGTGTGTGTGTGTGTGTGTGTGTGTGTGTGTGTGTGTGTGTGTGTGTGTGTGTGTGTGTGTGTGTGTGTGTGTGTGTGTGTGTGTGTGTGTGTGTGTGCGCTTCATAACTGCTATAACTAGCGTTCACTAGGGCCCTTCATAATAGTGTGCACTGGGGTCCATTGTAGCTACCTTACTGGTGTACTGGTAACCCATCTGTCACAGCTGATAGAAGCACCATGGGTTCAAATCAAATGTGGTTTAACGAAAGCTAATGTCAATGGCAGCAGTAAAGCGTATAGTCACAGTACAGCTACTGTATAACCAAAGCATCATAGATTCAACAACAAATGCAGCTGTGGTCTGAGTAACATCCACATCCACAGCTTTAACCAGCACAGCCGGGCACAGCAGCTGCAGCCAGCGGCTGATACTGTCAAAGCTCTGCCTTTCGGAGGGAGCAATAAATGAATCATGTACAGTATTGCATCCCCTCTCCTATCTTCAATAATCAATATCTTTACATAAACAATAGATCATATGACTGTGTGTAATGTGAAAGGTGTCAGTCACAGCGATGAACCGGCATTGGATTATCACTGACTCTGCATCTCCTCTCAGCTCTACGGAGCATTCTGGTCTTCCCACAACTTTGCTGTTTTTGGTTTGAGCTCCACCGCCCTCATCGGGGTTGTTTTCAGCAGAAGCAGACTATGGTACCAACTACAGGAGCTGGTAAGCAATGATGGATTTCCCTCCTTCTGATTTCCCCCAGGAGTCGGTGGAGAGCACAACAGAGCCAAAAGGAGAGTGAATATTGGGCCTGAGTTCAACAACCACGACCCCAAAGGAATGCTAATGTCAGTTCCTCATCGGTCTTATGTATGTTTGCACATGCATGTCACTCAAAGGGCCAAGGTGGATCACAAGAAGCAATCATCCTCATGTCCCTCACGGGCCCCCAGTACAGGAGTTTAGAACGCTGCTGGGTTTAAGAATCTATACTGAAAGTGAAACCGACGAGCAAAAGAGACATAAAACGCCTGTGTGTCGTCGTGCCTCAACAAATTGAAATGATTCAAATCGTACAGACCACGTGTGTGTGTTGACGTAGTGCATTCTTGGCCAAGCTTGTACAGGCCGCTAAATGACATATCCTGCTAAGGCGAAGACGAGACCCTTCTCTGCCTCTGATTGGCTAGATCCGTCGCCTTGTCGGGTTCGGTTGGCTAGGTGAGGAGTGAGACTTGCTAGAAGCCATATTGATCCCGAAAACTGTCTGTGTTATAAAATGTGATGCTCACACTGACGCTTCTGATCCCATTTCGACAGGAACTGCTACAGCGGATGCTGCGGCTACAGCAAACGGCTGCTTCAGGTTACTCTTTTCAGCTCACAACCCTTATGCTAGGTGTGCCTCAATACATATCTCTAACTTATGATGTTAAAGTATTGCAGACATTGGCTCCCCCTGCAGAGGGCAAGTGTTGGGCCTCATCTGGTGCAATTTACAAAAATGATGTGTGGATTGGCCCAGACAATAGGCCCTGTTTGTCACATGCTCTCTTCCACTGTTGTGCTAAATTAGCTCACGGTCGAGATCATGTGATTATGTCATTTTATTAATTCAGCATGATCCCGTGCATGCCAATCGAACAGCCGCGTACGTATATTACTATATTATGCGAGTAGTTTTTCTTTTAACAGTAAGTGGGCGGACCAAGTCACCATTGTATCAGTAAATTAAATTGGTTAAAATCCTCGTCTTTAAATTGGCTACATATCACTCTGACATAGAGAGCAGGTGAAAGACTCGCCACACACTTCTGTCCTCCACACACTGTCCTCCACACATTTCTGTCCTCCACACACTGTCCTCCACACACTTCTATCCTCCACACACTTCTATCCTCCACACACTTCTGTCCTCCACACACTTCTATCCTCCACACACTTCTGTCCTCCACACACTTCTATCCTCCACACACTTCTGTCCTCCACACACTTCTATCCTCCACACACTTCTATCCTCCACACACTTCTATCATCCACACACTTCTGTCCTCCACACACTTCTATCCTCCACACACTTCTGTCCTCCACACACTTCTATCCTCCACACACTTCTGTCCTCCACACACTTCTATCCTCCACACACTTCTGTCCTCCACACACTTCTATCCTCCACACACTTCTGTCCTCCACACACTTCTATCCTCCACACACTTCTATCCTCCACACACTTCTGTCCTCCACACACTGTCCTCCACACACTTCTGTCCTCCACACACTGTCCTCCACACACTTCTGTCCTCCACACACTGTCCTCCACACACTTCTATCCTCCACACACTTCTGTCCTCCACACACTGTCCTCCACACACTTCTGTCCTCCACACACTTCTATCCTCCACACACTTCTGTCCTCCACACACTGTCCTCCACACACTTCTGTCCTCCACACACTGTCCTCCACACACTGTCCTCCACACACTTCTGTCCTCCACACACTTCTGTCCTCCACACACTTCTGTCCTCCACACACTTCTGTCCTCCACACACTTCTGTCCTACTGTCTGATTTGCACGTGCGGGACCCCTACACGTGTGCGTGGATCTTATTTGTGCTCGCGGATTTTGACATTGATTTGCCTTCATACGAGTGCAGCACGGTTGCTCAGTGGTTAGCACTGTGGCCTCACAGAGAGCTCCTGGCCCCTGTTCCTCTCTGTGTGGAGTTTGCATGATCTCACCGTGTCATTGTGGGTTTCCTCCGGGTGCGCCGGTTTCCTCCCACACTCCCAAAACATGCATGTTAAAAAGGAATTATTGACAATAAATCAGATTCTGCCTTATTTTATTTGACACTATTGGCTGCTCAGGAAAATGTCCTCCAAAGACTTCTGTCTTCCACTCACTACTGTCCTTCACACACACCACTGTCCTCTGTGGTGTCTTATTCATTTCCCTGTGAGAAATAAATGTGATGAGAAAACTCTCAAAGGACTATTTTATTGAATGGACACATAGAATAATTCAGCTGAATGGTCAGAGCTCTTACCCCACGGATGGTTTGGAGAGCTAACAACAAGTCAAATGTTTTTCAAAGCTTTTCAAAGCAGAGTATTTTTGCTACACACAAACTGAACTGCTTGTTCCAGCTGCATATTATCTTGTTTCCCCCCTTCAACCCCCCTCGCAGGCTTACTCTCTTTTCAGATGGAGCTAAGATGTCAAGGCCGGGTCCCAGGCCTTGGCAGGTGCCCCTTTTTCTGCTTTTATGAAAAAGGCAGAGGTTATGAGCTCTCACAACCATCAGGTTGAGTTTGCAGCAAGACAGGACATCTTACAATTGATCAAAAAATCAACACATATTGCGTTGTAGCTGTGCAAACAATACATGTTCTATAAAATTCTTGGGAAAAAACTTTGAACCCTCTTGTATGGACCTCTACACACACGTGGCGTTTAAAGCCATGTTTATAGTCTTCAATGTACTCGCAATACATTTCCATTTCAAGTGTACAGTAACCAGCCAAAGAGCTGCTTCTATGACTGTTGTGTTTAAGTATCTCATCATTTTGACTTTCTATCTCATAATGTCGACTGTGGGAATCATTTTATTATCAAGTCTAACTTAAAAAAATGTTTGCTGGCGGATTCGCGGGCCACATAAAATGACGTGGTGGGGCGGATTCGGACCGTGGGCCTTGGGTTTGACACCCCTGTTTAGGGTATGCGTGACATGACAAGATGTCTCCTGTAATAAAAAAATATTAAAAAATCCTACCCTATTCCTAGAAACTCCCAGTGGCACGTGACTCCACTGCATATGTCTCGTGGAAAATACCTCATGATTGTTTTTGTCAGTTAAACTGTTGTTAAAATTCAGTTGTGGGGTTTCTGACATCGCTCGGTTTGATGTGTCACAGCCCTGTGTGTTGATTTAAAAAAAAAGAACTCAACGTTGTCCATAATACCCATGAAATCAGAGATCAAGGAATTTCAGGTTTCATTACATCCCCTTGTTACCATATGGGCCCACATGGACATCCGGTACCGGACAAAGTACTCTACTTCAATCAGATTAGATAACAGAGATGTTCTAATCTCAACAATTTACTCGTGGGTGTGTTATGTTGTCTGTAAATGTGGGAGAGCTCTCTCGTGCTTGGTGCACTTCAGGGGGAGGGGAGAAGAGGAGAGGAGGCAGGCGGAAAAGGAGGCACGCAAGGAGGCACGCGGGGTACTTCTCAAGTCTCTTAATCGTTGTTTCCTCGCTCCTCGCATGGTTTCCTCCATGCATCCCTGGGACTAAGGGTAATTCTCAAGTCTCTTAATTGCATCCCCGTTTCCCTCACTTGTGTCCTTTCCTTGCGTCTTAGTCCCTCCCACCAGGGATGCATGGAGGAAACCAAGCGAGGAGAGAGGAAACGAGGAGATATGTTTTAAGAGACATGGGACGTCCTTTCCTCAGTTGCCTCACGTGAAGCGACGTCTGTTTCTGATGACGGAGGATCAGCTGATCACAGCTGGATCAGCTGTCAGTCGGCTTAAACAGCTGGAGATCACTGTACTTAATAATAGTAACTAATAATACTAATAACTAACAAAGACACACAGTAATCACCACTGTAGAGCCGTTTTCTCTCTGTAGTCTGTTAACAAACCCTGTGTTCTCTTTATAAACTCAGGATCCATTTCTACCAGCGGAATGCGTTTGACTTATTTATGAATTATTTGCATCTGTACGTTTTGAAATTGTGACTGTGGCGTCATTATTAAATAACCCAGAATATGATTATTGTTGCTCTTAAATGATAAAACTCATCAAACACTCAGGAATGATGTAACAAGTGTTTCGTCTCTCCAGCTCTCTCTGACTTTAATTGTTTCCATAATAAAGGTTATTGAGGGAAATATCACATCATGAAAACACAAATCTTTCTAATAAATGAAGAAAGTTGTTTGTGGTCGTTTTGTTGTTCAGACTACATTGAACATTTATTTAAACCAGATGTTGAATCAGAAACCTATTCAAATATAAAGCTTGAGTTTATTCTGTGATCCATCTTCACTCTGGTGTTAAACTCCAGTCATCAGTCCGATCGGCTGCAGCGTCCAATCACATGACTGATGAACAATGAGGGGGCATGTCGGCCGGTAAAAGACTTCCTGGAAGTCTGTTCTCGTGGTTCCTCGCTCATGGCTCCTCCGAGGTCCCTCCTCCATCCTCCATCCTCGCTCCTCCGAGCTACATTAGAGCTTTGGGACGGCCGTCAATATGGCGGCGCAGAAACAACTTCCGGTTCAAGCGAGGATCGAGGAGCGAGGAAACGACAATTAAGAGACTTGAGAAGTACCCTAAGACGCAAGGAAAGGACCCAAGTGAGGGAAACGGGGATGCAATTAAGAGACTTGAGAAGTACCCCCGGTGGCCACTGCGCGCTTCCGTGTCACTTCCTTGTTCCTCTGTGGAAGGCGAAAACTTTTCACGGAGTGGATACGTCCGGGACTTTGTGACTTCACTTCGGCCAACCTCGCGTTCAACATTGGAAGCAGACATCTAGCTTCATCGTCCATCGCTCCGAGAGCTCTCGCTCCGCGCTGACCGAAACTTAGACGTTATGGCTGACAGCCGGGAAGAGGGGAGAGAAGACGGAGACCGGGAGCCTCAGGGCGCGGAGGGTGGGGAAGGTACGTGAAGCCATGTCAGGTGTACTGACAAACTTGGCGGCAACCTTTTTCACTAAAATAGACAAAACATCGTTGAATTACTGTACGTGTTAGAATGACGTTTAAATTACCAGGGAACGCTACGTTTTATTGCCAAGAACGTTTTTTGGCAAAGTTTGTTCCCCGTATATGTGTTGCCTCAACCCGAAACTAGCCCTGGGCATAGCCACAACAAGTCGTCTGTTGTGGTGCTTTACGTGACCCCAGACAGGTAGCGGTGCCACGGCTAACCAGAACCTAACCTCAGCCCCAACCGCGGAGGGTTCCCTTATGGGACACCCTATTCTCACCGGAGGGAACCCCTTTCATGAAGGACGACCGCTTTTAAATATCGGTTCAGAAGGGACGTGTCGGACATGAACCTTTTTGGTGACAAACAAGGTAATAAAACGGGCAGCTGAGTCCGGACACGGAGTCAAGGGTCACTGCGGTGTGCTGCGGCCGGTTTCAGAATTTATTTGAACAAGTCGTGAGCAAATATGCCACCAAACACCTCCGGGAGCCCATCAAATTAGGAAGATGACTTACTTATTCGGTCAAAGACGGAACCGATGATGTCATGAGGGAATTGCCACTGATTGTTGTTGGGACGGTGACGTCACACGAAGACGTACGCTTAGGTTTCACTTTGAAAAAGAAAGAAGCAAACTTCTAAAAGCCAACAACTTTTGACAGAGTTGACGTATAGACAGCACACGTAGTTGAGAGAAAGTCTAACAGACCCTTTTTAACATCAATAATGTTATAATAACAATATATTAACATAAATAATTCCCCAACTTTTGTCAAACTTCGGTGTCATATTGATGTACCTTGTTTTGTTAATTTTGATGTTAGAAAATATACTGGAAAGACAGTTAAAAAACTACAACTTATACAAATTTAGTAATTATAATAGTGAACTGTTTGTATAATAAAACAAACTAAAGCCTTAAGAATATTACAAATCAAACATAAATCAACATGTCTCGTTAGAACAAGAAACTTTCTCCCACAATAACATGTGTCGGTCAGCTGTTCTTTTTATTTTGAATGTCACACATCTGCTCTCGACATTTAGACAACTAGAAATGGTTATTATGGGTATTAATAAGTATTCTCATTGTTCCAGATGTCGTCGATGATCCCATCATGGAGCAATGCGCGGTGGTCCTCAGAGGGTAAGTCTCATCATTACAACTTGAATAATATCAATGACAATGAACTTGATTTATACAGCTCTCTCCAAAACAAAGTTACAAAGTGCTGTTGAAATACACATTGAATACAACAATAATCCAACAGCGTGCATGATCAGGTCAGGAGAAGGAAGACGTGAGATGTTCCTCCGTTGACCAAAACACGATTGAGCAACTTTTGTAGCTTGTTTTGCAAACAAAATGTCGCTTTCAAGCAACCTGGCTGCAGGGTTGACATTTGTAGATGGGGAGCCAATATGTTTTTGAAAAGAATGACAAAGGAACATGCCAGAGGGTTTTTTCATGCTTTAGTCAGTTTACAACAAATGTTAATCTTTCCAATTCATTTTTTCTAGAACAACCCATCGTTTATTAGGTGTTTTAAAGTAATTGTTTATTTTTGCACAGCATGAAAATCCACCCGAAGAGACTTAAAACGTGATGTTACGTGATATCTGGGGGGTAACCCCTCACGATTTTTTAATCCAATAATAAAAAATTGAAAAATTAATAATTATTAAATTTTTTTTTTTTTTTTTTATTATTAGAATAAGTATCAGTGTGGTTTGGGCATTTCAAGAATGCCATCAGTAATGTACCGAGCTGGATCAAACACAACTTACCTCAGGGGATGAAGGAGATCATCAGAGGTGTGACCCCTTCTCTGGGCTGGCTCGTCAGGAAAATATGAAGAAATGGAGTCGGTCGAAGAAACTAATTCGTTATTTATTTATTTGCATTTACATCAAAGTATAATCTCTTTGTCCAAAATGCAGAGGAAAATCGTTAACTGAAAAATATAAGAAGAAATCACCTAAGTATTCAAAAACCCCTTCAGAGTAGTTTACAGACAAAGGATCTGTAAAAAGCTGACTCAGCCAGGCAGACGAAGCTGGCTGTGTAGCCTACGGAGGAAAAAGTTAATGATTCACCCAGCGCAGGACTGGACAGAGTGAGCTTTCTCTCCTGTTTCGACTTCAAAAAACCTTCTAAGTTTTCTTAAAAACCTCCGACAGTCAAAGTCCGGAGATTCTGTAAAAAGTTAAAGTTTCACCCCGTGCAGGCAGGAGCCCTGCACGGGGTTAGAGCCTCCTTCCAACTCCTGCTCCAAGTCTTTCTTCCAAGGTCCTGCTCCAAGTGTGCTCCTGCTGTTTCAAAACTGCTGGTATTTATACTAATACGGGCTTCAGATGTCTGACTTCCAACGGATTCCTACCCTTCACATCACTTGATTGATGACACAAAAACCCTTACTTCAGCGTAATCTTTGAAAGCCAGGTCTCTCTGTGTGTCGATAAGAGCTCCCCCGCAGACTTAGCGACGCCACTGTCAAGGCTAAGTTTATTTATGTGTGCCCCCGAGGCTACTCTACTGATCTGACCGCCCTATAGTTTTTCCTTGAAACCGCTGACTCGGCCCTTTTCACTTTGTCTGGGATTTTCCCTTCTGTCTTCTCTAGACTAATGACCTATATTCTCATGCCTCACACTGCCTCCGGCCTCCCGGACTCCACGGGGGTGCGATGGCTGCCCCCCCCCCCCCCTCCTTCTCCCCCCGGGGAACTCCAAGCCCGCCTGATGGGGTGGGGGTGAGGGTGTGTGTGTGTGTGTGTGTATGTGTGTATGTGTTCCCCCGTCCACTTCAGGGCACCAGGGGTTTTGCACAACACAAACCTGTCTGTCTACCCGGTGCAATATTATAAGAGCCTCAGAGTCATATGCCTGATTTAAACAACGGTTTTGCTGGTAGAGACATCACTACTTCGCAAAATCTCCACCGTGTTCAACACCCTCTCTTGCGAATCGTGACTTGTCTCTACCTCCGTTCTTGTATCACACAAAAGGTAGCTACCATGATTAATTGAGGCTACAACCTTTGACAATGTCTATCTCAGTGAACGGAAGATCAACCATTTTCTATGCGATCTGGGCCAATTCGCCACATCTCCTAACACCCTCTCTCGAATGGCACCAGATACACGAAAAATAGAACATCTCATACTCTCACAGTAGAGGTCCATCATAACTTCTGTATCGTCAAAAATGCACAAAAGCAGGTATTCCCAGAAAAACAACGGGAACCTGAATCATATTGAAACACAACACATGAAATTATATCATTGAAATAAAGACAGGAAAAAGAAAATGAATCCTATCTGAAAACATAGTTTAAAAGAAGAAAAAGCAACGCTAAAAAGTAAAACACTCCCCATCCCCAAAAACAAAAGCCACCTCTCAAAGATATCATAAAAGTACAGGATACAAAACGTTGAACATATCAGAAAACACAAAATACCCCCACAACCTCTTTGTTTTTGTGTTTTTTCTTTTCTTCTCTCTCCTAGAGCAGAAAAGTCAATGTCCAGAGTCACATGCGAGCCACGCCAGTACCCGTCACTGTCGATAGTTCAGCATCTCCCGTCCAAGACGCCACCTGTCTCAGCCCGCTTTCTGTCCCAGAGGACATATTCCTCTACACCCTGGTCGTTAGAGTCGATTGAAGGCCCCCGGGCCCACGGAAAGTCCAGTTTCAGTATTCGGATACTGATAAGGACCCAGGTCCGCGTAGGCCAGGTCTCCCCCGATGGGCTGATGGTCCCTCAGGTCCGTTGCATCACGTAAGGGCCCGTACACGTTTCGGGGATCGATTTCTTCGTCCACAGAGTGGACAGAGGTCAGGGTCATGTTGACGTTGGGAGACAGAGAGGGAGAGATAGCAGTGGGTGATTCTGGCGAGTCCGACAGTGGTACAACCCGCCGGTCCAACTGGACCTGCCCCGAGCTTGGAGATTTGGTGTGGTTAACCTGGAGACCTCAGGGATGAGAGGTTAAACCCAATATATCCAGGGGATGAGGATAAAAGTATTCAACAAAAATAGCAGTAAAGTATCAAAGAAAGAGAAAACCTTAAATGACTACCTATTTCAACCTGTCCTTTCTAGACTGAGGCGTGCTATCTCGCAGCCGATTAAGTTTTATACAATCGTGAAGGATATTGTTAGCTGCTGTTTCCCTCGCCCTTCTGTATGCCATATGAAAGCACAGATCAGGATCATAGATCGTTGGGCTGGGCCAGTCATCTGGTCCAAGATTCATTTTCACATAATGACCAGGGTAGAAATCGTGTAGAAATCAAAACATAAAAATCTGAAAAGGCTCTCTCCTTCCTTAACTAGAATATTCAACTTAAAAGTTTGAAAAAGTTTTAAAACTAAAAATAAATGCTCAGTCCGTAACAACTGCATAAAACACTCAAACGATGTGTATATAATCCCTACTTAATATAAAGGATAAGATCGTCAAAAATATAAAATAAGAAATGAACAAAATGTCCTCGCAGGAGAAACTGAAAAATCTGAAAAGCTCGTGTAAAATATACGGCTGATAAGAATTGAACTGGTAAAGTAACAAACAAAAAATGATATACTTTTAAAGGATTAAAGACCCTAACTATATTTAGAGCAACTCGGAAAAGAAACAGAGCCGCTCCTATATAGTTCAAGTGTAAGGTGATTTTGGAGTTCCCCTGAATGCCAATAGAGGGCTGTCCAGGCTCATTCTAGGCAAAATCATGTCCCCTGAGCAGCTGATGATCCAGCCGGCTTTTGGAATGTAAAGTGTGAGGTCACAGAAGTCAACGTGAGGCTCATGCCTGCTGGGATACTGGCTTGCCTTTTTTATTTTTATTTTTTCCTGGCGTAGCTGTCTTGAAGCCATCAACCATCGTTCACTGTTGACCCGTGACCTCACTTTGTGTTGGATGTGTTCTAAGGTTAGGAAGAGGAACTAGATTCTGTTTCAAAAAACCTATTGACCTTGTCGTGTCCCTCATTTCGTAATCCCTTATGCACATTGGTCCTTATTGGAGAGGCTTGCTCAAGCAGGACCTCAGTGAGTGCATCATTCCCTCTCCACCCTGGAGGAAAGATAAGGGAAGGTTCAGCCATTTTCGGACTAGCGTGGGCCATTTATTCTGCTTGTCGTGGCTTGTCGTGGGCGAGCGGTTTGCTTTTTTTTCCTTAGTGAAGTCTCTTTGTCACCATCATTCTAGTTCATTCTGAGCTGCCGTGAAAGCAAGGGAAGGAGGGGCTGCCCCTCCTCCCCTGATCGCTCCCTCTCCTCTGAACAAGGAGGGAGCGTTTTTGACTTTAACCTGAGAGACACACAATCTGATCCCCTATTTCACACCTTTAGTGTTTTAGGGCCTAAGGCCTCTCAGGTATCCAGCCATGCAATAATATAACAGTGATATTATTACGATTTTAACGCGAGAGAGAAAATCTGATCCCCTATGTTACACATTCTCGTGTTTTAGGGCCTAATCTCTCTCGAGTCTCTGCTTTTTTCTTTCTTTGCAGTCAAGACACCTTCCAAAAGAGCTGTCACCTGTGACATTGTCATGAGTTCACAAGAGCCCGCCCACGTCAACCAGAGGCAGCGACCCGAGCAGCCACAGCTGATGACGAAGGACCGAGTACTTCCGTTAGATTTTCGCTGGAACTTAACCACTGAACAAAGAGGGGGGAGCTGCCTCCCCTCCTCTGCCTGCTCTCCCTGCTAGGAGCAAAAAGGAGGGGGCCGCCCCTCCTTCCCTGCTCGCTCTCTCTCCTCTGAGCAAAAAGGAGGGGGCCGCCCCTCCTCCCCTGCTCTCTCTGCTAGGAGCAAGGGGGGGGGCTTTTTAAATTTTGCAACAATAAATATTAACTAAAATCAACACTGTAATACTACCCCACCCTAGGCATGCGATAATATAACAGTGATATTATTACGAACAACAATTGGTAGGGAAGGTTGCATCACTGTTCTTTTATCCTCGGGAGGATCCGTGTACTTTAACCCGAGAGGGAACCGCTGTTCTACCTAGAATACACGTTCTAGTGTTTCTAGGATCTAATCCCTCTCGAGTCCCTGTTCGGGCGCCATGTTACGTGATATCTGGGGGGTAACCCCTCACGATTTTTTAATCCAATAATAAAAAATTGAAAAATTAATAATTATTAAATTTTTTTTTTTTTTTTTTATTATTAGAATAAGTATCAGTGTGGTTTGGGCATTTCAAGAATGCCATCAGTAATGTACCGAGCTGGATCAAACACAACTTACCTCAGGGGATGAAGGAGATCATCAGAGGTGTGACCCCTTCTCTGGGCTGGCTCGTCAGGAAAATATGAAGAAATGGAGTCGGTCGAAGAAACTAATTCGTTATTTATTTATTTGCATTTACATCAAAGTATAATCTCTTTGTCCAAAATGCAGAGGAAAATCGTTAACTGAAAAATATAAGAAGAAATCACCTAAGTATTCAAAAACCCCTTCAGAGTAGTTTACAGACAAAGGATCTGTAAAAAGCTGACTCAGCCAGGCAGACGAAGCTGGCTGTGTAGCCTACGGAGGAAAAAGTTAATGATTCACCCAGCGCAGGACTGGACAGAGTGAGCTTTCTCTCCTGTTTCGACTTCAAAAAACCTTCTAAGTTTTCTTAAAAACCTCCGACAGTCAAAGTCCGGAGATTCTGTAAAAAGTTAAAGTTTCACCCCGTGCAGGCAGGAGCCCTGCACGGGGTTAGAGCCTCCTTCCAACTCCTGCTCCAAGTCTTTCTTCCAAGGTCCTGCTCCAAGTGTGCTCCTGCTGTTTCAAAACTGCTGGTATTTATACTAATACGGGCTTCAGATGTCTGACTTCCAACGGATTCCTACCCTTCACATCACTTGATTGATGACACAAAAACCCTTACTTCAGCGTAATCTTTGAAAGCCAGGTCTCTCTGTGTGTCGATAAGAGCTCCCCCGCAGACTTAGCGACGCCACTGTCAAGGCTAAGTTTATTTATGTGTGCCCCCGAGGCTACTCTACTGATCTGACCGCCCTATAGTTTTTCCTTGAAACCGCTGACTCGGCCCTTTTCACTTTGTCTGGGATTTTCCCTTCTGTCTTCTCTAGACTAATGACCTATATTCTCATGCCTCACACTGCCTCCGGCCTCCCGGACTCCACGGGGGTGCGATGGCTGCCCCCCCCCCCCCCCTCCTTCTCCCCCCGGGGAACTCCAAGCCCGCCTGATGGGGTGGGGGTGAGGGTGTGTGTGTGTGTGTGTGTATGTGTGTATGTGTTCCCCCGTCCACTTCAGGGCACCAGGGGTTTTGCACAACACAAACCTGTCTGTCTACCCGGTGCAATATTATAAGAGCCTCAGAGTCATATGCCTGATTTAAACAACGGTTTTGCTGGTAGAGACATCACTACTTCGCAAAATCTCCACCGTGTTCAACAGTGACATGCGTGTAGTCCATCGAGGGCCATATACCGCATTAATTAATCCAATGTTTTTCTTCTTCTGCACAACATGTAACATTTTTACATTCAGTATTGAGTCCTCCTATGGGTATATTTCTTGATTTGATCCAGTTGTACCTGAGGCAGATCTCAATGGATTGGCAATCCTTTGTGATGTATATACACACATAGTTGAATACTGAATGGAATGACGTTTGTCATTCAGATGATGATCATATGCGTTTTAGGTATAGTTTCGCCGGTAAAGAGGTAATCCCATTTCATTTGATCAATACTGAGATCACCATTATTTAACACATTATGTACCTTTCAAACCTGGTCTTAGTGGTTTGAAATTCCCGTTTGAATATGTGGTATTTCCTCGTTGAAGCAGTCCTTCTCCTTGCCAGGTTTGTGGCCGCACGAATAAACGCAGAGGATCCCAGTCGACACGTGTCCTCTGAGCAGCTGGGAGGAAGGCCTGGTGAACAACAGGATCCGCAGATCAAAGAGGTGGTGAATCAGCTGCTCAAGATCGCAGACGAGATGAACAGGAACGCCGAGCTCCAACGGTACGCTGTGCACCACGTACAAACTTTGGTTCCAGGTTAATTACAGGGCCTTAAAGTCAATCTACGGTAACTCTGTCACAGCATGTGCACGAGTGTTCATTTTGTCAGCTATTCTTTTAGTCTGAGCCAAATGTCCTTGATAGTTTTTACCATGTCTTGAGTCAACCTCGTCCTGTTTTTTTTAGTGAAGTTGTACTAAAGGACTGGGCGTCTGAGTCAGTAATTGTTGTGATTGTTTTGGTATAGTATTAGTCAATGAAAACTGTAGACATTTGTATGCCTTCACACCGGCGACAGCACGAGATGGAGGCATTATGTTTTTGGGTTGTCCATCTGGTCCAGCCTGTAGGGAAGTTCTTCAATTTTGGCACAAACATCCACCAGGTGAAAATGATGAAGGGAGGACATGTTGGACAGACATGGGTGTGAAATGCAACTCGACCGGTAGGCGGAGGCACACGACCGTGAGGTGGTCATACTAGTTCAGCCCTTGTTACGTTTGAATGTGTCCGTTTCTTCCCGTCAGACTGATCAACCAGGTTCAGGGCGACTGTGCTCAGGACATCTTCATGAAGGTGGCCGGGAGCCTCTTCACTGATGGCATCAACTGGGGCCGAGTGGTGGCTCTCTTCCATCTGGCCTACAGACTCATATACAAGGTAACGCCCAGAAACACACGAGTCACCGAACAGGGCCGCAGTTGTTCTAGTATTTTTTAAGTGGTTTGCCCAACGGTTGCCTGTTGGGATTCGACTGCTCCTCACTGCATGTTTTCAAAAGAGCAATTATTTTCAACCATTTGTACCCTGCCACCAAATCCATGCTGCAGAGCTCCCCCACCTCACATGAGCACTAAGAGGCACGCCCTGCAGATCAAAAGTGAACAGAACTTTTGTTTGTTCATAGAGAAGTATCTAATTATAAGAGAATGGCTGAGCTGTATTATGATGTAGTGCAGGAAAGAGTAGCCACTTCAAGTGTCACGATTTAGATTCTAATTCGAAAATCGATTGAAATCAGCTTTCAATTTTAACCTTCGCAGTCAAAATCGGCTTCGGTGATGGGGGGGGCGGGCTAGTAGTTTACCAGGCATAGAGTGCACCATTAAGGCTGAGTCCTTACCGCAGAGGCCCAGGTTTGAGTCCAGCCCAGGGCCCCGTTGCTGCTTTTCATCCCCATTCTCTCTGTCCTTTGCCATTTCCATTTGTCTAATAACTGAATAATATTTAGGGAGCTCCATAGAATTCACCATTTTAATGAAATTTAAATGAAATTAGTTTTTTTTCCTGCAAAATACAGGAAGACTGAAACACAATTTGAAATGTCATATTCCTTAGTTCAAAACAAATAACAAAGTTATTGCTATACATAATGAAAAAGTACAATTTGTCCAACTCGGTCACACATTTTTTCCCCACTACATAGAGCACAGACATCCACTTCTACAAAGTGGGTAATCTGCTCCTGCTGTTTGTGCTTTCATCCGTCCGATAGCCGCAGACAGCAGCTAGCTAGCGTTAGCCGCGTAGAGACAGGCTGGACACAGTACAGTCCACACGCTGCTCGGTCATCTTCGGTCTGTCCCCCTGGTTCAATGCACTAGGACAGGTGTCTTCAACTAAAATTCCAAAACGTGCAGATTGAGAAAATCTCCTCGGGCTTTTATTTATATATATATATATATATATATATATATATATATATATATATATATATATATATATATATATATATATATATATTTATATATATATATATATATATATATATATATATATATATATTTATATATATATATATATATATATATATATATATATATATATATATATATATATATATACGCTGAGTAAGATATTCTCAGGACCACAGTGTTACAACTAACTCTCATGAAGTGAAACACTCTATGAAAGAGTTCAAGTTGAAAAAACGAAAATACAGACATGCCGTGGTAGACCTGTCAATCACCATGTAGCCCCGCCCTAAAGCATACCCTGCTTCATGGTCTGTTTGACTCTAAATGGGACCCCTGATGGCCATTAGAAAGAATGCAGGTTTAAAGCACTTCAGCATTGGCTTCACTTTTCAGAACAGCAGGTTGCTGCCTGGCTCACAGCAATTAAGCTTTACATTCAGCTTTCTAAGAGTCGTGTGCAGCCTGACGGGAAGATCTGCATACAGTGTTCAAGGCTTTGAAAAATAACTCTTCTCTCTACATGTTCTTTGGTAAATAAAATGAATCTGCCTGTTTTCAGGTATGGTTGAAAATGTAATCATAGCATTGTCCTAAGAAGATGCTAGAGTTAAGACTCAATCAATAAGGCACTGCTCTTTGTAGTAAAGATGATCCATATCAATGGAACAAAACCAGGGTTCGTGCACCAATAACGTAGCAGGTCATATGACATCTCTTTTGTGACACTAATATTTGTATTTAATGATAATCAACTCTGTCATAATATCATATTGTATTATTTGTTATTTAGATATAAATGTGTGTCGATGCAGCATTAACTATGTGCGTACATAATATATATATATATATATATATATATATATATATATATATATATATATATATATATATATATATATATATATATATATATATATATATATACATTCATTCATTCAAGAAGCCTAGTAGTAGTAACAACGCCTCTGTGTAGTAAACAACTGTCAAATCAAATAAAGAAATTATATTCAATTATATTTTAACAAATTATTATTCTCAGTTTTCAAATTTAACTGGATGGATTATAAATAATACATAAATAAATGTTCGTCTCATTTCAAGTACAATAAGGGCTGGAATAAAGAATAACTGATTCCCGTACTTTCCGGCATATAAGCCGGTACTTTTTTTCACACGCTTTGATGCTGCGGCTTTTACACCGGTGCGGCTAATGTATGGATTTTTTCATAGCTTTGCGCCGCCAACGCATTTAACATAAATATGGATGAAGTACCTTTGACGTTTGACCTACCTCTCACTAGGACTGTTAACAAAAAAGGTTGAAAGGCAAGATGCTTTTAACAGTACTAAAGTTGTCTTCTTCTCTGAACATCATAACATGTCCGACTCGCTAGCTTCTAAGCTAATTTTAACATTACCACCAATGGGGAAATGCTAACCACGATTAGCATTCGCGAATATACCGGTAATATATCTTCGTACATCTTTTCATGCTTAATACAGACATGCTTACATTACAGATTAAGGTCTCTCAAGGCTACCAAACGGAAGAAGTAAAACGAAGCAGCGTGTCTTCTCATTAGAATCTAAAAGCAACGAGGCAATAACTGTTGTTGCTCATAGCTCGTAGCTCGGAATAGCAGTTACGGCTAACTGGCTTGGCTAGTTGCTGCTAGCACAACGAGCTCCAATAACAGCTGATTCCTCCACAGAAAAAAAGTCTGCGTTCTGCTTCGTTTTACTTCAAAAGAAATCACAATCTGAGCAACAGCCACAGAATTTAATTATTTTATACACAAAAGAGGAACGAAAAACCGAGGCAAGCTCTCATTTTTTTTCAAGCTTGACATTTATTTTTTTTGAGACAATTATGTAGTTGAGATGCGAGTTGGGGACCCCTGCACTAGGACATAACCACAGCTGCTAGCCACTTGGTGTCATGGCAGTCCCGTTGACAGCGGCGGGTGTGCACATTATTGATGTTTATAGACAAGACAGTCGACAGACTCAAGACGGCTGATCTAGCGGCTATCATCTCTCTTACGTTTTGGCTAAAAATAACTTCCATTAACATTTTACACATTGTGCAAAAATAGATATTTGAATTAATTGGATTAAATTACAGTATTGGCCACTTTTAGATTTCATTCTTACATTTTACACAGAAACCTGGCTTCAGTAGCAGTGCAGTTCTGACTGGTGTTTTTGTTTCCAAGGCACTGACCTCCAACCACCTGGAGAACATCCGAATAGTCATCAGCTGGGTTCTCCGGTTCATCAGAGAGCAACTGTACCCCTGGCTCGTACAGCAGGGAGGCTGGGTGAGTGTCGCGTTGTCCACACAACGTACGGTCAGCCGTGTGGAATGATCATTGGAATTGTTGCTTTAAGGCATTATGGATGGGATGCAAAGCTCTTAATCTTGCTGTGTCCATCTCTCCAGGTCGGGGTGATCCATGGTTTTTCTCGGTGGAGGACGGTAGCCATAGTAGCATCAGTAGCATTGGTGGCAGCTCTCGTTTACTACAGGAAGACGCGCTGAGAGCAGCAGACCTCCCAACCCAAAGGCTGCAGTCCCATCACCTGGAAAACTGCAGCCAGTTAATAAAGACTGTTAATTACAACCACTCCTCACCCTCCACCTATTCATCCAGTGGAGGATAAGTACTGTACCTTAGAAGGGGGGGGGGGGGGCTCCTCTCTTCTCAGGATTCCAAGAACAAAAAAAAAAAAAGGTCCACCATGCATCTCCATCATCCTTCAGCAGCAGCCGTATGGAAGCACAAGAGCTGCTGCAACACTCCCTCTAACAGCCATATTGGAGGCTGTCAGCAGACGACGGTGTTCGTGAACGTGCGTAGCTGTAGATGACTTCAAACAGACCAGGGGACCCGACCCTACCCGAACCGGGTCTCAGGTCCACATCAGTTCTGGGTGGGGTCCAGCGTAGATTCCTCCAGTATTTGTATGTATTTATATAGTTATCTGAGCAAAATTTTGAGCGATAGACCTGTGAGGACATAAGACTGGTTGAAAAAGAGTCTGATGACGACAACAACCAATCAAAATTCAACAAATTCCTGCATTGTAGCTTCATCATGTTTGCTTGTGCCATTCATTTTAACAGCCATGTTGGCTCGGTAGTTCATCAGGCCTGTGCTTTTCTTTAGACCCGTATATAGCTGTGACACCATTTTAAAACTGTCATGGTTTCCCCAACTGTTAGAATAGATCTGGCTAAAGTAACACGACAAATGCTCTACACCACGGCGATGCAAACTTCTGTCTGGACATATCTGGTCTTGTATAATTTAAGTCACGGGCTATTTTCAGATTAAAACATTGTTCAGTCTCAACAGAATTCAAAAGAGCTGCAAAGTGGAAGAAAACGCTGGATGAAGAAGTTTAAGTTGTATAAAGTTTTCTCTCAATACTTTCCTCCGGATTCTTGTGGCTAATGCAAAGTTGCCATCGGATTATATTACGGCCATAGGTTTTAATGATTTCTGTTTACTAAGAAATTAATAATTCTCAGACACTCTGGTTATAGAAAAGAAACAAAAGGACACAAATCATAAAATCTTTTCTCACAGCAGGCCATTTGGCATGTTATAGCCCTGGTGTTAATGATGGTGTAATGAACTACACTATGTTCTCAGTCCCAGTGTCTGCTGAGGAAAAAGTTCTATTGCCAGAGTTGAGTCTGAATTAATTTAAACGGCTCGTTGTAATTTCAGACTTCTACAAAGAGAATCTTAAGATTTCAGCTCCATTATTGGACGTCTCTTCCAGAAATGCTTCTTCGGAGTTATTGGATGACTTACCTCAGGTGTTTATGTGCCCTTGACTATTACACAGTAGCTCAACATTTGTACTGGTAATTTAGCCAGAGATTTTTTATTTTCCCCACTCCCATCATTTAAACTTCTAATGTTGTCCGTGCAGTGAATGAATGGGACTTTTAACTTCCACAACCCCGGACCCTCCCACCACACAACTCTGTAGGTGTGGGGGTGTTAGAGAGTAAGACTGTGTTTACAGAGTCTATTTATTGGCTGACCATCACTGTATTATGAATTGCACACCGGGTCAGGTATCTCGCCAATTGTCTCTAGAGTGCTTTCAAAAACAAACGTAGCATTCACAGACGAGGTCGTGTAACTCTCCGTACCAGCAGCGTTGAGAAGCGTACTTCTGTTGCCTCTGTCTTTCTGAGATCTCCCCGTTTGGTGCGAATGTAGTTGGTCACATTGAAACACGCGCCAAATGTTTCCATCGTCGGACGCCTGCGTAAGATCGGGATGGGACTGAGGAACTCGGTCTGGGTTAGCCGGTTTACCATCAGATCACTGTCATACCGTTATTTAGCCCCCTACCGAAGGCAGGCGGTAAACACGTCCTCTAACGGTAAAGGTGGCCGTTTTAAACGCATGGTTAACGTTGTGAAACAGCCGCAGTTTGGTTAGGATTCGTAAAAGATCACGCTTTGTGTTAAAAATAAGTCATGACTTAAGTAATCGTTGCGTTAAAATAACTCTGCCTTTGACCCAAACAGCGGCCTCCTGAGTCAAAGTCCTGTGCTTGTTTGACCCAGACGTTGCCCTCCGACCTCTTCGTACTGAGTCACCTGACTTCCTCCTTTGCTGCCGTCATAACTACTACCACCACTAGAGGCCGCCACCTAACGGCAAATGTAAATATGGGTCGTGAGAACGCTGCTTGTGCCGCCTATGGGGTTGTTTTTGGGGAGGGAGGACGGTCTCCAATGACGTCACCAAATAACACGCAACAAGAGAGGCAAGGGGCGACAGGACGGACGTTCTTCAACCTGCTGGTGTCAAACGGAGCAACAACCTACAGCAGCCAATTGCTGATCCAGTCACACTTCTCACACAAGAGAAGGGAGAAGACATTTTTTATATCTTTTCTTTTTTTTTATTCAAATTTTCTTCCACTGTGAATGGTAATGTTTTTAGAGAACAAACTGCTTATGATAATGAAATTGCTTATGTGGATTGTTTTTGTTTTTTTTCGGTCACATGTTCGCTTGGTGTTTTCACATGTACCTGCCTCTGAATACCTCAGACTGAGTCGGTTAGCTGTGCCTATCTGGAGACTTGCAGAATAGGCCCACACAGCCAACATCACAGCCCTGTTATCATGTTCCAGCCCGGTTGCTCCCCGCAGTACTTCATCGTCACATGCTCACTTCTCCAATGTGTTTTTAAAATGAACAGATGCTGGTCGATTTTTTTTATTTTTAAACATGTAAAACCTCTGCAACTGCTAGTAAAAGGAAAGAAAAAGAAGCTATGTCCTTTGGTTTCTGAATTTGCAATAATCTTTATTTATATTCTCCATCAGAAAGGCCATACTTTTAAGAGTACGAGAACCGTTCTCTGTGGCTCATAGATAAAGATGTAATGATTTAAACTATTGCCTTTTGGTTTCTTGGGATGTGTCTGGGTCAGATGATCTGATGGATGGTTTATAACACTCGATGGCTAAACGCACCTTGGTGCTGTTGTCTAGTGCCATGCAGCTTTTCTCAGGTGTTTTTGCTTCCAACTCTTTTTGTGCACATTTGAGAGGGATATCGCACTATTTATCTGCTTGTTTCATGGTGGTTTTTAAAGAAAAACATTTTTTTAAACTGACCTGATGATTATTTTATTGTTAGAAAAATGAACTCATTGGACTCCATTTCTGTGAATAAATGAAAAAAAAGTGTGATACCACTCGGTGTCGGTGTGAATGTTCTGAGGTCATCGTGTGATGTCTGGGTGGTCAAAAGACTTAAACTAAGAATTTATTTATTCACCAACATGGCAGTTCTGTTTACGGGGGTGTAAACCTCCCAGTTTAAAGATGTTGATCGAGGTACTTCAAAAAATATAATCTAAATTAATACCTTTTCCCAACAAATGTTAACCAAGGTACCCTAAGACTGCAGACTGTCTTCTTCAAAGAACCCTGGGGGACCGTCTTTAGTTTAGCATCATCGGTAAAGCATCTGTTTATTGCCTCAATCTTTTGACCTTCAGGGAAATTTGCAAGTGTACTGTTTTGCATGTGAAGAATCGGGCCGAATATATAGTACGATAAAATGAGGGAAATATAATATATCATTTTTAAGACTTCCTATTACCTTCAATTTTGCAAATCAGTTTAGACACCCTGAGTGTGAGATAGGACAGCGATGCAATTAACACGCACGAGAAATGCACGAGCAATATAGGAGATGGAGATTTTTAAATTTTGGGAAATGTGCCAAAAATGTAAACGATTCCTATAAACGGTGAGGTTAATCAACAGTTATTGTTGTGTTATGTATGTTGGGGTGCATGAGATCTCATTCAGAAAAAAGAAAAGAGTGGAGTTTATGTTGACCGATCTGATTTGTTCTGTGTAGCGAAGGCCCTCCACTCGACGCGTAAACACGATGGCGAGGCAGTCCGGGTGGTCAGAGCATTCTGAGGGAACCATGGAGGTGGTTTGGATCAGATCCCAGAATAATATTTCATTATTATTTTATCCTAACTGGTGAGAGAGAGATTTCTTTGGGGGGGAAATGCATTAAGGACTTACTCTGAACGTAGCGTCAAATTTTGGAGAAAAAAAAATGTATATAATAATACAGATAGGTATTTAAACCCTGATACAACCATGTGAAACATCCTTGACTTATAGGGTCAGCAGTGCTGCCACAAGAGGGCAGGGAAGATCCATCATATTTATTCTGGAATACATTTAAACTTAATTGCTGGTCTCAACTTAAATGAAGGCAAAAATATTCTTGAAAAAATAATAAAC
This sequence comes from Melanostigma gelatinosum, assembly GCF_949748355.1. Taxonomy (NCBI): domain Eukaryota; kingdom Metazoa; phylum Chordata; class Actinopteri; order Perciformes; family Zoarcidae; genus Melanostigma; species Melanostigma gelatinosum. The sequence continues at coordinate 7,839,345 of NC_136635.1, read as the reverse complement.
CTCTGTAACAAGCATTCCTGGCGATATTTATGGATATGAGTTAAATCTGGTGAAAAAGATTAAGCTATAATTTATAAACCGAAGTGGAAAAAAAGAATACTCTGATACATGCAGGATGATGCACCCAGGGACTTTATATCTTTGTGCTAAATAGATTCTAATAATTATTAATAAATATTGGATTCTCAGTCAGAGCCTTAGTGGACGTGAGCAGGTTTGGGATTTCTTGCTGGTATGTCTGACTGAGGTCAGGAATGCTCGGTCTGAGGCCGAGGGGTTCTGTGGGGGATGAGACAAATTTGACAGGCTGCTCCTCGAGGGGAGAATGGGTTGTTGCCAGCACAGCTTATACCTCCACAGTATGTGTGTGGACTACACCAAGTGGCTCGAAGTCTACCCTCTAACAACTGAGAGAGCTGAAGTAGTGACATTGTGCATAATAGATCTTTTTTAAGCATGGCGCCCCAAACCGTATCCTGACCGACCGAACAAGAGTTCGCAATAATTTAGTGTATTTTCAAAAGTACGATGGTCACTGTATAATCGTCACAAAAGTACATTTGTTTTTGTCCAAATGCGTCGGTGGTGTATGGGCAGTATTTCTATTACTTGTATTTGAAATACGTATTTCAAATACTTTTGAGTATTTTGTAATTTGTATTTGATAGGGCCGATAAAAATCGAACGTAATTTGTAACAAAATACTTTAGAGTGGAGTAATTTTGTATTTAAAATACTCAAAATACTTTCTCCACGAATCAAAAAACAGTTCACGAGTTCAGTCTTCAGATCTTCCAGTTCAACGGATTGTCTGAACGTAAATATTTTATCTGAGTGTGACAGATGTCAACTAGCTTGATGTATAATGTATGTCTGGGTCTGGCTACATAGCCTATTGTATCTACATGGTGATGGTTATAATATCAAGCTCGATGCTAACATGCTAATGGCGCTAGCATGCTGTCTAGGCTAGTGCATAGCCAGTGTTTAGCAAGTTAACTTATCAGTGGAGTAGCTATAGGAAGAGGGAGATTGGGAGCTTGTATGTTCATGATAACCGTATCAAGAGACGTCTGACCATCTAATCTTGCACTGAATTACAAGTTATGCTGTATCTTCTCAATGTGAATGTCATAAGGCCATATCAATTACTGGCAGATATTATAGTTCACAGTTAGCCAGGCTATGATGTCCATTTGTTCAAAAAACTAAAAAACATAAAATATCCAATTTATTTCATTTAAAAGGCATATTATGAAAGTATTCTTAATTTCATTATTTCGTACATTCTACAGTTGGCTACGTGGACAACATGTCTCAGCAAGACGATGTTCAAGAAGGACCATCAACAAGCACAGATGTGCTTCGTTACACTGACATTCTGTGACTGTTCTTCCTTTTTGTGGAGTTCACCAGAGCTTTGTGTACATTATATATAATTATATTATATTATAAAGCCCAAACCTGAATTCTCTGCTATATCAAATTGTGAGAAAATGGAAAATCCAGAAAAAAGTATTTCCTATATTTTAAATACAAAATACATATATTGTATTTTGTTACATTTTCTGGCACCAGTATTTTGTATTTTATTTTGACACATTTATTTGAGGGGTATTTTGTATTTTGTATCAAAATACATTTTGATGTATCTTTGCCCATCTCTGGCTGTGTAAATAGCTGAGTTGCCGCACGCTCTCCTCCCAGCAAAGTAATTCAGTTTCCTAGCAGCGGAGTTAATTAAACAAAAATACGAGTTGTTTTCTTGTTCGATTAATCCCATTGACAAACTATCGAGACCTACACGGCCTGCACTGCCCCTGATTAATGGCACAAGAAACCCAATGCAAACTATTGGCCCACAACAAAGAGCAGTGTTATTTTGACACGCTCAGAGTTTCAGCAGTTTTGTCGAATTTTGCGTATTCTTGCCCTGCCCTTAGTACGTTTATAACTGATGACTGTAAATCAACATTGTATGGACCCATTAGTCGAGGTGAAATATGAACCCCTATTTCATTGGAACAGAATGCTGCACATTGCACATTTAGCGCAGACTAACGCTTTCATCAGATGGCCTGAAGCCCGACTGATGTTGTTCCATCTCTACTGGATGTTTGAATAACCAACCGCTTACGAAGTTTGCCGAAACAAATATAATATGTGAAATAAATAAAACACGTCAAAGTTTGGCCTGAAGTTTATGTGTAAAGTCAACACAAACGGATGAAATCGCTTTTGCACCAAACCTTTCTGTTCTGTACGATCTCTGGAGAATGGAAAAAGATACACAGCCCATTAACACTGAAGACTTCAAGTTTATGATGAGCACATAGAAAGATTTACACACGATACAGCAGTGGTTGTTACAAACACACCTGGTGAGAGGTCTGCACTCTCCTGAGTGCACCTTTTTTAGTTGTTGAAGTTATCCCAAAGTAAGTTAGAATAAGGAAATTGTGGTTGAAAAGTAGGTAAGAACATCTACTCAAGAACTAGCCTTAAAGGTATAATATGCAGGAATTTCCTATGAAAACTTAAATAATCCCTTTCAATCACCACTCACGACCCAGTAGTGTGTCTACAGATACCCTGCCCTCTTCCTGTATTTTCTGCTTCCATCTCATTTTGCTGTGTTGGAGACATTTGTGTTCCAGTCATTCCCAGGTCATAAAGCTGCTTTAGACGCACGAACGAACACACACAGAGCAGGCCGGTCTCTGCGGACAGGATGAAGCCTGTGCTTTCAGAGGTGGGGGGTATAGTGCTTTAGAACGAAACCACCGTGAAATTATCAGAAAATAACTTTTTATTTTTCTGATCAACTACTTTTGTACTGACAGATTTATAGAAATATTCATGTGGCTGACCTGGGGACTTTTTTAAATGGGCGGCAGGAATATAAGACATTTATCAATATTTGTTTGCAAAAAGCCCCCGAATTAAGATATTTTAACTCAACGCATTACATGTGACGGACATGTAAAGCATTGAATAGAAATACCATGAATTAGCGTTAGAAATCTATAAATTGTTTTATTACCAGTAGGCCAATTCAGATTTTTTTCATTGTACATATAGCATTTAGCTTAAAATGCGTTCATAACAATTAAATTATATGTGCATAATAAAGCAAAAGTATAGTCATAAGTATAAATGATCTTATCAGTTAATGTAGCTTAATCCGTGGAAATACATCATTATAGTAGTTGTTAAATGTGTATTAATGATCTAAATCCAGTGGGGTAAAGACTATAACATTTCCCTCTGAAATGTAGAGTAACGGTAGAAGTACAAAGGTGTAGAGGAAATTACTCAAGTAAATCATTTGAGTATATAAGAGTGACAGTCCACCACTGTTACGATTAACTGTTTATGGGTGAAAAACTGTTGGAACATGCGAATGGAACCAGAGAACAGAATATTTAAGTGACGCGTTGTGTCCTTCGCAGACCAATGTGAAAACATTCACATCAAACTGCCTCTTACTTCAGAAGGCAGAACAGAAAAGGTCAGGGATTTGTTCTAAAAGACCACAGCTTGCCCCAAAAAGTCCTGCAAACTTTACCTTTAATCATTTTCGGGGGGTTTTCAAGACAAACTGGGCTGTCATGAATTTGTACAGTTACATGACCGTAAATACAAAAGAAACACAAAAGAAACAGAAAGTTCAATCTCAGAAATGTATTCAAATCACACACAACACAATGTTGATCAAGACCTACTGGCTTTTGAAATTTGTTCATGTAGGCCGCGGAGGGTGGATAAGCACTGTAGCGAAACACCGATCAAAAACGATTTACATATCTTCCAGTCAAGACCCTAATGGTTTTTTTAGGGCTTTTATTCTGTTTTGTTCTGTTATGAAGCCTCGAGTTCAGCGATTTCGCTTTCGCCATCTTGGATTTGGACCAAATGCCATGTTGGTTTTTTCCGCAACCAATGAACAGAAGCCACCATAATCGGAATGCGGAGGAGTGACGTAAAGTAGTACGTAAAAGGGTGTATACGGCTCTGTTAGCAGCAGCTGTCAATCACAGTACCCCCGCCCTGAAGCATACTGTGCTTTATTGTCTATTTCACTCTAAAAGGGATCATAGTTTACTAAATGAACATCATGCTGTATTGAATAAGACTTGAAACTGGTGATTGAGACCATAAACTCATGTTTACAATGCTAACTAAGGTAATAAATCAAGTGAGAAGTAGCGTCATTTTCTCATAGACTTCTATACAATCAGACTTCTTTCTGCAACCGGAGGAGTCGCCCCCTGCTGGTCAGCAGAGAGACTGCGAGTTTTAAGACACTTTGGCATTGGCTTCACTCGGCAGAACCGCAGGGGTTGAAGCCCCGGTCTCCAGTTTTTCCCAGTACACATCTAGGCCTTTCATTCCCCGGTCAGGCTGGGCCCCTCCCTTCCTCCATCTGCTAGTTAAGTGGTCTGCTACTGGTCTGCAGTTTCCTCCGGCAGGTCCGAAGGTTACAGCGCTCTCCCCCACACGTCCTTCTAGAGAAATCCCCTTGTTGGCTCCTACTGGCATCTCAGCAGACATTATTGTGAGGCTTCTCCTTTTAATTTAACATTGTTTGACTAGATGAATTATATATGACAGAAGAAGAGTCTGTGATTTATTTCTTAAATGACACACTATTTTCTTTGATCCTATTCCATTGCACATACAGTATATTTTTCTAGGTTATGATTTACCTCATTGTGAGCTTCAAAATACCATACTGTGAAGACAGGCTAAATGCCTTGTTTTGGTTAATTTGCATTTTGACTCCACTTTTAGTGCTTTGGTCGTATTTCTGCACTGCTCATCTGTGGTCAAATGCTGAACAAGCAGTTGTTTGGCCAATCATTTGTATGTCTGGTGAAGTGTAGTTGACGCTCCTGTCTTAGACTGTCATGGTGGCCCCTCATGCTGTCGTCCCACTTATTCTTTTATCAAATGATAATCAAATGCATTAGTTCCAGTGCATAAGAGCATTCACAGGAAAGATAGAAGTAACAAATAGGCAGATAAACAAAATGCGAAACCTCAAATGAACAAAAGGTCCTCCTTATTCAGAGCATTAGCAGCAAACAATTATTTGCTAAGTGAAGCTATAGTGGAGTAATGTCTAGCTGAGCAGAGAATGAAGTCACTCTCCCTCTGTGTGTGTTATCTGAGTTTCTTTGTTGACATAGCGGGTCCGGCCACGCTTGCACTTTAGTGCATGCTATCGCGGCTAGCTAGCTCATGGCCACCGCTCCGCACTGCGCTCATGCGGCGGTTACGACTGATAACGCCGTCCCGACCGACAGTGTCCCACCCTCCGGTTCCCCCACAGGTAAACACTGTTAGCTCTGTCAGTACTGTTGCTGTCGTTTGCACCGTTAGCTGCGAGCCGCCGGCTCAGCCGTTGCCATGTTGAGAGCCGTGTGGAGGCAATAGATATGCTCAACATTTTTAATTTAGCACCTTTCAAATGAAACCTGGAGCTGCTTCCTGTTTCTTTTTCAATGAAAATGGCTACACAACGACTGTAACGTCTGAAAGAAAAACACGTCTGAACTTCTTCGTTTAAAAAAAGACTCACAAACAGCCATGCTAGCTTCTCTGTGAAGCTGTATTTAAGTACATTGGTACTTTGAGCTAAATGCCAACGTCATCATGCAGACATGCTCACAGTGACAATGCTAACATGCAGACGTTTAGCAGAAAAAAAGTTTACAACGTTCATTATCTCAGCTTAGCGAGTTAGTATGCTAACATTTGCTATTTAGCGCTAAACACAAAGTACAGCTGAGGGAGATGGGAAATAGTTTTTATCTAGAAAGATACCATCCCTAGCATCTGCCAGCCTTCTCTAACCATTTACAAAAGCACATTTTGTCTGTCTCTCTCTCTCTAATGTGGACATCATTTATATAAATCAGCTATCAGCGACATTAATTCAAAGTAATTGGAATCTGTGTCAAAAAAAACACATCAGTCAAACCCTAATACACACAAAGAGTAGTAGTTTTGGGGGTGAAATCCACTGTGTGTGTGGACACCATGAAGTTCTCGTCATCACAGGCTATCTGCTGCAAGCTAAGCCAAGTTAAACACAGCCACCTGAAAGAGGACAACACTTTGAAGTCCATCGCTCCATTGGCTCTGGTCCATTGCTTTTCTCTCTTCCTGTAGGTCCATTACAGTTAAATCAGCTCTGCTCATTAAATCCGACTGTTGTTTCCCGTCTTTTCCTCGTGGCAACCGTGACGCTGAGGCCAAAAACTCGGAATGAATCACATCACGTGCTGCAGCCTAGACGGTGACATCTGTGAAGTCTTGTCTGGCAAATCCTTTCTGAAAAACATGGACACAATACAAACAAGATAAGGTATATTATCTTCATTATTTATCAAATAAATGAGGAAACACATTTTGACGCAACACACCAACCTACTTAATCGTGTATATTCTTGTCTGCCACCCAATTTGCTTTTCATATTACACAGTTTTTTGTTAATTTTCTGTTTAATCTACAGTTTTTTATTGGTTTGAAATTTTCACGTCTGTATTGTTAGTTTGTTTTAGATGAGGAAATATTTGGTCAGGAATGGGAAAGGATTCGCCTTCTGGGGACCAGGAATAGCCACAAAAAGCAGTTTGTTTGTACTGTGACTGTGTACTGTGACGGTGAAGACTTTTGTGAGAACTGCACGAGATTGGCTCGAGGACAGACACAACGGGATATCTACCAAATGTAATAACTTCACCATGGCCACCTGGCTGTCCGATAAACATGGCTTTGGTTTTGCTGTGTCAGGTTTAGTGTGTGTGTGGTGGTGGTTGGGGGGGGGGGGGGGTATACAGGGGAAACAAAACAGTGTTAAGGGACTGCCAGGTCCACATAACCAAACTCTCCTTTTATTCATCCCAGAAGGCACGAAATAGACAAAAGCAAAACATCTCGGGCCAGATCCTCAGCATTCCTGCTGCGAGTGGTCACTCAACAACTAAAGCTCTTCAAAACTCAGGCCAGACAGAGGCAGTTGATGTCTTCAGGAGATAAAGCAGGGATCCTCACAAGAATGTAGAGAGAAGGAATGGGGTCACCGTGTTAGACCGCTTTCATCTTTCAAATTATGTAAGTGTAGTTTTGATAGTCAGGTTTTCTTTATGAGTCATTGCCATTTACAAAATACAAACCCTTAACATTTGAGGCATTAGAGGAATAAAGTGTTATCTAATTTAATCAGTGTGGCATTCCACAGCAGATTGGTAAAACACCCTCCATAAAAGGGGCCGCTCCTCTTGTTCTTGCCGAGGCCGCTCTAATCTTGTTAGCCACTCACTTTGGATCTTTATCAACTTCATGAATTTGTGAAAAAAAACAGCTAGTGCTGAGTTGTAACATAGTGTCTGATTTTTGAGTTCATTCCCAATTGAAATAATTGCAAGCATTGCCAGGGGTTACATCCACACACGGTCTTTCAAAATGAATTGTTCACAAGAACAACATCTCAGTTCGAAAAACAATTAATTGGTTAGGTTAAGGTTTCTGTTGAAATAAGAACATTTGTTATGCTAGGTTAGGTGCGCAATTTAAGTTAATTAAGTATTGCAATGTTATGTGACGTTACATAACCCACATAATGTTATGTAACATTACATAACTTAAAATAAGTCAACGCTTGACTTTTGCTTTCACACGGAACAGTGGTCTCCTGGGTGAAAGTCCTATATTTTTTGATCTATCCATCCCCAAACTCCTCCCTTCACGTACTTATACTACGTCACCTGGCCTCCTCCTTCATTACCGCCATTAATATGGCCACGTAGAGCGTCAGTTGGACATAAAGGGCCACTGGTGCTGTATATTGTTTTCAAAATAGTCACAAACAAATGATTACCGTATCTATCTGCTGGATGTGTAAATACACCACTCTTTGCTAATATATATATTTATATATATATAGATATATATAGATATATATATATATATATATATATATATATAAATGTCCTATTATGGTGTTAATATGTCAGTGTTGCGTTTACAGTTTGTTGTGCTGCCAAATAAATCAGGTAATTTGTTTTAAATCTTGGGATTAGAGAGAATTTTTTCATCCCTCAAATGTGTAGTTTATTTTGAGGAAGTACTTAGAATTATAAATCAAGCATGAAAAACTATTGGTCTTTGGAGGATTGTCAAACTAACAAGACAACAGCCTTCTTCCCCAAGTATCCTGACATGTCTGACAGATTTTTCATCATTTCACAGATACTTTCGATCTGCTGTTAATACAGTGTGCATGGCTATCACTGTATTCTCTCAATCTTTTGACAGAAATGATGAATCAAAGAATTTAAAACCGAATGTTTGGAGTAAAAAAAATGCATCACGAGTCACCACTGACAATGTGTGGCATGGCAGATTGAGAGGAGAAGAACTTTAGTAACTCCACAATCGAATTACCGTCAGCTAGAGAGAAAACATTTTCATTTGCAGAGCCAAGTATCCACAGATAAGTATCCACAGATAAGGCACGGCCAGAGGCTAAAAACAGGCTTTCAGGACAAAGAAAAGGGGGGAAGAAGAGGGCCAATGGGAAGAAAGGAGTGGAGGTCAAATGGGATATAAAACAGATGTGTGCCGACGTAGACGATAAAACCATCTGGTGGAGACAAATGTTTGGAGCACAATGTCAGCCAACACCCACACATTCTGCTCTCCATTTTAACTTCACCCTAATGAATTCATTCACATAAACACCAGCGTAAAATACCACATGAACATTGTTTTTGACACTGCGAGTTAAATGTAACACTTTTAAAGGGCTCGGTCCCACTGCAAACAGAACTCAGTACATCTGTGGGGGGGATTAGGGTTGTTGGTAACAATAACCATTTTACACAACAGCCATCATTCAGATATATATATACCGAAATCAATGCAATATGTAAATTTACAATTTACACACAAATGTGTGAATTCCACTCGACTCCTGTGTGTTTGCAGGAGTTTTTCCCCATCAAGATTTAAACATGTTTAAACATGACCTCATTGCTCTCATTTCTAATTTCATAGTTCATCAAATTGATATTTTTCAATTCCAGTTAACATAGCTGAGAAAAAATCGGTAATTTAATTCAGTATAAGGCTTGCTCTCATGCTTTAGCTGTCTAAACTACTACTGTGATATTGCTATGCTAGCTGTCAATTCAGATTTTGTGAGATAAAAAAAATTATAAAATGTACCAATTGATTTGATCAAATTCTGTGAAGATGAGTCATCCAAAATATTCCTACGTTTGTTATTGTTTTGGTATTAGAAGCTGAATAGATAGCCAGAAAAGACAAGTGCTCCCTCTGAGGACACGTTTTGCTATCTCGCACAGAAAAGTCTTGATGACAATCTTTAAAAACCTAACAGGAAAAAGGTGTTATGGAAAAACAAGATAGGAAGACATCAGTGGTGTGACGATACCGTGTCTATTTAAAGCCCTGTTTAACCACAAAGTCAATAAGACAGCCCTAAACTTCGCTAGGCCTCTTCAAGGCTGATATAAAACAAATAGGTGTATACAGTTAACCATTGTTGGCTGCGTGGTTTCAGAGGTTGTTGCTTTAGGCTACGCATGGCTGTAATCCACCAGTTAACAAGGTGGAAGAAGAAGTAGAAGCTGGTAACCCGAGACAAAACAAGTCGCCATGGCCATCTAACCATTGTACGAGAGAAAGATTTATTGAATTTTGCCATTTCCATAGAGCTTTTCTAATGTGATACTTTGAAATGTGCATGAAACTACATCAATGGAAACATGGCTTGTGTTAACTGATACAACATAACCATTGTTACCAACCACAGAATGGCAACAAATGACTCTTGACTCAAATGATGAGTTTATCTTCTTTCTAACAATCACCAACTCTGGTTTGGTCGAAACAAACCCTTTTAACGTTGTGTTGGATGTGAAAATATGCGGCTGAGCAGCTGTGATTCTTCAGAGGCAGACCATGAGATGAGCAAAACATCGCCCAAAAAACCTAACCGCCGATGTCCTCAGCCAATCGCCCATTTCTTCATCTAATCCCCCAACCCTATCACCAACCATGCATAAACAGGACCACTACCAGAGCCAATGTCCTTGAAGCCTCTATTACAACACTGGGGGAAAACTATTTTAATGAAGACTTTTGTAATCTGGTTTCTGAGTCTGAAATCATGTTTACCCAGAGCAATGTTCCCTCTAATTTTTCATGTGTCTGGGCATACACACAAGCTCCCTGAGCACACTGAGGACCACTGTGAGCAACATCAGATGTGCACGCTGTGGCCACACACCAGTATCACACCTGTTCAAAACCTTGGATCATAGCAAGTTACATGGCTTATTAAAAGAATCAAATTACAGCAGCAATTTTCACTAGTTTACTTTTAATATAAGTGATTTGACAAACTTTAAAGGAAAAAGACAAAAATCTTGTTGTTCATGAGATGTGTAGTATGTTTTATGTGAGAGTCCTGCTTGGCCATGGGAAGAGTCTTGCTTTGGCCTGTGTGAGGTCCTGTTGTGGCCTGTGTGAGGGTCCTGTTCTGGAAGAAATGATACATATACACCTTTCAGACATAACATTTTGTTCACATTAAAACATTCACATTTTGCACAATGACGTGTGCTGTAGCTTGTGTGATACAGTGTAAATTCCTGTAACTCTGTCTGTAAAATATGTAATTACTCAGTTTTTTATTATCATTTCTACTCCCCATAAATTATCTAGTAGTAACATAATTTAATGATTAATATCCAGTGGTGTATAAAGTACTCAAAAGCTATACTTGAGTAAAAGTAAAGATACCTTACTGGAAAACTACTCAAGTAAAAGTAAAAAGTCACCTCTTAGAATACTACTTGAGTAAAAGTCTTAAAGTATCTGATATTTATTGTACTTAAGTACAAAAGTACTTAAGTATCAAAAGTAATTTTCTGATATTAAATGTACATCATAACCTGAACATTAAATGAACATCATAACCTGTTCATTGAAAGTAAAAGTACAAGTAAATGCTGTTAATAAAAAAGCAAAGGGTCAGAATTGTGAGAATTATGAAGTTTATTCTTTTAAGTGCTGTGGCACCATGACCAAGGACATGAGCTGTGTTGAACATAATTGGGTTGCTGTGATCCATCCAGGAGCAACAATGTTAAACATAATATATTGTACATAAGTATACTTTTGCATCTACTATGAACTTATCATCATAATTCTCCGTAAAGCAATATGACACTATGAAGGAGTTGTAACAGTGCGTTTATAAGTCTGCTCATTAGACTAGAGGATATAGAGGACAAATGCATAATATTATGTTCAGCAAAACATATCCACTTGATGCATCAGGTCAGTGGTTTGAGAAAGGACGCCTGCCTTGTAAACTCCTATGGGCCTGATTTGAATACAAAGGTTTTGCTCAAGCTGAATCTGCAATTGGGCGACTGCTACCATCATAACTCCATCTGATCATCCACAACATGACTCAAATATCAAAACATGATCAATACTAAAGTAACAACACAGTCATTACTTGAAACTGAAACATGTCCTGTTCATCTTCAAAATAAGTTGGTTTTCAAAATTGCGAGAATTCCGTCTCGCTCATCATGGGCTGAAGACTAGTCCTGCGATGCTAAATAGCCTTTCACAGGCCGCTGAGGCAGGTAGAGGTGTGTTCAGCGTCACAGACAGCTTGCACACAGCTGCGAAGAATTCCCCGAATGCTGCGCTCTCGCGGCTCCTGTCAATCCGTGTATATAGCTACAGCTAACGTTAGGCAACTAGTGCTGCACAACTGTCAACACTTCCTCAGCTCACTAACTCGCTAGCGATCCACTGGTGTTGGTCTTCGTCACCACCGTCGTTTGTTGCGGGAGTAGCAGGTGCTTCCATTTCTGCTTCCATCATGAAATCAGTCATCGTAGAGTGGAATTATACTCAGGTAGTCGCCCGCTAGCTTATAGCATGTAGCATCCTGGGAATCACTGGGAATCAAACACCGCGGCTTTGAGAGCACTTGTTTGCAATTGTGCATTAACGTGACTGACCAATGATTTAACTTGCTGCTAGGACCACTGATTCAACAAACCTGCTTGCTTGCAGTCTGTGTTCCACCACAGTCCCCGACGCTGCTCTCATGATTCATTTTGTTTCTAAAGATAGATTTGATTTTGTAGCGAGTAACGAAGGTTTCAGGGGAAATGTATCGGAGTAAAAGTATCAGTTTTCTTTGCAAAATGTAGTGACGTAAAAGTAAAAGTAAACATAAATATAAGTAGTAAAGTAAAGTACAGATACCCAAAAAAACTACTTAAGTACAGTAACGAAGTATTTCTACTTCGTTACTATACACCACTGTTAATATCCATAAGTAAAAAATCTTAATAAATGTCACTAGAATATGCACAAATCTGACTTAAATTTTACCTTATTTTTCACGTCTGTCCTTCTCACTTCTCCAATGGTTGTACACTTTGTCCAGGTTGATGGCTTCGTCTGCTTCTTGCTTTGACTTTATGTCGCTGCCCGTTCGTTTCGCCATGATAAGGGGTTAGCATTTGCGTCTCGTAACTCCGCCGCACTGTTGATAGCTAGCTAACCTGCACGGCGCGAATGGGCAGGGCAATAGTGTCAATGCTATGATTGGCTGCGTAGCGTAAGTGAACCGAATCGTATCATTGGCTGGACACCTGTCACTCACTGAGTTACGTTGCAAAATAGTACAGAAAACAAAATTATTATTATTATTATTATTGGTTTAATTGATTAGATAAGATTAGGACTAATATTAGATATTAATTAATACGTTTATGTTGAATTTTATTTTATGCGCTGCATAGATTTTCTTGTGCGCTGAGAATGTGCGAGCAGTGCGCGATTGCTCAAGCGCGCAGCTTAGAGGGAACATTGACCCAGAGCCACTCAATGAGGTGGCTCTGGGTCAGTGGGCGTTGACAGCACTGTAGAGCTCACTGAAAGCAATTAGTGGCTTCCTCCAACGCTCAGGACCAAAGCCAAAGGCCTTTCAGTTTCCGTAATCTGTCTCTTCTTATGATGGATGTACTTAAGAATGTGGTCCTTCTCTCAAAACACTGTAGAAGAGAAGACCACAGTGAAATCACCGGTACGAGTAACCAGAAGCGCTGAGAGAAATAACAGCCCCCGCTGCAGGAACTCTTCAGCTGTTTACACTTCAAACAAACTGTGGTGCATTTAGGAGCTCAGCTGTGCTCCGTTCCTGTGGTTGCTCCACTGTCAGAAAGAGACAAAACACTTACTTCCAGCGCTAAAAAATGAACAACGATGTGAGGTCACATGGATCCGTAGGTGCTCTACGGCATGGAGCACTCTCTCCAAATGCAAGCTGACATCTCAGGATATAACATTAAAATGTGTCAATCTTCTGCTTGCACCCTTTAATTCTGTAGGACGTAAGGAGCAATTATTTCAACCTCAATTTTTCCCTTTTCAAGGCTTGGGGTCCAACTAGGACACAGATGTTCACCGTCTTTTAGTTTAATTAGTATATTTTAAAGTTTTGCTCGCATCAAACCCCGTTTCCAGATGAGGGACCTGATGAACTCACTCTACATTACAGCCCATTACCAAGCAGCAGACACCGTTAGCAACCAGCTAGCTGGGTGAACATAGTTGGAGCATTTAGCAGCTAAAGCGCCAGATATTTCCCACAGGAGTTGGTGGAGACCAAAAGAGAACTACATTCAAATTGGTGTAATCGATATTTTAGCCCAAACCCAAGGTGTCCACAGACATTCATACCTCTGTACTGTGTGTATCTTGTAGGACATATCACTGTTTTTAGACAAGACTAGAGTAAATTCTAGTTTTGGTCTGAGCTGTACACAGGCCTGTAAACCCAAGAGAGAAGAGAGGGGTAACCGTAACTCTAAGTGTCTTCGGTGACTGACAAAACAAGTCATTTGAAGACATCCCTTTGGGCTCTGTGAAATTCCGGAGAGCATTTTGTTGAGTTAGCAAATAATCAACAAACTTTCTCATCGTTTTGTCTTTTGGCCTAAAGCAAGATTTCAAGTTCTTGTTTTTGCTGCGTAGCCATGTCCCTCTCCCTGACATGTCTGCAGCACAAAATGTGGATGATTTTGTACTTTGTATGTTGGCCTCAGCAGCAGTGGGTCTCACCAGTTTGTAGTCTCTGTGCAGTTTGTTGTACTGAAACATGTTGCAGAGGACAGTTGAGGCCGCTCTGGCAGCTTTTAGACTCCCAGAACTAAAACAAGACACAGTGGAAGACGGTTAGAAACAAGCAGGAAATACCAAAGCCGAGACAGGGGGAGTAATAAACACTGACATACGAATTAGCAAAATGTTGTATTTTTCCATGGCCAATGGCCAGAGGGGAGAGCAGTGACAGCTACAGAATGTGGAAAGTCATTGACAGCAAACATAGGTCACAACTTACAAACTGAAAGATTGTATGGCCTAAAAAATATTGACCAATTATAAAGAGTGTGAAGTAAAGCTTTTTCCACTTTTCATAGATTTAACATTCATGGTGAGTGAACAACTTTTACTCATCCTGCTTTCCATTCAGCTTTGTTTTCTCACTGGTCAACACATGCAGAAGTCAGTCTTACCTGTTGTCATGGATTGTCTTGATGCCGATCAGTTTCGGCAGGCCGTTGAAGTACGAGATGTCGCGGGCTGCCAAGGAACTGCAGGTGACCAGGTGATTGAGGGCTCCGCAGAGGTTGACCACCACCTCGCAGGACGGCGTTTTCTGAAGGCCATCGCTGGGCAGCTTGGACACCAGAACGTTCACCATGTTCTTAGCTGTGAGGACAAAGATTGAGGACGGTTTTCAGATAAAACCTCTGACCTTTGAAAGGTCCTCCTCTGTCGTTTGGTTCGTTCAGACGGCACTCTTCCAACAGCTCTTTCCTTTTGTAACGTTTAACATTTGGAAAGATCCATTATGCTGTTACGTTTACATTCCACTCGGGAGATTATCATTTCAACACCTACATTACTGTTGGCTACACATAATACAAAGGAGGAGTTCTAACTAGTATTAGCTATGTCCCTTTGATGGGTCCAGCCACCGGGCCCAAGTTGACTCTCAGCCGGATTTAAGTTGACTCCGTCCGTACTGGATCCAAGTCAACGTTCAGCCGGGTCTAAGTTGACTCCCTGACCCTGCAGGGCCAAAGGAACCTTGTCATTTTTAATGTATTTATTGGGATGCTTTTTAAATTTAAATGTGTTAGTTTGTCGGTGGACCAGCTATTCCTCTTTCAGTGACAATCCGCTCCTCTGAGTTTTGCTCAGCAGCCCTCAAATAGCAAATAGCTTACCAGTTTAAATATCCAATACTCACAAGATACACTAGTGATCTGTCTCCATAGAACTGAAGTGTAATTATGAACCACACACATGCAGACAGAGTTTCCAGCCCAAAGAGGGCAGAAACACCGTCAGTAATCCTTGGCTGTGTCTTACCCATGTAGTCTTTGCTGGCGGAGTGTCTGGCCAGGTTTCTCAGCAGGCCGGTCAGGGGCCTCAGCTCCATGTCACTGTTGGTGTCCAACAGATCCAGCAGGATGGGCAGCATCCTCTCCTGCTCCACCACCACACCGCTCAGCACTGAGGCCCACTGGCAGAGAGGGGCAAAAGATCACACGAGTCTGTACCAAAAAATCTGACAATGTTATGATTTTAATTATGGAATGTGAATATACATGCGTAGTTCACATTTCTGTGGCGTGTGAGATCCTACCCTGGCCTCTCCTGCAGTGATGTTCTGCAGGGCTCCTATGGCCGCCTCGCGGCAGTTGGAGCTGCTGTCGCTGTTCTGCAGAACAAGCTTGTACAGCGCCACCACATTAGGGTGCCACAGCCACTCAGCCCCCTTAGGCTGCCGGGACACCTCGGACAGTATGGACAGATTCTGGTTACGCTGTGGGGGAGGAGGTGAAGGAGAGATCAATATTATTCACCACTCTCACCGAGTTAAATCTTTTAACCGACCAACAGTCCTGATCAACACAACCAAATATTCATTGATTTTCAGAATTGTACAGTGTCTTTAGATCGCGCCACCGTTGTTTTTTATGACACAATACAAATTTGACAAGATTTGCTGCAAGCAAAACCATAGAAATGGTAATTTTCTGTCTAGATCTGTGCAAAAAGGATCGATTGAAGGTATCGTTTGACTGGAGAAGGTCCGATACTACTAGCTACTTGGTTATTACGGTTGATACCTCAAAGGTATCGAGTACTGATACCCAGCCCTTGATGCACAAGCGTTACGCTAATGTTAGCTGATGTTTCCAACTGACTCATTTTAAAATGAGAATCTTGTAAAATGGGTGTTAAATATGCACTCAATCGCTACATACAGGACATTGTGCTAACGCTAAAGCTACATGCCCCATGCAAAAAGTCATCATCCTCAACAGATGCTGACTCATGTAGAAGCCTTTGTAAAACAAATAATGAGAGCACTGTTCTTGTATTGCTGTCCTAGTATACTAAGCATGATAAGGCACCATGACAACCCTGTTTGGCTGCACAGCTTTTATACTTGGACAAAAGAGACTGAGGTGAGATTTATTCATCACATTTCAAACGTAGGTTTCAATGAGAGCGTTAGCACATAAACAGACACACATACTGCTTTCTCTTGTGCTTTTGGTTTTGGGAAAGCTTAACAAGACACCGCCCTCCGAACTCTTTAAATGCAGAGTATCACTCTCGCTACAGAACCCATGTGCATTGCATCAGTTTGTGGGGGGAAATAAAAAGCTTGGCAGGCCAGCAGTGCCAGTTACCGTTGCTAAGCTATGATAGTACAATCACCGCTCCGGGGAGGGGCTTAGCACACGGTACATTTGGCCATTGGGTTTTCAAGATATTCTGTATCGGACTAAAGGCAGGTCACAGCAGTCTAGTCAGGAGTTGTCAAGATATCTGTGACTATACAGATCACTGTCCTCAGACCCGCTAAAGTGGGATATAAATCCTCCCTGTTCAGCCTCTCTGTAACCTGGCTAATGATCTGCTCTAAACAAGCATGTCTTATATTTAAACAGGTACTCTAAGGGTGACTATGAGAACATACACGTGACGGTGGGCCTCTCCATACTCCATACATACTCTCAGCAAGCATCCGCTGCTTGCCGTTGAAATGAGTAATGTGATCTGCCGATTGTGTGCGTCACACTGGAAACTGATCGTCCCCGAGGATCCGAGGCCACTTCTAGAGTTTCTATCTGCCGGGACACTCATTATCTGGAGATTAATGAGATACCTGAGAGAGCCCTGACCTGCTGGATGTCACCGGCTTGACTGTTTCAGGCTCCAAAAGTGCAATATCTTTAAAATCACTTGTACGAAAATGACTCATTGTCTGATAATGATGGTGCATCTGACAAAGAGGTGAGGTGAGGTAAGATGCATGTGCACGGGCAGTGTGGTCTGTATCTGGGCTACATCGTTTGAACAAGACAGGCAGTTAAATGACCTGGATACACACAACCTGCATACGATACAGGCAGATCCCCAGTGGCAAAATAAGTCGGTCTGACATGTAAACATTGAGTATGTTGCTGAGCGTGCGGAATAAAAAATGGTTGTGTGAATGCTGTCTGTAGGACACCAAAAGGGAACGAGATCGGTAAAGAGTCAGCAGAAAACAGTAGAGCAGTCATAAAGATGTTTTCAATATCTATTATTATCTATTATTATTATCGTCTACAGCCCTCATTAACATGTATAACTTTTTCGTTTTTTTTTATTTCGATGGAAAGCATTGGCCAATCACAAGTAGACAGCAGGATTAGCAGTTAATTGATTATTAAATACTTTGTTAGACTTTTGATGCAGTATTACTAGATGTTTTTGTGGCCACTAAGGGAAACGGAACAACATTGACATATTATCACCTTCTAAAGCTGTTACGTAGACCATCAACAGCTGACGGTTGTCTATTATTTACCCATCTTGCAGACACAGAGCATCATCAGCATTGAAATTGTGTTTCCGGTGTGTGATTTCATGACGTTTGATGGATCTTACCTCTGTGTTTTTTTTGTTGTACAGAGTGAAGCAGCCGATGGCCTCGCCCTTCCCAGAGGCAGAGGCTCTCGTTGGGCCCTCCAGACGGAGTCGGACCGAGGGAGGAAGCTCCGTGTACAGCTGGTAGGACAGATTCCTCATCACACACAGTGAATTCTCCAAACCCTAAACATGAAGACAGATGGAGAGAAGAGACGAACGGGGGCAGAAGTGGCAAATAAATAACCAACCAACCTGAGTGGATGCTGAAACATGTTAACTGCACAACTGGTAGAATAAGCTCAGAAGCTCATACTCTGATCATATGGAATCTAATTTGAATGCCTGATGTCCTTTGATGTAACAGATTACTGAGGCATTGAAACATCTGTTTTGAAGTGGGGTTGTATGAGGTACTCATGCATAATTAGTGTACTTCCTACAGTAGATGCGGTCGGCATGCCCCCAGTTCAGAGAGACAGAGAGGAGTACCAGCACGGGAGCAAAGCAATCGAAGCGAATCAACATCAATTGGAGCGCACGCTATATTTAGAACATTTTCACAGCTGTACCTTGCCGTCAGACAGCTGTACAGTCTATGTTTTCGATGGGGAACTGTAACCGTGGTTCTCACCCTGTTTCCAGTTAATGAAAGTCAACCGTAACATTTTGTTCGTCTAAGAACGTCTTGTTCAGCGCTCAATAGCAGTTCCACCCTCTCGTGTCACTTCTGGATAAACAACAAAAACAAAATGGCGACAGCATGAATGCCAAACTCGAGTCTTCAAAACCGTAGTGCAGAAAACACTGTGACTACTTCCACTTCTTATGGTGAATACTAGACTACATTAACCTTTTCCCGCTTCTCCACATTGTTCAGATTTTGGTGAAGAATTGAGATGAAGTGTGACATTTCCAGAACAGCCACCTTGTTTTTCTCCGAAAACCGAGGACAACCCCCATGGCATGTTCGTCCAATCAGATCCAAGAAAGGGTTCGCGTTGATGTTTAATAGAAGCAGTGTGTTTATCAATCATCTGCACGTGGTTAAATGTGTATCCAAGTATTTCCCAAGAAAGTGTGAGTCTGTTTCCTGTTGACAACGCCTGATGAAACAAGCCAAACCACAATGAGTGGGGAAGAATGTAAGAGGAACAGTACGGTAAGTACGGTTTGTCAGATTTATTAGCGGTACCTATTATATCACTGTGTCAGAAACATATGTAGTCAACATTTATCTGTATCTGATTGGACTCGGCAGGTTGCCAATATTAAAGGACTTGGATCGGGATCCCTTGTAAACCAATTTAAACCAATGGGCTTGGGGTTGAGTCCAATGGACAAGGTAGGGTAGTCAGAAAGTGTTGAGAACATAATTAAACTTCACAGTGTTGGTTTTGGTCTTGGGTCCTTCGTTGACAATAAGAAAAGCATAAAATAACACATTCCTTATTCTTCAACATAAATACATTGTTAAATATCCTAAAATACCGTAAAGTCTTTCATTTGGTGTAATCTTGGCTTTTTGGTCTCCAGCTCTGGTGGCTGGTGCTCTTAGCTACTGATGTTTTGAAGGGTGACGTAGCCATAACGACCATCGTGATTTTCTAATCAGACATCGTTATTTACGGTGTGAAAATGTCACAGGCTACAGCGGTGCATGTCGGGGTTACCTTGTCGTCTGCCCTCTCCTCTTGTTGAATGTAGGACACCAGGGAGTCCACCAGGCCTCGCATGTCTCTCATCTTCTGCCTCGTCCTCTCGTTCACTGAGCTCAGGTTCCTATGCACACAAACACACAGATAGAGACATAAACCCACGAGGCTATCCGAACGTAACGCAGTGAAGCTGTCTCACTGGAATTCATCTCGGAGGGATTTTATGAATCTCTTCTAAGACCCTTCAGTAGCACCTTCACCACTTTGAAAATAAAAGGTACTTTTTGGATCTTACTGCACTTGCATGTAATTCTATCTCTGAATTCAGAGACTGCATTCAGTGAAGTCAGCACAAAGCGACCCTCTATTCAAATGTACCTTTGAGGACAGGCGCTTTAATGAATCAAGGACTGGTCTGATAAATTCTGCTGCTGTTTTGTTCCCAATAGAAGCAACCCATTGCTGCCCCTATTCTCAACTGTGATTTGTGCCTCTGCCTAGCCAGCAACTCCATAGCAACGGCAGTCGAGGTTCATGGATTCTAGTATTTAGTGCCATTCAGCAGACCAAACTGAGGGAAACAACATGGAGGAGTATAAGAACATTGGTTTTTGGAGTATCATTGCTACTCTTCAAGCAGATCCTCAGACTTTTCATCGAGCTCCATCGTCACGTCAATATTTTGATTTCACAATACTTTTATTGATGACAAATAACTGCGAAACATGACTCTCATCAGCCTCTGAAGGCGGCGGACTACGCCGTCGGGAAGTTAGGAAAGACCTACGAATAATTCCAGGCTGAACTGGCCGGGGGTCATAGATTTTTTATTTATTTTATTTCTGAAGTCAGTAGTTAGTGTATGGTCCTCGCAGACAGCACAGAGCCTGTCAGACTGGGCCAGTCTGACACTTTTAATGTTTAGGGGGCATACGAGCCTCGTTTTTGTTGTAATCGAATTGGCGTTTTCAAAGTCTCAAAGTCCCGGTGCGTCTCTGAGCCTTGGCTGTACTTTGTGTACAGTGCTAATTGACAAATTGGACAAATTGAAACTTTTGGTAAGATGACACTGTCTAACCCAGAGTGTTGAATCAGAGCCAGTGTTAGACACCGGGTACTGGGTTGAGCAGGCTCTCCCGTGGAGTCACCTGAGGCAGCCGCTGGTGTTGTAGAAGATGTCTCTCTCAGGTGGACTCAGTGGGACGCTGCTGCACAGAGGAATCAGTACTTTCTCCGTCAGCTCTGACAAAGCTTCTTTGGACAGCTTCTCCTTCAGGTTGTCTCTGGAGGACAGATTCCACAGGACACCTGCAGTCAAAAACAAACTGGTTTTTATTCAGCTGTCTGAATACCTGAGTATTTTGAACCGGTAATATATGGATAGAGAGGACCCAGTTGCGACGCCTGGATTACAGGTGTACATCAATGCACGGACATAAGGTCATATCGGGATTCAAACCAGTCTGAGGTCAAAGACCAGCACTACCTGTGATGGTCTTCCGAAGCTCCTCGTCAGGTTTGTCGAGGATGCTGACGAGGCGCATCACTCCACCGGCGTCTATGAGTGCCGCCTTATTGTCAGCGTTCTCGTAGATGAGGTTCCGCGCGGCGCCGGTGGCAAAACACTGCACTTCTTGGTTGTCACTGGAGAAGAGCTGAACTAGAGCTGGAACGCCATGCAGAACACGGACCTGAGAGAGAGAGAGAGAGAGCGAGAGCATCAGGAACAACACACACCAAATACACATATGGAGATGAGGTGCTGGTAATGGACACCCGGCAGACTTAATGAAAAAAGAGCAAACGGACAATTAAAGACAAAGAAATTGCAGCAAATGAGGGAAATATGACCAAACGCGTCAACGTGCAACCGTGTTACCTGGTTTTTGGCTTCGTTGCAATGGTAACACTTGTGTTGTATGTATGCAGCTCCCAGAACTTGCAAGGCAGCATCTGACTCGGACAGATATCTGACAGCTGTAGCCATGTCCAGACCCAGCATACTGCACACACACACACACACACACACACACACACACACACACACACACACACACACACACACACACACACACACACAAGTTGTATGATCATTTTCAGCATTGATTAATCTGTTTATTATATCTTTCCAATTATCAACTCATAATTTTGTCCATAAAATAAATCAGATAAACATAAACGTTTTTTCAAAATGTCTGTCACACAGTCATAATGGAGTGAGACTCCTTCAGCCTGTCACCACCTCTGCATGGTAACAGTCTTATGTGGAAACAGCACACATACATTTGACAGGGCAACGATTGAAGACGACCCGGGCCAGAGGTGACACAGATGTTTACCCAGGTAAATGAATGGCCTCACCCTTCCAGTGGGTCATTGCTGTGTATCGATCCTCCGTCCAAGATATCCACTCCTTTCCCGACACTCCTCAAACTGCGGAGTGAGGCGGCCCGGTGGAGGGTGGCCTGACACTGCCCTGTCCCCATGCCGTGGCTGGCCCTGGACACGTGCTGCTGCCACTGTGTCCCCCAGCCGTCCCCTGCCATGGGGGCCCCCCTGCCGGTCCCCACCCAGCCCTCCTGACCGAAGGCAGAACCCTGCTGCTGCTGGTAGTGCTGCTGTCGGTTGGTGATGCGACTGATGGTGCGGTGGGAGGGGCCCTTGTAGGTGTACTGACACGGCTGCTCCTCCTCCTGCCAGTAGCCTCTTTCCTGGGCCAGTGTCCCGCTGAGGCTGCGCCTTAGGGAGCCGAGGGGAGGCACAGTGATCATGTAGGAGGCGTTCTCTGGAGGAGGCAACACGATGATAGGAAGTGCCTCCTGGTCTGCTTGGCACAGTGACTTGGTGCGTCTGTTTCTGCTGTGTGACTGATGGGAGGACCGGAAGCTGCTCTGGACCACGCTGGTTTGTTTATGGCCCGCCTTGGAACTGGTTTCCACAGCAGAGCGAGAGGAGAAACCAGAGGAGCGAAGTGGTACTGTGGGCTTCTGCAAGGTGGAAATAAAAGGGTTAGCAGACAGTGCAGCAGGGAAAGATGAATACCTTTTCCCCCGAATTTCTGACATAAAAAGACAAATTGGCATATAACTTCCCCTGTACTGCAAAAAGTAGTAGATAAGCTTTCACAGAACAAACAAGAAGAAAAACATGTACTACTAGTATTTTATTTTCTTAAAGGTGCTTAATATGGAATACGGAGAATATCTATTGCCTCCACACGGCTCGAAACGAGGACAAGGCTGAGCAGCTAGCAGCTAACGGTGCTAACTACGGCAACAGTGCTGACAGAGCTAACACTGTTAACCTGAGGGGGGACGGCCCTATCAGCTGTAACCACATGAGAACAGCGTAGTGCCGCGGCCGTAAGCTAGTGGGGCACAACAGAGAGACTGACCCGCCGGTCCCGGCTGCGTACACAAAGCACAGAGAAACTCAGATTAAAACACACACAGAGGGAGAACGGCTTCCTTATCTGCTCAGGTAGACATCACTCCACTCTGACTTTATGTAGCACATAGTAGTTTGCTGCTATATTAGCACCCTTAATAGTTTTTTACAGGAAACCATGCTCGAGGCCAGTGAAACTGTCCAGGACAGCACTCAGGTGTTGTGAGGCGTTCCACAGTAAACAGCTCTTCATTCTCTCCTTCATCAAAGCTTGGCTACTGTAAGCTGCAGGAAGCTCACTGCTGCCTCTGCATTGTGAGAGCGGCCTGTTAAAAGCCAAGAGACCAGCATCCTGTGTATACTTTACATTGTTCTGGATTTGGTCAGCCGGGTTAGACAATTAGAACAGAGAGGAAACGTTATTCATACACATTACTGCCGCTTTGCATTCCAGTGTGTGTGTGTGTGTGTGTGTGTGTGTGTGTCTGTGTGTGTGATGAAAAATATCCTGCTCTTTTCTGAGGAATGTTAATGTTTTAGACAGCTATAGTTAAAGTACAACATTCATCAATTTCCTGCATTTCTGCATTTTACTACTGTATTTTATTTCTTACACAGTTTTTTTTTAAATGTTTTAATGCAATGAATGTTCTTAATTGTTTTTAAATCTCCTTTTCTTTTGCCTTATGTTTTGATGCTTTTAATGGTTTTATGTGAAGCACTTTGAATTACCTTGTTGTTGAAATGTGCTGTACAAATAAACTTGCCTTGCCTTGCTATTACGAATTACAACTTTGGTCTTATTTCATAGTTTTGACATCTTGGAACACACTGACATCTGAAGTGTCAGACAGACTGGCTGTAAACAAGCTGACAGTTTATCCAGATTATGTAAAGCACTTTATTTGGAGATAAAAATGAAGGTAATACACTTGCTAAGAATCCCTCTTTGCACAGGAAACCCTTCAGGAGACCTGCACTCAGTACAGTAGGTCAAAGTTGAAACCAGTCACTTAAACTGTTGGATGGTGTTTACAACAGACGGTTATTCATTTAGTCATTTTCTAACTCGTTTTATCTACCCTGGGTGTGTCTGATAGTCTGACCGCTTGTGTTCTGTCAGACATAGCGATGCAGCTGCCCTTCCATGTCTCAGCCAGGGTCACAGCTGTCACCGAGGTCATGTCAGGATAGTCAGACTCACCAGGATGTGGGTATGATAAGCCTCCATTGGGTGCCTTTTTCAGACAGAATTCTCCCCTGCTCACAGTATCTGTTTGTTACCTTTTTGCAAGGGACCAAAGACCACAGAGGCAAAGAGACGAAACTCTGATGCTTTTTTGACAACTGCCACTAGATGTTGCTGCAGTTGTGTTGCGGCCATTTTGGACTGATCGTGCCAGTGAATCTGTCGCCGGAGATGCATGCATAGACGTCTGTAGATCTGAGGATTCTTTTTTAGGCTAACCAACTTCCCAGGATGAATACTTTAAATACCCCTTATTTATATCTTATTTTCTTAAATCCTGGCTCCGGACCAGATCTCAGCAATTAACTTGGGTAGTTCAATCTCAAAAGCAGGTCGCTTGTGTTGTGTATCTTTGGACTGCATGAGCAAACTCCACAAAGAAAACCATCAGTCAAACTTACAAGTCTCTGGCTGGGAAACTATGACTTCTCACGAGTCCACACAGAATATAATACCTAAACCCTCCACCAGTTCTTGTAGTAATATCAAAGAGCCATCCTTACAGGACACTGTAAGTGTAAAGTTTTAAGTTGTTGTGTTAATATGTTCTTGCATATTTACAGTGTAATGCAGTGGCAGGCGGTACTCACAGACATGACGTGGGTGGGTGTGTGTATCATGGATCTGGAACTGAAACCAAGGGTGTGGGAAAAGCTCTTGGCCTCAGGATGGTTGTAGTCTAGAAAAAGGAAAGAAAGAAACATTAGTGTTTCTGATCATCATGCCATTGATGGTTCTATGTATAACCCTTTATGTTGACAGTAAAAGCAAGATCGGATAGTTTTTACAGATATTCAGCTTTATGAAAAGCACGGACCAACCATTAATGATAGGAAGATGTAGAAGATTATTACTTGCAAGACTTCATACTCTCTTTCCAGCTGATGTTACCAGTTGGAAGGGAAACTTGCTTTTTTTTGTTTCGGCTGGGAACCAACTTTTCGGGTTCTGAACAAATTTATTTTTTGATCAAAATTCTCATAACGTTTCAAAATTAGGTGGTCAAACTGTAACGGAACTCGTTGAATGTTGGTGGAAAAGGGATGTGATAGTTTGATCCAAACCCACATTTAAGTCTTTGTATATAACAGTGATTGGGCAGAACGACTGTAAAACCAATGAATGCCCTGAACTTGACAGATGATAATAATGTACACAGACATCAAGGGACCTTCATATAGATTGCAGAATGTGTGAACACTCTCAGACTCATGAGCACATTATACTGTCAAACAATATACACGAGTGAGCTGCTATGAGTTGAGCAGAGAGAGGAAGGCGGGCGCTGCCTGAAGTCAACGGCTTGGAGAAAGAAACAACACACACCATCCAGTCCAGCAGGACGGAAGGAAAGGAGGGAGGAGATGCTTCTGGGAGGGGGTCTGGCCCTGCATGCCTGAACATAAGCATCATCAGGTCAGGGGCGAGGGAAGCTCAGACACGACCACCGCAGTTTATGTAATCCGGTTATTTTATTACACAGCAACAGAACCACATGGATGGCAAACACCTTTACATATAAGGAAGATTTAATTTGCACAAAGTAAGCCAATTAGATTCAATGCATCAATATTTATCTGAACATTCCTCCATTTTTCAAATCTTATCCTCAGCCCTAACAAGAGCTATGGGCCCCGTAATTAGTTTTTTGTTTTGTTTTAGCTGGTAGTGATCCACGGGTCGACCCGTGGGTTCTGGGAAACTAAGAAAATACCACGAGTTTGGGCGGGCAGGTCAAAAAGTGACAAAGCAGCGCCCCGAGTAAGTTAGAAACATTGCGTGCAATAGTCCACCTTCTCTTCCCTTCTCTCTTTCAAACACACACACACACACACACTCACACACACACTCTGGACAGCTCCCGAGTTGTAGCTGCAGCAGGATCAGCATCAGAGCCGTAGCGCTCAGTCCTCGTCTCGGTCCGCTAATATAATGCATCAATTTGGCACTTGACGGGTCGGGTATGACATATATTGATTTTTAGGCGAAAAAAACAATCTAATCTGGCAACTCTGCTCGTGGATATGTTTGGACATGCATGATGATGGCGGACAGATCAAGTGTCTTCACGTGGAGATAGTCTCACTTCTTAACGTTTGTATAGCCTGCGTTGCTTAGTAGATCTCATTGATGTGATGTGATTACAAATGAAAACTGTGTGTCAAATTGAAAAATAAAACACGATACACTTTTTCAGATTCCACATATGGGAAATACAGCGTACATGCAATATACTGCTACATATGACATTTAGAGCATTAATATAGCAGCAAACAACCATTTGCTATGTAAATATATGGTGGAGTAATGTCTACCTGAGCAGAGAATGAAGTCACTCTCCCTCTCCTGTGTGTGTTGTAATCACAGCCACGTGAGTGTGCCCCACTGGCGGGCTCTGCACTGCTCTCACATGACGGTCACGGCTGATAAGGCCGTCTCGACCGACAGCATATCATCCAACCTCCGGTTCCCCCTCAGGGGAACACTGTTTGCTCTGTCAGCACGTTTGCCATAGTTTGTACCATTAGCGCTGTTAGTAACGTTTGCTAGGAGCCGCCAGCACAGGCGTGGCCATGTTGAGAGCCGCTGAGAGGCAATCGAAGTGCTCCCAATCTTGTACAATGCACCTTTAAATTACCCCCATCCATTTCTGTGTAGAGTCCCCTTATTACCCTGCCTTCAAACTTGACCGTCTTCTGATTTCAGACGTGGTCTCACAACATGCCATACAAACTCCTTCTGCTCAAGCATTACATGAGCTTTTCTGTGTATGTTTCTGACCTAGCTATCTATCTAGGTCATGATCCAGGAGAGTGGGAGTGTCTCCAGTGGTGGATCTATTGGAACGTCGAGCAAATATCCAGACTTCTCTGTCAGGGTGTCTGACGTTGTCTTCAATCTACCCTAGATGTGTCTTTTAGCACTTCGTTGAAGGTTTGTGAATGACATATCCACTGTATTACTGCTTCAAATACTGAGAGGCGTACCACTAAGTCAAATGGTTGGGTAACAAAAACCACACTCGCATGCCATGAGAAATCCAGATTATGAGAGTGCTGCTATCTTTAGTATGTTTTTAATCAACTCCTCTCTCAAAGTTTTATGACCCTGATGAAGTCCAGATGGCTTCTACAAAACAAGAAGCCTCTCAGTGATTCATCTATGTGTTGCGTATGGAATGTGTGCAGCTCCTCTCATTCGCCAGTATTGGGTCATTGTATCCAGCCGAGCCTGTCTCAACCCTGTGTTCTCTCAATCCGTCCTTCGTCGCAAACTCTTCTCCCGCTGTCCCATGACATCCAAAAAAACAACCTCCAACACCTTGGTCTCCAACACTCTAATCTCCACCCACAATAACCAGAGTCGTAGAACTGCACGCAACATTAGTTACTCTCAACAATGCAAAAGCGTGCGGTGAAACACGCAACATACTGACGATCTAACAGGCCTAAAAGATTTGTTAAAAGAGGGTGCAAGCATTGTAATTGTCACTCAACGGCTCTCAACATGGCAACGCCTGAGGCTGAGGCTTGTAGTAACGATGCTAACGGTGCTGTACAAACTATGGCAAACAGAGCTCCCAAAGTTTACCAGAGGGGGGAGCCGGAGGTTGGGCGCTACCTGGTGGTTAGGATGGTTACTATGTGCCCTTTGCTTGTTATCTCAATCAACTGTGAATCTAACTTTATTCACAGCAGTTGAGAATATGGATGTTTTCACAGGCTGTCAAACTTGGTAGTTTTTAGAGGTGTTTCACTTTCTTTTGGATGTGGTTACAAGAACAATCTCGGTGAAAAAAGACACGGCTCTGAGTTTCTGGCAGTATATCCAACACGCTTGATGTTAGGTCTCAGGACAATTAAAGGCCAGAGGTGCTTTAACCGTTATTGTGTTATCACAATGTAAGTACATCCAATTTTCTCTGATGTTTAGCCCTTGAGTTTTTCTGACCCAGTGATAAATATGAGACAATGACAGCAGGCCTGACCCCACCGGCCAAAGTGCACACTGGTCTAGAATAGACTCTGATAACGGGCTGTGAAGAGGAGATTGGAAAGGAATGTTCCACACACTGGGTGGTCAATGAGTTTAGGAGGGGTGATGAACCAGACATCAGCTAACCTTTTTTAAATTACAATTTAAAGAGTAGAGTTCATTCACACTCACTCACACGGAGTTTAGCATTATTCTGCTCAGCTCACGCTCTCCATCTGTTTCCTTCGCTTTCTTTTTTTTGTTTTTTTGTAGCTGGACTGCTTCCAGATTATGTTGAGTTCAGACTACAATGTGTCAACTTCATCCAACTTTTTTCTCTTTCAGTGGCATCCAACTTGACATGTCACACAAAATAAATTCCAAACTAAGGTCACACCAGGTAATGTGCTGATTTCCTGACAGAATTTTACTTATTTGGACGATAGAAAAGAAAAAATTAACTAAAATATGCTGACCTAACTTCAAACACCACACCTCTTTACCATAAAACACATTTAAAGTCAAGCTCACATTTCAATGTTCCTTACTTTTGTGTTAGGAAATCGAAATTAAAGTAATGCTGCAGTTGTTGTGCATGTTTATCAATTTTAAAAGCAGGATAACAGAATTCTTTGGCATATTTGAGGAAACAGCATCTCAGCCTCGAAACGCCGACTGGGCGTTTCCCATCCAGGCGCAGCAGATGACATGGAGTGGATGCCTAATGTTTGATTAAATCCATATTATAGTGTAGCTTCCGTTAACTTTTGATAGGTCTAGATCGGGTGATGGTTAATCACCAGGCGGTCAAAACTGACAGCAACATGTGACCAAAGTAGCCGAACATTAAGTTCTTAATTTTGCTTTTTAAAGTGCACCAGATGGATGCATTTAACTTGTACAGAAAATTTACAGAATTTTCTTAAATTTTCTTAATTTTCTAAGGATTTTTCTTTTCTTTTGTGAAATTTCACAGAAAATTTCAGTAATCTTTTGGTTTTGCCTTTTTTTCCACCTAAAACTGCGAATGCGTAATATTTCGAATGAAAAAGGGATCCATGTTGGCTTGGAGATATACGTTGTCATTTTACTGGTGAAAGGACGCCTCACTCAGGCTTACATGCAGCTTTCAAAACAACATCCTGACCCCCGTGTTGGGTCAAACTGAGGTGCGGCCGTCTTATCAGACAGGAGAGGGAGTAGCGGTCCATTTCTCCTTCCTCTCCCTTACTTTCCTTTTAAAAAAGACGAATGCGAGGTCACGACTCGGCCCGCAGTGAGACGGATCAGGATCATCTGAGAGGCTGACTGGAGAGAGACTATCAAGAGACGGTTCTGTGTGCTCAATATTCACTTCTTAATTAATGGAGCAGCTGTTCTCACTCAACGTGTGAACAGTCAGAACTATGAGACCATCCTGACCGGACCTGTGATGTCATAATTAAAGTTTCCATAGAGAGGGGAAAAAACAGGAAATGAGCAGGAAGTAACACACTCATGGTGCGGTTCTCCTAGTGCACAAATACCAACCTGTGTAGCAGACGAACTACACACAACTATATATAAACAGCTATTCTGCCCTATTTTACATACATTCTGGGTAAAACCGTGACATTTTATACATTTATAAATGTGTCATCTATCAAAAAACGACGAAATGGCTTTTTAAGGGTTAGGGTTAAGAATAAACTGAGTGGTCTTTCCACTAGAGTCCTGTAACATCAATGCTCTGGAGACTTTGGAACAAACTGGACCACCATAATAACAAGTTCATGCTTAGCTTTAACACAGGGATGCTAACAGCTCTCTTGCTGCGCCCCTGTTATCAGAGCCAAAGCTGGAGCCCAACACAGTCCTGAGGTTTCTATTTTGTTCAAAATTCCACACCATGATGAGATCCTTCGTGACTGCATGTATAATAATGTTGCAGCGGTGCGCGTATATTCTCTCCTGACAGTTGGGTACGTGACATTTGATTTTGGTATGCGGCTCTGCGTGTCCTCAGAAACAAAATAATTAGCTGTTGGCTTAATTTGGTCCAATGACGTCTACATCTTCGAAAATTCAGGAGATACAGTTCTTCAAAGCAACAGAAGCATTACTTTTTCCCATAATGCAACTGTATGGCATCCCTCATTTGACCCTCCCTGCCTCCTAAATGCCCACGTCCGTCATGCTTTCTTTCACCTCCGGTCTGTAATGCAGATCTTCTGTCAAACACGAGCTGAGTTGACCCCTGATGACGTCGTCGGGGTTGGAAAACTAAAGGTAGAGCATTGCTGACTTTGTGACTTTTTTCTTAGTCTTTGTTATCGACCGGGCGCCAACAATTCAGAGGCTTATCTTTTAGAGTAAGGCCGTTTAATGGTCACATTTACCCCCAAAATCCTTCCTGCCTCTGGAGCCAAACCCAGAAGCTCCCTCTTGTGTGTTCAAAGGGTGTACAGTTCCACTACAGGAAAGTGATACGGTTCACCCTCAGAGCACTCAGATCAAAGAAAAACGGCATATATTATACACTGGCCTAAAACAGATACCTGCTGTTTCGTCTCTAACTTACACAGAAAGTCACATCATTGTCACAACATTGTGAAGTAAACGCTATAATGTACAACACTGTAAACCCATGGACACTTTAAAGTCCCTGTAATGTAAAAGCACCACACAAAATATCATACAAGTATGTGTTGTTAACACGCCACAGGCACTATTATAATGTACGCTCTTACTGGAATAAATAGGAACAGCCAGAGTATTCAACAATCAAATTAAGTTTGATTCAATAAATACAATACAATAAACTCAGGTGTTGGTCAAGCAAGAAAACGCACTATGGGGATATTTACAGGAGCATTGTGGTAAATACGGTATCATAAAAGTGTTACAGAGCCAACAACGGTTCACCAAACGCACAATTCAATCTGCATAGTGTCGAACAATTCACTGGTTTCAGTTGGTTTGACCATCTATCTGTGAAATCACTCGCCTGTGCCTGGTTTTTAAGTTAAAGTGTTTCTCATTGGAAAACAAATGTTGGACTTCAATATCGTTTGTATGAATAACAACTGCTCATGTGACGATTTAATTTACACGTATTTCACAGAGACTATTTATTTATTGAACTGCCAGAAAACACGCTATATATATGGTGATATGTGTATCATTATGGCCATTAAGATTTTGGCCAGCCCCTAAGCAGCAGGCTGTTTTAAGCACAAAGCTGTGATAAAACACACCGCACACTACCAGCCAACTGCCAGAGCTGGCAACGAAGCTTACGCTGCCAAGTGATCGGACACGTTTGCTGGAGGAGATGGTGGAGACTAAAAACGGAGCTAAAAAGGAGACCAGACGTTAGACTTTACACCCATCAGGTGGCCAGACATTTCCAAAACCGAATGTTATTGGCTGATAATAAGTCACTGTTTACAACCTGTTCCATCGCCTAAGTGGTAAAACAAAAGACCATAGCAGCTGTAATGCTTCCTTCCAGTAGTGCAGCCTATTGATCACTCAGACAAAGTGGCATCAACAGCCCAAATGTTGGTCCATCTGTGTGAGTACAGCTGCACCTTACATCACTCTGCTTTTTAATTCCTTATCAGTGCGTTTTCTACTGGTGAGCCTGTCCATGTTATTGCATAATATGTATTTAATGGTCTGGCAGCAGCAGTAGGTGCTTCAACCTGCTGTATGTTGGCTGGAAAACAACATCTGGAGGAGGACTTTTTTTTTTTTGAACGCGATGCGGTGGCTCACCTGTCGATCCGATCAGCGCGTCGTCCAGACGGGGCAGGGAGGAGGACCTCTTCTCCGCCAGCCGCATCCGGACCTGCTCCCTGACCCTCCTGGCTTTGGCCACCGGGTCCGGAGACGGGCCGTCCGAGGGAACCACGTAAGCGGTGCAGGAGGTTTTGGGCTGAAGAGCGGACAGAAAACAGCCCTCCGCCACCGCCACACTCATTTTCAGTGTTAATAAAAAACGAGGTCACACTCGGGACAAAAAAAGAAAAGTAAAGGTAGGGGGGGTCCTGCAGCGGGGAGGGGGGGGCGCGCCTCGAACCGGTGTGAGGCTCCGCTGTCTGCGCGTCTGCTGCGAAATGGAGACCGGTCAGCGACTTTAACTGTCTGGAGGCGGGACGTTCAGGGGGGGGGGGGGGGGGGGGGCAACAGACACCCACCTAGTGACTGTCAGGACGAGCGCGTCTCCGAGAAATGTCACGCCGCCCGGTTTACTGTTTTCTTTTCAATTAACACCGGCTACTGATGAAATGTTGTTTATCACCACATGTAACACAGGCAGGTCTTATTGCTGGTGGCGAGTTGCAAAAATAACCAACTGCAAAATGTCCTCTCGTATTTTATTTGTTTGTTTGCAACATTCTATCTGCGTGTAGTTAATGTAAGCGAACACGTGTCGCAATATATCAATATGAAAGATGTTTTGAATGAATTGAACCGTTCTAAAAAAAACTTGAAGGTTGCACAGCCTTTTTAAAACATATTATTTTAAACCATATTGAAGTGTGTAGCGCGTATGTTGACGCTGATCAAAACACCTCACGTGAACTCAGGTTCTTTGCAAAGTAAACAAACTCTAAGCTGACTACCACATACACTTTCCCAGAGAGGAGGGCTGTTGCACAAGTGCACGGTCGGTGGGTACGGCTTACCGGCAGGTCTGATGAAATCCAGATGATTGGAAGTGGATGGCCCTGGTGTCCTCACCTGACATTGTTTTTGTTCTTCTTTATCATCTGTCAGCCTGAATCTGACAGCTGCTGCGAAGGCCTCCTGTGTAGGATGTGTGACTTTAGTGACTCCCAGTGGTGTGAGCAACAAACACAAAGTGCAAATAATAATGATAAAAACAATTTGTCGGGACATTGATAGCCTAAAACTCTAGAGTGGAGACGGTGTATTGTGTGGAGATTCTCTGAGGTGACGTGAAAGCCAGAGGATCACGAGGAGTGCAAGAGGAGTGTCTAAAACTGGAAAGAGTGAATCCGCAGGTGAGCAAGCGTGTGCTGTGTAAACTCCTCGGCACTCTTGTTTGAATCTCCTGTGATCTCAGGCAGAAAAAACTGTGACCAGATGTAATAAATGTGTCATAAAATGTTAGTAAACCTCCATATTACGTCACACGTGTGCGTATGTTGCGCAATACCTTAAAAAGAATCATTCCTATCCCAACCGAAATGATGACTGGAGCTGGCGGGAGGGACAGGGTGGAGTGAAGTTCAGCTGAAGCAGTACAAATAAAATATTGCTCCCAATGCTCATGAAGCAGAGGAACAGGTTTCCATGTGAACACAAAACGCTACTGGTGAGGTGAGGTTGTCATTCACCTCTGGATCCAACTCTTGCATAATATCCTTTTTTGGCCAACATTTCAAATGAGTGGCAGTTTTGCCAGAATAAGCAGAGCTTTCTTTGTTGATCAGGATTGGGTTGTTTAAGGGCTCAGGAATGTGGAAACAATGTCATCACCCCGGAAGCTGGCATGAGAGATGTTGGGGGTTTGGTCTGAGGAGCAGCAATAAGTCGGGGGGAAGAGAGCCTCTTCCCTGGGAAACAAACAGAGAAAACCACTGACCCCCCATTGTGGGTGTGGATGCACTGAGGTGGCGTTCTGAGGACAAGCTATGAAAAAAATGTCAAAGTAAATTCATTCCAGCTGAATTCCCCCCTAATTGGATCATTTTGGGGTTAATCACAGGCTATTCAGACTGTATTTTAATCGTCAGGATCCCACAGAATTGCAGCTTTAATGTACGGCTGAGCTCATATGTTGTTTACTTGTCGTGAGTCCAAGAAGGTTAAGAGTATTTCTGAGCAAACAGTTTTAAACATCAGCCAAATGCAGGGATTTCTTCCCCCCCCCCCCCCCCCCCCCCAGCTATATCTTTATTAATTTTTCAAATGACTCCCGATAACAAAGGAACAAACGCATCCTCATCCAAAATAACATCAAATCATCTTTTTATGTCAGGCATTTTAAAGATTATAACACATTGCCAACAGCAATAATAATAAATAAGACATAGATTGATAAAAAAGAAATGAAGGTTTATCTGTTTTCGAAAATCGGTTCCCAAATTGTTATATAAATTTCATACGTTCCTTATTTTTACACTGGGTTTGGGACCAACCTCTTCGACAAGCTCCCCTAGATCCTCACCAGGAGGACAATGCCTGTAAGTGCTGACAGATTTGGTAAGATGGCCAAACCTGTCAAAGGTATACGAACTCCCAGCATCACGGCTTATATTGACCCGTTGATTGGAAGCAACGCTCCCAAGATGTTTGCACCTTGGTCGTTCATTGGCAGCCATGGGGATGGCCCATGTGCTATAAGAACAGCGCTGGGATTGGTCATTCGTGGTCTTTCAGAAGTTGCCTCCAGGATTTCTTTGTGTCGGTTGGAAGAAATGCTGAGTAAGCAGAACAACCATGCTTTCAACCGAAATAGCTATACGGTTGAAGGAGAAATGGAGAAGAAACTGACAGAACTGAAATTTGAGGAGGAGGCTGAGCTCAAACGGAAGAAGTGGAGGAAGCAGCGGGAGAAGGTGCAGCAGAGACGGAGAGAACTGGAGAACAATGCACAGAGGAAGAAAGTAAAGTTGAAAAGGAAGGAGACCGTCGCCTGGCTGATCAAACGGGTTCCTGAGGCCAAGGCCGGGAAGAAGAGGAGGAATCTAAAGCCTGGAGATATCGTGGTCAGGATGGATCCTACTGGCCCACAAGGGTCCTGCCACTCGGAGGAGTCATGGAGGCCTCCGTGATCAGACTTGTGCGTTCAGCTAGAATAAAGTCTTATGTCCTTGAAAGGCCGGTGAATGTGCCTCAGAAGCGGGTCGTCACTCAACCAAAACATCGGCGGTTCAATCCCCGGCTCCTCTAGCCCGTGTCGATGTGTCCTTGGGCAAGACACTTAATCACAAGTGTCTTCCGAAGGCTGTGGCATCGGTGTGTGAATGGGTGTGAATGCTTCGATAGTCCTTGTGAGTAAAGGAAGTCCATCTAATATCATTTGTCTGCTCTATGAGACTTCAGGGTAGCAGGTCTCCCCAAGTATCCTGTGTAAATGGAACTGAAATGTATTCACCGTTGTATTATTTTGATTATGGCACCTTAAATTGTAATTCCTAGAATTTTATTGTTGGCTGGTCATTACTATTTGGGGCTGGTATGTAGGAGCCATTTCTGGAGAGT
The DNA here is from genome assembly GCF_949748355.1 of Melanostigma gelatinosum. Classification (NCBI taxonomy): domain Eukaryota; kingdom Metazoa; phylum Chordata; class Actinopteri; order Perciformes; family Zoarcidae; genus Melanostigma; species Melanostigma gelatinosum. The sequence continues at coordinate 7,803,788 of NC_136635.1, read as the reverse complement.
GTGTGTAAGGACACAATTGGTCCAGTAGGTGTCCCCGTTGTGCTTAGAGTACCAGGATGTATCTGGATGATAGCACCCAATACTACCAAAGTGGATTTGGGGCACTTAAGACCTCCACTATCATAAGGGAGGTACAAGAGGGACAAACACAGTCAATTATTCCAAAGAAATCTTCTAATCTATAACCGCCGTATGAGAGCAGTGCAGAGCAGCGGCCGTGAGCTAACCGGTGGGGCACGCTCACATGCACCGAAAGCACACGCGGCCTGGCCGGCTATGTTAACGAAGCAAGGAGAAGGTGGGAACACAACACACAGAGAGTGACTTCAAAACAAATAAAAGGAGTTACAGCAAGCCTACATATTTATAACAAGCATGATGTATGAAGCATGTGTAACGCAAGTTTACTTTGTTTTTTATGTTCAAATTCATGTTACTCTCAACCCGGCATGGAGAAAATGAACATTGTGCAGGTTCTGATCGCCATCCAACACCCATCACATGCCACATGTGATGTGACTTGTATTTGCACTGTTGGAGTCAACAAAGGATCGGTTTCCAGGGTGTGTAGCTTCAAAGGCATAACTAGCGCCAGATGTGTTGTAGAAGCTCACCTGGATCCCATTGTCCATGGTTCTGAAAAGACAGAACGCCCTCTGATTCATCCGATCATTGTTTGATGCCGAGCTCTATCAAGAATGTGTTACTTCACTTAACTCTGAATTATGAAAAGATCACATATAGTGTTTCTTGATGTTAGGTGTAGTGACAGAAATCATTCTACATTTTGGGAAATTTTCTTTCCTGCCTAGAATTACATGAGAAGATTGATAGCACCTACATGTCTGTTGGCTAAATATTATGACAGCCAGGTGACAGTTAGCTTAGCATAAAGAGCGGAAATAGTTAAACTGGATCAGTCCAAAGATCAATAAACGACATGTAACTTATTAGGTTTTTTACCTTTGAAAAAAAAAAAAAAAGTTTGCTCTCAATCATCTCTTTTGCACAAAATCTGTTTGATCATGATAATAATATAATTTTAATTTGTGATCTAACAACATTAAATGATGAAACTGAAAAAACATCAATACCGTTAATTGTTGGCGAGCGTTACTTTCGCTCACAATTGTCATTGATTAACGCTAAATGACAAAATACGTTTTAAAATCCATCACTGACGCAGACTTTGAGAGAACAGACAACAGTCTTCTTCCTAACTGTCTCTGTCCACACTCCCTCTTGTGCACCAGGTGACAAATATTACTATGTGTATGTGTATATATATACAGCAAGCCTACATATGGTCAACAAAAACCTCCACGGGGCCAATACATATATATATATATACACAGTAAGTACAGTGACAAAATTTGAGAGCAAATTGTGAGTACTACTCCGTGTGCAGGTCGACATGCGAGTGTGGATCTGCACTGTAAATTTAAGTTCTTACAGAACTCTGGATAACACCAAATACAGCTCTCCGTCTCCATCTGGTGGTTAAAAAAACGCCACTGCGCCCGCTAAAAGGATGACCCTTCACTTCCTGGTTAAATTGAGCAGGTGACACGGCTCTGAGGAAGTTTGTGCTCAGGGCCCTTCGACTGACCGCTATGCACGAGTCCTCTTGCTGATCAAATCATCACATTTCGCTCACAGTTCTGTCCCGGGCCGGTACACAAATGTATTTCTACTGTGATCTGCGCCTGTGGACCCGTAAAGGTTGATTTACAGACAGAGTAGTGCTTGGACTTTGTTTTGTGGTCTTTCAAATATACTCCCATAGAAGTTTCTTGTCCTGTCAGAATAAAGCTATGAGAAGCATCCACATCAAAGTCTGAATCACTTTAGCAGATAGATGAAGCAAGCTGTGCTTTGTCTTCCTTGTCTGGAGAAAGGGCTCTACTTTGTATGGAGCACATTGTCTGACAGTAAAAAAAAAAAAAGCATACTCAAGTTTAAATGATTATAGGTCGTATTCATTGTAGAGGTCGGCTTCTTATGAATTCTGTGAGAATCTGCCCCGTCTGTAATCTGTCATGTAAATAATTCCACCACATTTCACCGAACACAGAGGTCATGTGATAACATTGGTCCAGTGTGCATCTTGGTTTGATAGAGGTTCTGACGCCATCTTTGGTGCAAATTCAGGAGGCCGAAATAGTCCTATATAATATAATAGGAATCGTCATAGTATATAGAAATATAATATAGCATTATATTTGTGATATAAGCCTTGATGTCATTTTTGTAAAATGCAAAAACTTATCCCATGCGAATGGGTCACATGTAACAGACATGGGGGGTCATTTCTAAATCCAATAAAGTTAATATAGTCTGGAGATAACAGGGCTACGGTCGATGATGACATCTATGATCTTTGCCCGCGACTGAGCATTTTTCGTTAACATTCACCCTAAGATGCAAGAACAGCCCTCGTTAGTCGCCTTGTTACAGCCATCACTGGCTCCGGTGATCCTCGGCGAGGATGGCCGGTTTCCATTTCTTTGGTTATCATCCTTGTAATTTAAGTCGCAGTTCCTACTTTTCACGATAAGAAACCCGAAAAACAAAAGACAAGACCACCTGTTTTTGTAAAATACATTTAATCCCTTTATATTTGGGCAAACCGAAGTCTACAAGAGTAGAAGGGCTGACATCCAAGTGGCAGTGAGTCCCGAGTGTCAGTTCCCAAAATAAAAAAAATTAAAAAAGGGCGGCAATATGGACAGCACTGTCAGAGAAACGCAGGTAGCGCCCTCGTCATTGGGGAACACCGCACTGGTGGCTGTTCTCATAATTCTTTACTTTATTTCCAATGATTCCTGGGGGAGAAGCTAGCTGATGCGTTGAAAGGTTTGACTTCTTCTCAGTCACCACTGCCACTAAATATCTCCCTCTTTCTTGACTCCTTTGACAACGTACCAAACACTGACATCACAATACAAGAAGACAAAAAAGGCATACATTGTCTTTCTACAGCCTTCATGATTTTTGTTAGTACGTCAGAGCTGTAAATATTACAAGACACTATTTATTTTACGGTTTAAGTATGAAATGTTAACGAGACATGTTTTTTTAAATTTAGTCGACCGACAAAAAGCTGCGATGACACGTGAGGTTACACGAGACGATGTGACTTAATGTGCGGTGTTGTGCAGCTATGCGTAGGAACAGACCTCAGGACAACAATATTTTACGGTAGAGTAAAAAAAAAAAAAGAAGCACTGCTGGACTAGATAAACGGCACGTTCGGTTGACCGGGTGGGAGCGATCCGATTGGCTGAACTTCAGCAGGCAGGTGAGACTGACCTGTGGTCGGTGGTCAGTATCACCAATGTAATCAGCCTGCGACAGTCACAGAATCAAGTGACCACTTGTGAAATTAAATGCAATCCAATACAGCAGCCCACATGTCATGATACGGGGGTTTAGTGCGACTTGGTCAGGTATTAATCACGAGACACCACGGATAGCTACATGCTGGAACTACTTCTTCTCCGAATGTTGTGACTTCCAGGAGTCTCCGTTCTTCGCCTTGCAACAGTTACCACCACGAGCGGGGACAACGACACAAGCAGGTCAGATGAGTCAGGACTAGTCTTAACCAGATCGAGGCAAACCCAGATTTTCAGAGCGCCAAACCGTAGCGCTGGCTACGGGTTGGAGTCTCACCGTGCGCTTCCTCTACGAGCATGTAGTCAATTAAGTTCCTACAGAGCTGAGCAACCTGGGACAGGTGGCTCATGTGTCGCCGGTCAACAAGATTGTTGAAAAAAAAAACACGCGGCCAATACATGGATGCATCAGGAGCACAGCTAGATGTGAGGCAACCTGCTTCAAGTGAAGATGTTACGGGTCATATTTCAACCAGAGTCCTCTGATTTAGGAGATTATAGTGTTAAGCAAATTGCCTCCACAAAGAAGTGCACAATTGTATTAAACTCGTAAGGTTTGTTTTCCTCTTTTTGATTAATTGTAGTTATTTAATAAAGATTGCACCAAAGGGGTGGGTTTCCAGAAATATTTCTACTCCTCGTTGTCTGGAGAAAATCGTACAAAAAGAAACCACTCAGAAGGAATGGCCTTTTGTTTACCACACAGTTGAAACTTTTTGACTAAATTTGTGATGCAGGTGGTGATTCCGAAGTCTGGGACCAGGCTAGGCCAAACTTTCCTTCAAGGTTTTCATACAACTGAGCACTCGAGACAATTTTGGACACACAATGAACAGCAAACGGCCGAAGACAAATGGTCAACAAAAACCTCCACGGGGCCAAACCGACAGACATCGGGTCACTTTGACTTTGGTTCCAGCTTCCAAGAAATAACAGATTCCTTCTTTAGTCAGTTCCTGCAGACATCACACAGCGGCGTGGGTGTGAAGCAGGACAACGGTCTCGTAGGACAGGGGCTGCGTGTGTGTTCGCCTCTCGTGTGGCGCGGCGAGGCCGACACCAGCGCTTCACTGGTGCCGGTCACGCGCGCCATCATCTGGTTTAGTCTAGAGCAAGACGGACAAGCAGAGAGAGCAGGAAGGATACAGGAGAAGGATCTACTGCAATGCAATTTGCATGCTTCGGCAGTCATAAAGCACTGTTAATATATATATTTATATACAGTTTATACATAAAACAGTGAAAAAACAGCCATTAAATCCAAGAATATAAGACCATGTTCATAGGCGGAGGAAGCAGTAAAACCACTAATGCGTCACTAAAGGATGAGAGCACCAGCGGACGTCATTCATGTGTGACAGTGTGATATAATATCTACATATCAGGGTTAGGATAGCACTGGTCAAATATGCATAACAGCATCTGTCACCAACAAAAAAAAGAAAAAAAAAAAAAAAAAAAAAAAAAGAAGACAGTGTAATTAAAATGCTCAATGGAGGATGGTCTACGCTGTCTTCCCAAAGAGCCAACTAAATCCAGCAAGCAATATATGTGACGTTTCCTACTTTTAAAAAATAAAATGAAAAAGAGCGAGACGGGAGACGCTGCGCGCTCGTCCCTCCTCCGGCAGCCCGTCGCTTTAGTACACCGGGCTGTTGCGGATCCCACAGCACAACACCATGCTGAAGATCATCTCGAAGATCTAGGACGACGAAACACGGGACAGAAGTGCTGATTAGAAACCACTGTCCTCAATTAAAACAATGTCACATGGACAGCAAAAATATTCACATATTGTCTCTGCATAGATTTGAAAACACACGCAAAAAGACCCAAACCAACAGCGAAACAATCCTAGTATTGTTTGTGTAGCCAACACCTGATATTTCTGTGACATAACGTCTTAATTCCGTTAACGAAAGACTATGAAGAAATTAAGTTTGTCACCAAACTTTATTTTCCGTGACTAAGACGAGACGATGACGTGACGGCACCGACGGCTGAACTGTGACGATCTCAACACGCAGTATCGTCTCTGCCCTCCTGGTCTCAGTCCTCAGTCAGACTCCTGACATGTTGTATAATGCATGAAGTTGTGAAGTCGGGTTCGGCTGGTGGATGAACGCATATTTTTGCATGTCGGGCGGTGCGACCGGCCGGATCGTAACGGGCCGGTTTGGTGCGTCCGGACTGATCAGCACGTCACCAGTGAGCGCCATCAGGAGGACTCACAGAAAAGCTGCGTTCTTCATCATCCAACCTGTGCCTTTAATAAGATGATGATGGGATATAATCATATGTGAAAGAAGTTTCAGTAAAATGACAATTATTGGTTTTGGCTAGACTAAAATGTTCAATGTAGTCTGACGGAAAAAGGAGATTTGACACGGGACTAGGACTAAAATAATAGATCGCTGAGGAAAGAATGAAGAGAGAAAACATTCTGCCTAAAAGTAATAACTAAAAGATGACTCAAATGTAATGACTCCTTGATGAAAACTATAACAGACGACTAGAATGTGACTAAAACTAGTTAGCATTTCCATCTACGGGTTAAGACTAAGATGAACACAGAGCTCAATTGTATGAACAAATAATTAAAGCTGACTTGTTCCTTCACTACCAGGAACACACGCGCTTCTGACTCAGTCCCACATGAAACGTCCGCCACATCCACTGCTGCCGGAAACACTCACTGAAGCACCAAATGTGTGTTAATCCGCCGCCTAAAATAGTCCCTACCAAATGCACCACTTATTCCCGTTTGAGCGACGTTTTTCAAAGACCACAGTGCCCAGCTGTTTAAGAGCCTTTTTAAAAAACATGGAACACTATATGTTTTACCCTTTCAGTAGGAACCAATTAGCACGAGTCCCTTTAGCAGCGTAGCGCAGTCAGAGTAGGAAGGGATGGACTAACGCTTTGTTGGGTTTGATCTTGTGCGATTTGTTGACAGCGGTATAGATTTCAAAGAAGTCTCGTCCGTTAATCCAGACCAAGTAGTTTAAAATGTCCAATAGACAGACAAAGAGAAACAGAGAAACTTACCTTATGTTCAGGAATACAAACATTTTCAAAGTCTAAACACTAGCAGTCATACAAATAAAACGTGTTCTGATCAGTGTCTTGGCCACAGCTGTCAGCCTCGATGTAGCTGCAGCTACTGAACTTGTGTTATGGTGGTTACGTTACGGCTCCTTCTGTATGTTTTCGGATTCATGGAATAAGTGCAGGTACACAGTGTCTCACCATAATAATTGCGACCACCAGGGCGGCGATACCAATCAGGTAGATCTTATCTGTGAACAACTCATCGATCCTCTTGTGGCAGTCCTGCAAAGGAGAACCGAGAAAACACGTCATTTATAAACGCTTCAAAGCAACAATCATGTATTGACTGCCTCCTGTACTGCTTTTGAGGTCAAGATGAAAACAAACAAGTGGTACATTTTACTTTAGCCTAGTAGTATTTAAGTACCATTTCATAGTTGTACCAGTGACCAGTTAGCCCTCGAATTTGTTGGCTGGAATGACGAAGTCATTGGCGCATATTCTACTTTAAACTAATGCTGCAAAGTGTGTGAAATCAATGGTTGCAGCCTTCTATCAACCTATCCCTTGCATTTTGTCACGCAGTCAAAAAATTAATGTTTTTCAGTCCATGCTTTCTGCCACCCGATTACTTTTGGGGTAAAGGCCAGTGCTTTTATTTTGTAAAGATATTGGCTACACGCGCTGGAAAAACACCAGTTCCATATAACGGAACACAAGACAGCCCTGGCACACCGGGGAGTCTTGGATGGGACCGCGGTTCATCTCAGCAATGTCGATGTGCTGCCAAGAAATCAAGTTTAAGGCCCCCGTGCAGCACAAGTGGTGAATACAGATAACTTTCCCCCCCGCATATCTTTCCATGAAGACGTTGCACTGAAGCAGCCCTCTGTGATTCTCCACACCGCAGAGTTCTGCTGGAACCCTATACTCCCATTGGTTCAGCCATCAACAGACGACGACGTCACGTCAGTGTTTCTCAACCTTTTTCAGGCCCCCCCCCCCCCGACCCCACAGAGCTTCCTCACAGCAGAGTAACAGAAAACACCAAAGAAATCATTTGACATGGTAAAATACGCTCATTCACCTTCTACATTGTGAGTGTGTGTGTGTGTGTGTGTGTGTGTGTGTGTGTGTGTGTGTGTGTGTGTGTGTGTGAGAGAGAGAATGGAGCTGGAGAAGAAGACGCTGTGTTTGCTGTGACACTTTGTTTTCCTGGCACTATTTTGTGCGATTCAACAAACGGGTTGATGGGAGAACTTCACTCTTTGTCTCCGAGCCGTCAGTGGAACATTACAAATGTTCATCCAGTCACTCTCTCTGTGCCGACAATGCATTGTAAACATGCTGACAATGCGATACAATCTGCTTTATAGTATTCATGAATATTCATGTTTCATAACAATAATCACAACACATAATAAAGCATTTTAGAATGACTTATTGTCACTATTATATTCTTTGCAAGAATCATCGTGTATTGTAATTCTCATAGTTGTAATACATTACAATCTTCTTCATAATGCACTTTAATCACTGCAGTGATGCATTATAATGTAATTATAAGTTACTATAAGGGTCATCGTTTGCTTTAAGTTAAACAAATATTAAATATCTATGCAACTAACAAATTGTAGTGTAATAATTTGTACTTTACTTACACCACTTACAGTAACTTGTAGTCACATTATAATGCATTACAACAGTGATGATAATGCATTATAATGTATTACAACGATGGGAATAATAACACACTCTGATCCTTGCTAAAAGAAAAGGTCAGTGACCAGCGATCATGAAATCTTTTGATACGTGATATAAGTCATTATGAAATGCTTCATAATGTGTTTATGATTAAAGCATTGTGAATATTTATGAGATAACTACACAGAGCTATCAGACGATCATGGAGCATTTATAGAACTGTCTAAAATGCATTATAGACAGAGAGGCGTGTTACATGTCATTCTTCTCCAGCGCTCCCTTACATCTTGATGACATGAATAATAAATGAATAATGATTCGTGTTAACTTTGACGATTTGATCTAACTCAGAATGTCTTGTGACGGTCGGAGCGTGACAGTGTTGTTGACGTGGACGATCACTTACAACTGACGCCCCAGAGGTGGGGCAGATGTCAGTCAGGCCGAGCTTGTCAAACAGCTGCGTCAGGGTGGAGGTCACCTGGCCTTTACCGCAGCAGCTCAGCTGAAACACACAAAGCAACACAGTGACCATCCCTGTCCTCTACACGGTGCCCTCTTACTCAGTTTAAAGCACTTCACATTGTCAGGCTTGTCTTTTAATAACTTCTATTATTATTATTAATAAGCTCCTCAGGTGGGGGAAACTGGTTTGCAGAAGCTCTCCCTATTCTCAATTCCTCTTTCAAATGTTTCTTCTGAGGATATAATTAAGTCTCCGATATAATGTAACAATAGTTTCGGTTTATGTTAGTTCAGCTGTTTTTATGAGAAGTAGGGCTGGGTGTCGGTATTCCATATATATATATATATATATATATATATATATTGGTGTTTTTTTAGTATCCAGACTTCTCCATTCAAACAATATCCGTATTCCAATCGTTTTGTACCCAGATCTAGAAAAGAAAAGACTTATTGGTATGGTTTGGCTCACAGCCCGTGCAGATTGTGGTGTGGCGAAGTGGAGCACGGCGTATTTGACGGAGCTTGGCGGTTCAGCGTGCCAGGATTCCACCGGAATGTTGGAAAGCACGGCTTTACTACACGCCTGTGGCGTCTGATGGAAATAAATGCGGCGGCGGCGGCAATCAATGGTTCCATTCACGGGACGGGTATCGAATGAAGTAGTATGAAAATAAAGTACTCTATTGGTATCAATATCTCTTTAAGGGTACAGGTATTGTCATTTTTTAAACAACACCCAGCCTCGTCGTGTATTCCACAACGTCACATCGGTGGAGAGTTAGGCTGCTATTCCACAGATACACTTTATCATGATTTCAGTGAGTGAATATGTGCTGAATCAACGTCTGAGTGGAACATTCCACTCAGGATTAATTCAGTTCTGTCTCAATGAGGAAGCCACTCAAAGCATTTATCATTTTAGTAACTTTCAAAAGTTGAATGCTAAACATAAATAGGTTCACAGAAAAGTTGAAAGGATTCAAATTAAATTGCCTACAAATCATTTTCCGACTCTCCGATGTCCTTTGTTAGGACGAGTACATCTTGTGTTTGTTCTCGTTCGAAATACACACAAAACAAATTGACACATTTACAGTACAATTGACTTGAACGCAAAGTGATACATTTGAGAGTGCATGTTCGTACCGTCTCGTGGAAGACCTTGAGCACGGTGGCGGCGGCCTGTCTCTTGTTGGAGTCGGTGGTCAGGGTCTCTGAGAAGACCTTTTCGTACACGGAGTCATAGTAGTTGATCATCTCCTTCGACACCTAAAACAGGAAACAGAGGTTTCTCCGGGCTCAGCCTCAAACTTAAAAAAAGCGTCCCGGGACAGAGACACTGAAAACATGATGCATCGAATGACATGAAAGGGCATTCGTACTGAGTTTTAACCACTGCGTTTTAAAACAGGCGGCAACCTCCGGTGTTTCCGTCTTCCACGTTGAACCCTTTCACGGTGTGTTTTCAGCTCATGGAGGTTCATTGTAACATTTTGGTGGTGAGCAGTGTTCGGTTGTACTTAGCCAACCTCTCCCGTCACTTCTGTTTGCTTTTTACATTCAAAGCTTCTAGTGCGGTATTAGAAATAAGCTTTCAATATCTGTTTGTCATATCGTATGACGTCGTCACCTTAAAGAAACAGGTTTAAAAAATAGATTCTGTGTTATTGTGGTTGTGTAATACAGGTGCGCGCCTCCCTGTGTGTGCGGCGTTCTTTTCAATTCATGTCTATTCTTCCTGTTTAAAGCCGACGTGTGTGTCTGCAGTTGCAGATAAAGATCCGGCTGCACTAATATTATTGGCATTAAACTATTTGTAGAATTAGATTCCAGTGGTGACTGCCTTTTGGATCGTTTCTGACTCATGTGATCCAACAGTTCCAGAAACTGCAGAGTATTGTATCCTGTATCCGGTGTGTGTTTGCAGTCTTACGGTGTCTTTGTGCATGAAGCCCCAGATTCCAGCTGCCACTTCGCAGGCGAACAGGATGACCAGGCAGGCGAAGAACTGCGGGACAGAAGAGAAACGTCAGATTATCGGAGGGATTTAGCAAACAACGGTTTCACTTTTGAAACAAGAGATGAAATTGGCCCCGTGGAGTTTTCACAATCAGCGTTACTCACCAGAACACACTGTGTGAATCCCTCGGCTCTAACAATCATGTTGAGTGCATTTCCATCCTCACAGAACATTTGCACGCTTTTTAAAACGCATTTTAAAAACCAGCACTGTTTACATTCATGTTAACTGGCTTGCGGTCTTCTTCTTCCCTGCTCTTGCTGACACACTGCAGCATATCTTGGCATGTTTGCCGCCACCTGTTGATCAGTGGAACAGCGTGAAACCATTGGTAGGGCCGAGTACGGCGTCAACCGCATGCGCACGGGTGTACATGCGCACGGGTGTACAACAAAAACTGGGATCCACCCAAAATGTCAAGAGAATTTTTATTTATTTACAAAGCGCCAAATCGTAACAGAGGTTACCTCACGACACTTTTCAAAAAAGAGCAGGTCTAGACTCTTTAGAAAAAAAGAAACAGCTCCAAGCCGCTACTTGAGATCTAAAACTCCACAGGGAACCTTTAAATGTGACTCACAGTTCCCAAAAGACACTGGGACTCTTGGATGGCGCCGTAGCATCCGAGGAAACCGACCACCATCATCACGGCGCCGATGGCGATCAGGATGTGGACACCTGGACAGAAAGACAGACTGATGAATATCCGTCGGTATCACACACACATGAACAGGTTTGAAATAAGAGGGCTGACAGGAATGCTGCGGTGACAACCCGGCGTTCTTGACCAGCTATCAAAGTCCCTCCTCTTCTGCAGACAGCAGTTACAACAATGGAAACCACAAAGGCCTTCAAACCACTGCGGCAGTATTTTTTAATACCTCTGTGCATGCAATAGCGTCTGACGGGCAGCAGGCGGCACAATCTTGTTTCGGTGCCAGTAGAATAAAGTGAGTCATGTTCCAGTTATGTTCACAAGAAGAGTATTTGTTTTGTTTTTGCTGGCTCCCTAATTCAACCCGTTGTTTTTTATTCGTCCTGGACATAAAACAGGTGCTGCACTTGTTTCTTTTCATTACTCTCCTCACCCAGAGCGTGTTTCCTGTGTTAGGCTGTCAGATGCTTGCAGGTTAATATTGGACTTATTCATACAAATATGTATTTTTTCTGAATGTCTTCCATATCAATTGCTTTGGAAAAGCCTGTGAGGAAAAGAAAAAAATCACTTTAATCTGCAGAACATCACTTCGGTCTTGTATTTTCCTTTAAAGACCAACCTTTTTTTTGGGGCGCATTTCAGTCCAATAAATACAATACCTTCCTGTGTTGTAGATGGTTGAATGTGTTTTTCCAGTCGTTTTAGTTTCCATTGACTGCGGTTTACATGAAAAAACCCCTACGTGCAGGCAGAGATTTGTTTTGGGTGAGGTCATTTATCACGGTGATTACATCTGGTTTTAACCGTGCGGTAATGCTGCTGGAAGTGCGGCCGCATATCAGAAGGAAACTGTTAATTGGTGGTGTGTTCGTGTGCAGATGAAAGGCCCGGAAAGGTCAGATATTAGTTGATTAATTGATGCTTTCACAGACCAAACAAAGTAAACATGAACATGGTGAAAATGAATTTGAGGGCTCTTTGTTTTATAATGGTGCAAGCCAGCCCCTTACTTTTCTGTTTACTCACTATACTCGCTCTTTTTTCACATCACTTTTCATGACAGTGGTGTCACTCGTCTTCACCACATCACACGCCCCCTGCCGCTTTCAAACAAGCAGCAACTGCTTCCAAATGAATCCTGTTAACTCATAATTAACCCAAGCAGCTGCTCTCAACAGCTAGCCTAACAGCTAACTCGAGAGCCAGTGCTAAAAGCAGCAACTAGCTGGTTAACTGTGGTGTTCGCTGTCTTGATTTCCACTGTTTTGATTGTGAAGATGTTCCTCAGAGTAAGACGCACAGCCCCCCCCGCCCCCCCAGCCAGACCTTTCATGTCCACGTCGTGCTCGTGTTGGGCGTATCGGGGAGTGCAGCTCTTTGTGCGCTCAGCCCCAGCATCATTACTCCTGCTTGTCAGCTCTCACACAATTTGATTCTGGACCACTAACTGCTCCCATACATCCCCCCCCCCCATCCCCACCTCTTTCTCTACCCACAGAGCCACTCACAGACAACGCGTAATTTGTAAATCGATATCGTGGAGACCGCCCAAGTGCTTCCTCCATCTCTTACATCGTGGCCCTCCAGTCTGACACGGCCCCCCCCCCTCCCCTCCCCGGGTGTCGCTCGGCCCTCCCGGTCACTCCCTCTCTTCGCCGCCGCCCATCTGTCCTTTCTATTTAATGCATCTGCTCGTTCGAAATGATGCTCTCAATAATTCCATTTACTTAAAATGTCTTTTCCTGTCTGCCTTGATTTAATCTTCCCGTGGATCCTCTTCCATTATGCTCTCTCTCTCTGCTTCCATTCACCATCCAAACTGAGTCCGCCTTGTTCGGTCCATAGAGGAGCTGACGGCCTACGTGACTCTCAGCGTTGCAGCACGGCCATGAGATGTGGAAAGATCATCTCAAATATATCCTGTCTTGACCGTTTTCAGCTACTTCGTTTCACATGTGTTGGATCTGCCCCAGCCTTCCTGGGAGACAATGTTTGGATCTCTAATCCACACTAATTATGCGTTTTTAATTTTAAAATAGGCGTGCCTCCTGCAGTAGCAGCATTGTAAAATGCAGAATGTATCTGCCCAACAGCTGCTGGCAAAGACGACATGGTCAGCAGCGCCTGTGATTCGTTGTCGTTTGTTGAATTAGTCGCTGGTAATCATGGCTGACGTCGTTTCGTTTTCTTCTGGAAGGTGATAGGGTGTGACGAATCAGGGAAGGGCACGCTGTGACGGTAGACGTATGTATATAACAAGTAGACATAGCCATCGTGGCGTCACCCATTTGTTTGTGGATTGCCGTTTTGAAGCCTCGAGTTTGGCGCCTTGGAATACAACCGTCGCCATCTTGGCTTTTTTGCATCCGATGAACATAAATTACTACATTCGGAATGCGGAGGAGTGACGTAGAGACACCGTATACGGCTCTAGTAGCGGCAGCGACCTGTCAATCCCAATAAGCCCGCCCTAAAGCATACTCCTCTTTAGGGTCTGTTTGACTCTAAATGGACCATAATCTACCAAATGAACATCATGCTGTATTGAAGAAGACTTTAAACTAGAGACTGAGACCATAAACTCATGTTTACAATGTTTACTGAGATAATAAATCAAGAGAGAAGTAGAGTCATTTTCTCGTAGACTTCTATACAATCTGACTTCTTTTTACAACTGGAGGAGTCGCCCCCTGATGGTCAGCAGAGATAATGCAAGTTTAAAGACTCTTCTGCGTCTGCTTCACTCGGTAGGACCAGAGGTTGCCGCCTGGTTGTGACTCAAAAGACCAAGTCAAGAAGTTGGCATCTCCGTCTCGGCCCCGTCCAGACTATAACGCAACACAGGGTTTTTTTTTACTAAAAACGGCAACCGCAGCATTTTTTTAAACGTCTCCGTTTTCTCAACTTGTCATGACCATTGTAGTAGTGTGGACGCGAAGACATAAACACAGCAAAAGTTATGAGTTTCATGCGACATCTGGTATCACTATCGATGTGCAACCTATTTGCCCTGCGCTATTTGGCGTCGATAGTAATTGGTCACCTAATATTCATTATGCGATTGCGTTCACAACACATCTGGCCTCATTCTGTTAAACTGGAAGGAGTCTAGACCTCCATGTCATGCCAGATGGCTTAAAGATGTACTATTTTGCTTGAAGCTGGTTAAAATGCGGGACAGTAAGTCGAGATTCCACCGAGGTATGGGGGCCATTTTTTAAATATTATTTGTAAGCATGATGAACAATACTAGAAAGTAGGTTACACATCTGGATTATTTGTCTTCAGTGCCCGTAAACGGATTATTACGGTAGCTGTAGCTTGATCTGAATAATGTTTACTGTATATTGTTTGTCCATTTGTTTAATTGCTTCAGAATTTATTTCTCATCACCACATGAGGATGACGGGGAGGGCTGGGTAGAGATTTGTTTTCCGTGTTAAAAAATGGAGGGAATTAACATTATATACTTGAATCTAATACCTCTATTATTATTTTATTATTTGTTGAGCTATTATTGTTATTATAGAATTCTATAGGAAAGAAACTATTTAGATTAACATTAAATAAATGCTTCCATGTACGTTCCTGAAATTCAGCCTATTGTGTTTCATCCGCTCGCTGCTCCAAACAACATGTAGACCAGGTGGGGTTTCCCTTAAATGATGGAATATATATATATATATATATATATATATATATATATACACGCGCGCGCACATATATATATATATATATATATATATACACACGCGCGCGCACATATATATATATATATATATATATATATATATATATACACGCGCGCGCACATATATATATATATATATATATATATATATATTAGGGCTGGGCGATAAATCGATTTAATCGATTAATTCGAATGTGTGCTTTAAGGCGATGTGTTTTATTGAAAATCGAGAAAATCGCCCCCACCCCTTTTTCCCGTAGTAGAGTGCGCGCGCATTGTTTACAAACTAAAACAATGGCGGCCAGCAGCTTCACTGCTTTCCACACGGTGGAAAGCCATCACGGATGCAGTCGCGATGTATATCGCAAAAGATATGGTGCCCATATACACCGTGGAAAAGCCGGGGTTTATTCACCGTCTCAAAGCTTTGGACCCCAGGTACGTGCTACCAAGCCGTAAACATTTTTCTGACGTTGCCTTGCCTCGGCTGTACAATAGTACACGCCAAAGGATCTCTGCGGAGCTGGAGGGGATGTCGTTCTACTCCGCAACAACTGACCTGTGGTCCAGCAGGTTGACCCAGACACCGATCCACTTGACTGGTGGAAGCGTCACCAACTTAACTTTCCAAGGCTAAGTACTTTAGCAAAGAAATACCTCTCTGTGCCAGCTACAAGTGCCCCCCTCTGAGAGGCTTTTCAGTGTGTGGGGGGGCATTGTTACATGCCACCGTGCATGCCTGAAGCCAGAGGTAGTAGACAGGCTTGTCTTCCTGGCAAAAAATATTTAGAAAAAACATGCACTACTGTTTAATACTGTTGGTTATGTTGTGAATGCACTTGATTTTGTTTACATGCACTTATTTACTGTGCAAAATATGTTATGTTGATGTTAGATCAGATGTTGCACTTTTGAAAATGTGAATGTTAAAGGGTCATATACATTTTATTTCATGCTGTGTTTGTATCAGTGTATTCAGTTAGAAAAGCTTACTGTAAAAAGTTACATTTGCACAGTTGTTTACAATGGAAGGCTACTATTTAATGCCATTTAATGTTATGTTTAATTTAATTTTATATTTAAATGATTCAGGCAAACAAAAGAGTGACCAAATACTTTTTGTATACTACAGGCACCTTTCTACAATGTTCAGGTTTTGTTTGCACTTTATTTTTATCAACCTACTTGGGAAAATCATCACAAAATAAAAGAAAA
>NC_136635.1:7535083-7782583 GCF_949748355.1 Melanostigma gelatinosum | reverse complement strand
ATGGTGATTTTTTTTTTTCATTGTTCAGATTAATCCCTAAAATAGTTGATAGATTAATCGATAGAAAGTTAGGCGGTAGCGGCAGCCCTATTCATTTATGTTAAAGTCCTACACTCCATCTCTAACTTTTTAATGATTAATATCATATTCATCTTAATCATAGCGCTCTAAAGGAGATCCACCTATTGTGGCCATTAATAGTCAGATACATCATCACATGCTTTTCTTCCAATGGCACATTCTTTTTCTTTAAGCAGCATAGTGAAAGGGAAACCTGCTGAAACTCTTTTTATTTGACTTTGACAGAAATCCACGATCAAATCACGCTACAATATATATTAAATGTAAACTTGTACTTTGAAAATTCAGGCCAATGTCACATCCTGTGGTCTGAACTACCTAATATGGGCGTAGAGTGTATTTTGTGCTATATTGAGCATAGCTCCAATTGTTTTACCTTTTCAGTAAAGTAGACAGACATAAACATAGAATGGGTTGTTCGTGCAATATGAGGTTTTGTTTTCAGACGGACAGTGTCGGTGTGTGGAAATAACGGTGTGTCGGTGTGTGGAAATAACAGAAATGAGCAGAAACACAGACACATTCTGCATGTGGCAACAGATGTTTTTTTTTACTGAGCCGTGTCCAAAGGTTTGAGCAAGAGGTTTCCCACCAGACAGAGACAGATGAGGTACGTACTGATGTAGAAGGTGCTGGGGGCGTGGGCTCCATCAAGCTCCAGCTCCAGCAGGTTGCTGGTCTTGGGGTCGTGTCTCAACCACAGGGCCACGCCCAAGATGACACCTCCCGCGAGCTGCAACACAACACACACTTCCTTCAGTTCACTACATTGTGCTGCTTACATTGTTAGAATCAGCTTTTTCTCATTTTCACACTTGAGTTCTTGCAAAAGCAGCCATGATCATTCTAATGACACAAACTTTCACTGAAGGAAAAGTTCAACACTTTGGGAAAGAAGTTCATTCACTTTCTCACTGAAAGTTAAATAAGAGATCGACACTTGATACCACTCTCGTGCCTGTACGCTAAAACATGAAGCTAGGGAGGGGCGGGGGGGGCTCCAGTCGAACTACTCCACTGGTAGCATTCCCAGTTTCTCTCTTCTTCACTGGCTCAGTCGGTCTCTCCTCGGTCTGTCCTCTCGTGGACCCTCTCGTTGTCTCTCTCCCTCTCTCTCTCCTTATTCTGTCCCTATTAACATTTGTTGGTGGGGGGGTGGGGGGGGCTTCTTGGCTTTGGTAGTAATCAACATCAAAATATTCTAACCTTCGGCAGGAGATGGGTGCGATCCACCGGTCTTGGATCCCTTGGCGGGGACTTGGCGTGACCAGAAAGATCACCACCGACCCTTTTTTTCTAAAATGTGTTTTTGTACTTCCTCTTCTAACCGACTTCCTGGGGGAAAGTCCTGCACATACTGCAATGTGTCCCCGAGTAGCTGCAATGTATTGTTCTTCAGGGGCGGTTTACATTGAGACGTCTGCCGGAGCCCTCTTGTTTGGCCCGGGACAAAGACATCCTAAATATAAATAAATAAATATAAATATATATATATATATAAATAAATAAATATAAATATATATATATAAATAACACACCTCAGCAGGCACACAGGAACAAGCAGTAAAATAAACCACAGACGGATGTGTTAGAACCCCCCCCCCCCTCTCTCTGGTCCACATGGGTTTTTATAAATACTTCGATACGTTCAAAATAGAGAATGTGGCCAAAGAGAATATCTAAATAAAACTAGTTTCTGTGAATAGATTTGATCCAAAACAACCTCAGCCCCCCTCCTCTCTTAGTGAGGTCCATTCCAGAGCGAAGGCCAGCTGCTGCCAAGCAACCAGATCAACACCATAACTGGCAGGAGTGCAGCAATTCAACGCACACACACCAAAATGACTCACTAACTTAAAGAGAACCCCGCCCCCGCCAGCAAATTACTTGTCACTGAAATGTCTGACGGTTTCAACAGATTTCTGAGAGGCTTTCATTTACAGCGTTTCTATGAAGTGACGAGTAGAGGGGGGGCCCGACAGAACATGTTTAATACCAGGATGTTTATGCTTTGCCTGAGACACGACCGAGGCTGGAGCGGCTCCAACTACCGCTAACCGCTAACTGAGGAACAGTGCTGGTCCCAGGTCAGCCACGACCTTGAGGACACGCTAAGGGGTGTGACTCGGTAACTCATCTACTAGCTGGTGGTTTGCCCAAACGAGGCATTTGGGCAAAAAAAACAAATACGGCATCTGGGATGTTTGAGTCAGAGGAACTAGCAGCTTTTTGAGAAGATCAACCACAGATCTCAAACAGTTTCAGACCAAATCTAGAGAATCGCTGAAACTTGAGTGATGTTCTGCTGGAGTAGTTAGAAGACTCAGGATTTTAAAAGAGGAGCCAAAAAGGTCCTCTACCGGCCACTTATGACTGAGTGGTTAAGTAGAGCTGAAACGTAGCCTAGCAGCTAACGGTGCTAACAGTGTCAACGACGGCAACGGCGCTGAAAGAGCCAACGGTGTTAACCTGGGAAGGTGAACCTGCGGGGGGGGCACTGTGCTTCCGCAACACGGCAGCGATTAGCTAACCAGCGGGGCACGGTAACATGTAGCAAAAAAAAGGCGTGCACGGCCGACCCGGCTACGTAAACAAGGCACAGAGAAGCTTGGATTACAACGCACTCAAGAAACAGACACCCCTCCATTATATTTTTACAGAGACAATAGTTGTTTGATGCTATATTCATGCTCTGAATATCAAACCTAGCATGTTGAACGTCAGTTTTGAAGCAGGGACATCGTGGCTACGGCTTCTCAAATGTGAATTTGGTGGGTTTTCTCGGTCCTCTATGACAGCCGACTGAACACCACAAGGTTTTCCGTTTGGTTTAGTGTTGGCAAGACAAAACCAGTCAAATGAATCTTTAACTTAGTGTGTTTGGGCTCTTTTCTTTTTTGGGGCAAATGAATTACACTCAAAATACGAGTGTAGGGATTTCAGAGGCGCTAGGACGTGCAGCCGCTCTGTCTTAAGTAGGTAATGACGTTAGGGCAGACATAAAAATGGCCGAGCAGATAGGCTACCTGCTCCGGTTTTCACCGCATTTTTATTGTCTCACATTCCACACCGAGACAGATGTCCAAACACATGGGGGTCGTCGTGTCTTCCTACAGCCTTGCCTGCCGTCCCCACAGAGAGACGTCTCCTTCTCAGCAAAATACAAGACTAATGTTCAGAGTCGAGTTTAACTTGTGTGTCGTAAAGGCGGGTAAAAGGTCCTAACAGCTGTGACGGCATCCTCACACTTAAAGAGAAACTCTGAAAGTGCTTCAGGTATCATCCAGTGTGAGATCAGCCCCCCCCCCCGGGTGTCTATTTCTGCCTGATGCCCCCGCGAGTACAGGGGGGGTTGTAGAATGCTGTGCATGCTGGAGGTCTGCTGTTCCCATAAGTCTGCTATATCACCACACTCATGCGCCCCCCCTTCCTCCCCCTGTAGCCTCTTAACCCTCTCAGTGTCTTGTGTGATTTATGGGAACAGGAGGACCCCCCCCCCCCTTATTTTTAAAGAGACAGACTCCGCGGGGCCGGACCCCTCAACGACCGCACGCCACAGTTGAAAAGCGTTTCTTCACATCCACCGGACTCGTCCGCTCTGACGGAACCCTCTCTCTCAAGAGCTCTTTAGAAGCAGTCAATAAAAAACTAAAAGGGTTAAAGTGGAGTACGTGTTGAAAAGAGAGGAGGAGACGCCCTGATGCATTAACGGTCACGTTAAAAGTCACTTCTCAGGAGTGTTGCAAACACTTCTTTATCGGTGGCTAGTTTGAGTCAGGACTTGGACCCTTGTCGCAAATTGCAAGCTTCTCAACTCCCGCTGAAGACCTTCAACACTGACGACTAAATGTGTGTGTGTGTGTGAGTGTGTGGCTGCGACATTACCATATGTACGACGTAAAAACCATCACGCTGCCCATGCATGTGTGCATTTGACTGATCGGTGCAGCTAGACTGGAGTCGTGTGCCGGACTGAGTCTTTGTGGAACAAGAACCTCTTTTAACATGAACACCACTAGAAGGTCGGGTCCACTTTCTCATCAGAAGTCGTCGATGACCAACACAAAACGCTGTTTCTTTGGCCTTCTTAATTAAGCAACAAACTAACCCAGAGTAAGGGTGCTTCCATTGAAGAAAGCCTTTTAAAATGCTACATTGCTTGTCATATTGTGACTTGGCAATTCATGAAAAGTAACAGAAATCCTTTAAAAGACAACTTTAACCTGTTCAATTTGGTCAGTAACTTCCAAAATAGTCTTTAAAACCCATGGCATGGTGCCTGAACGCATCGTGTGTAGACGCAGACAGCTGGAGCTGCTGACTGAAGGCCTGTCATCTGTGTGAGATAGTGGTAGAACTGTGGCTTAATCATTAGCTCTCTGGTCCCTGAACAGTTAGACTGAGGGAAAGTGCAGCCCACTGCTTCCTTCTTCAACACCAGCACTTTAGTTGTCATTCATGGTTGACGGCAATCAGCTATGGATGATAGTCGCAGGTAACAGCATTTCCTATTGGGGTTTCCTGGGCCTTAAAGAGTTGGCGTGTGAAAAAAACACCAACATCAAAAAAACAAGTGTTGTTCAAGCTAAACGTGTCACATCTCTTCAGATTTCGCCATACTGAGCTGACCATGACAGTTCATTGTAACATGGTAGAGCTATGTTGCCTTCAGGTGCCCGCTGGAAATATCAGTTTAATGTATTTAAACATTATAAACATTGCAAATAATACATTATAGAACGTTATAGAAATGTATTTATTTTTAATCTGGAAAGGCCATATAAATGTGGCGACATTTTGAAAACAAAGTCGAGCACGAGACAAATAAATGTGACATTTAACAAAAGGATAAAAGGATAAATCAACAATAAAAAAAATGTGATGAAACACGACAAAACTCTGCCTTTCAATTTGATAAAATCCTAAATCCGACACTGAGTTGAATAATTTATTATTCAATTGACAGAATATTAATCTGCAACATTGTCTCCAAAGGTGAGCTCTGTGGAAGTGACCCGGTGGCTCTCCAAACCTGTGACTCATCACTACTTTCCATAGAAAATGAATGCTGTATTTGACAGTCTACTGCTGCGTGAAACAATGACGCAGCAAAAGTTATGCACGTCTAACTGGACAAAGAAACGCAAATATCTCAAGAAGCATAGGGGGGGGGGGGGTTACAATTGCACTTCTATTTTTTTAGGTGGAACCAATGTTGACTGCAACACCTTAAAACTTTCACCACCAGCTTGCTTACGGTCTGCAACATGTCGGCCTGTAGTGGACCTACTTAACATCCTCTGTTGTGTCTCCATTTCTCTCTGCAAAGAGGCTGGAAGTGTGACCTTTATCAGAGCGATTGATGAGTGGGCGACACCCCCCGCTTTAATCTGAAAGTTGCTATGGAAGAATGTATATTTAAAACGAATAGAAACGACCAACAAAGACATCGTCTGCTCTTATAATCACCTTCTGTTCAACCCCCTCATTTCTGCACAGACGCGATGAGACTGTCGTGGCACGAATCTGCGATGGCGCGTCGCGATGGACGCAAATTTGCGGCACGACGGACGCGAATCTGAAAGCCTCAATAAAAACCCACAAAAAACAAATCTTTTATTCGCAGGGGACGCATTTATTTACAATTTTTTTTAAATTCTGAATATGACTGATTTTTTTTCTTTGACTTTTTGTATTCTATACTAAAATATCTAAACTACCGTAGACGCCACGTCGACGGCCTGTTTAGATTGGTCCAGACTCCACACATGACGTGTGTCTTTTACTTTGTCTGAGAGGGGAAACAGCGTTTTAGTCTTTATTGTGCATCGTAAATATAAATTATAATTATTAAAATGTAAAAGTCTCCAAAGAACATATGTTCAAAGAATACTTTGTGTCTGTAGCTGATTACACATCAGAGCTGACTAAAATGACATGTGGTGTTCCCTAAGGTTCAATACTGGGGCCTCTTCTGTTCAACATCTACATGCTTCCACTAGCTCAGATTATGGAAAACAACAAAGTGTGTTATCATAATTATGCAGACGACACACAAATCTACATAACTATGTCACCAGGGGACTATAATCCCATACAAGGGCTGGGTAACTGCATTGAACAAATCAACAACTGGATGTGCCAGAATTTTCTTCAATTAAACAAAGATAAAACAGAAGTAATTGTTTTTGGTACCAAGGACGAATAATTGAAAATCACCGCTCAGCTTCAATCACTGATGTTAAAACCCACAAACCAAGCCAGAAATCTAGGTGTAGTTATGGATTCAGACCTCAACCTGAACAGCCATATCAAGACAATAACAAAATCAGCCTACTATCACCTGAAGAATATATCAAGGATTAGAGGACTTATGTCTCAACAGGACTTGGAAAAACTTGTCCACGCATTTATCTTCAGCAGACTGGACTACTGTAACGGTGTGTTTACAGGTCTCTGTAAAAAGTCCGTCAGAAAGCTGCAGCTGATTCAGAACGCTGCAGCTCGAGTCCTCACTGATGCTGCGTTCACACCGGTCGCGTTGATTTTTTGACGCGCGTCGAGATTACATACAAAGTCTATGCACAGACGCGATGAGACTGGCGCGCCTCGATTTTGCGATCCCGCGGCGCGTTGGACGCGTTATTGCAGTGCGGTGGACGCGGTGGACGCCGCAAAATCGCCAACGCGCGAGTTGAAATTTTTCAACTTCAGCGACATAATCGCGTGACGCTGTGGCGCGATAGCCTATCAGCGTTGAGTTGCTCCCCCTGTCGTCACTGGCTTCCTGCCGTTGTTGAATCAGGAAATAAATCCTGTCGCCGTCTGTGTTCACCCAGAGCGCTACGATACCTCATATCAATAGAGACCGGACCAAACTATGTGTATGCATGTGTGTGTGTAAACCATACGGTACAAACAATAAATAGACGCTGCCGTATTTACGTCTACGTGACGTTATTGAGTGCTGGTGGAGCTGCTACGATGTTAGCATAGCCTAGCACCGATCCATCAGAGCTCCATTGAGAAGACCAGTAACCTACAAATCGGTATCATTACGTAGTTATTTCGGAGTCCCTTTTTGTCGGAGAAGACAAGTACAAATCGGCATCATTACGTAGTTATTTCGGAGTCCCTTTTTGTCGGAGAAGACAAGTACAAATCGGCATCATTACGTAGTTATTTCGGAGTCCCTTTTTGTCGGTTTATTGCCGTTGAGTCACAGCCAAATCAGTTTATTTTGTGTTCCTACAGCTGTAGTAAACAGCGACCGGTGGCTTGCTAGACACAGTGAATACAGCTCGATACAATCCACGGAGCTCCTCTGAACAATATTATGAACCAGACATGACGGCGTTTGGCATTCCGATGTTTGAGGGACTTCCACAACACGTACAAAGCAGCAATTGTCCTTATTCCTGTCATGGTTGACGGCGGAAAACAATGGCGGCCAGATCGAGGCTTCCAGGACGATAAACCACGCCCCCTCTCCGGCGCTACGAGATTTTGCGGCGACCGGTGTGAACACGACCGGCGGCGCGTTGGACGTTTTTTTGCAGTGCGTTGGACGCTTTTTTGCAGTGCGTCAAAAAATCAACGCGACCGGTGTGAACGCAGCATAAGACCAGGAGGCTGGATCACATCACTCCAGTTCTGAGGTCTTTGCACTGGCTTCCTGTCCAACAAAGAATTGACTTTAAAATCCTGCTGTTGGTTTACAAAGCACTGAATGGTTTAGGGCCAAAATACATCTCTGATCTGCTGCTACCTTATGAACCATCCCGGCTCACGGTTCGGTACGCATAACGAGCCGAATAAGTTTGAATAAAAAAAAGAAACTTAAATTTTTTTCTTTTTTTTTTAAACCTTTATTTAACCATTGAGATTAAAAATCTCTTCTGCAAGATGTAAGTAACAATACAAGATGTAAGCAAGATGTAAGTAACAATACTACATAACATTAAGGAGCAGTTTTTGTTTTTTATGCTTATGTGTTGCTAAGAAGACACCCCAGAAGATGGGTCACTCAGGTATAGTTCCATCATTGTTCAAAGTCAAAGAATCACTTTATGATGTTAGTTGTAATGAATAAATATATTTTAAAATAAAGTACATTTATCTGGCATTTATAGTTTTATACTGTACCGAAACGTACCGAACCGTGGCTCCACTGTATCGTACCGAACCCAACCGTGAGTTTTGTGAACCGTTACACCCCTAATATATTAATTTCTATTGATATAGTGGCACTATTTGATTTGTAAGGACAAAAAGAAAAGTAAAAGTAGAGCAGATGAAGGGAAGGAGCCTACAGCAGCTCTCACATTGGGGAGTTGGGGGTGGTCTCTCGTGGTGGTTTCCATTTCCTGAGTCCAGGATGTTGGGTGATGGCTCGTGGAAAAAATGTGCGTGGCGTTTAGCTAACGCCACGCACATTTTTTCCACGAGCCATCACCCAACACGGGGCCTGGACTCAGGAAATGGGAACCACCACGAGAGACCACGAGAGACCACCCCCCCCCCCCCCCCCCCACAGAAATTGGGTGGAGGATGTAATCCAAACAAAGCCATTCTCCAAACCCGAGCGAATCTTCACCGCAGACCCACTCACTAAAAGACATTTCTACCGTCTTATTATCGACCCATATTGTTAAAAGAGCCTCCGTCAGTGATTCTAAGCGGTTCAACCGCGAGTTTGATTTCACAACAAACTAAAACTATCGCGTGAACTTATCCGTTTTGGGGCTAAACGCACTATTTTTCTCCATTTTGCTTTTTTTTTTTCTCTTCTTAATGCCGATTTAACACGTGAGGCGGCTCTACCTCGGCACGTTAGGGTTTGCTGTATAAACTATGATATTCACCAGCTCGTGGATGTTTATTTGAGTTTTGTAAATTAACCACACCCACGCCTTTTCTACCTATTTATCTTGGCCAACCATCATTTCGCCATAGTTTCCCTAGTGGCGAAGGAAAAAAGAAGCCCTCATGCGGTTATTCAGGCGGTAGAACGGTTGAACGTACTACATCCACGAGATGGAACGTTAACGTGGATGTTATCCCGGTGTCGTTCATTCATACAACGGGCCGGCAGCCTAAACAAACCAACACAGACCGCTGAGCGCAGAGAGAAGGAGGCGGAGGCGCCGAAGTGAACGCCTAATGTGTTAAAATGAAAATAAAACCAAGGCGTGCTGCTCACCCAGAAGATGAAGTTGAAGAAGAAAAGCAGGTACTTGATACATTTGGTGCAGCCTTCGACTCCCATGGTGGTCCGTTTAGTCGAATGTATTCGGAGAAAGAGTTTATACGGGACTGCGGCAGTACAGTGTAGTGGGCCGGGTGTCTCACGAGGTGTGTAACGGGGACTGAGTCTCGACTGGGAATCCTGAGGCAACACCCAACTCCTCCCTCCCTCACGCACAATCAATCCAGTCCATAACGCAGTGGACTTCCGGTAAACGCCTTCAAAATAACACGTCGATTTGCTAACACGCTTCGACACTTTTGGAGGGAGAGGTCTGCTTTGCTTCTGTGAATGAATGGTTTCTAATCAGGACATTTAGAATCTCCCACCGTTAAACAAAACAAAACCTTCTGTCAGGTGAGTATGGAAGACTATCAACGCCAAAAGATGTGGAGAAAAAAAAATTAACTGAGTTTACACACGCTGTAAACTCATTGCTATATTACTTATGACGGCGCCCTCAGCAGCATTATGGAGGTAGGTGGAAAACGTTGGTTCCCATGCAAACAAGACAAAGAAGAACTGAGAATCGGGCATCAATAATACCTCATACCTCAGGCATGTCCAAAGTCCGGCCCGCGGGCCAATAACGGCCCGAGGTCAGATTTTATATGGCCCGCACCGTCTGTCTTAAAATGCATTATTTATGGCCTGCCAGCACAGTCAAAACGGAATGAATAAATCATACAAATTCAACATGCAATACCTCTTTTTACCTCATGGTGGCAGCACCACTCTGTAACTGTCTGGCTGTTTGAAATTTACTCTGACCCTTGAACTGTCATGTCTACAGCAAGTAAAAAAGGAAAGTGGATAATGAGGGCCACCGATTCCAGGAGGTGGAGATCGCAATATTTTTTCACCGAAAACCAAAACAACTGTGTCTGCCTAATTTGTCATGAGACTGTTGCCTTGTTTAAGGAATATAATGTAAAGAGACACGACGAGCGGTGCTTTTCACATGAAAACATCATCAAAGTAAGCTACAAGTGGCCGTGGTAATTGCTAAACATGAGAAACCTTTTACGGAAGGTGAGTTTATCAAAGACGGTGTTATGAAAATAGCAGAAAACATAATTGCCCCGAGAAGAAGACAGTTTGCTAATGTTTGCCCGGCTCGTAACACTGAAGAGCGATCATCAGATACTAAGAGACAACTTGATTTTTTTCGTTAGCCTGTTTCATGTGTGTTGAACTTAAATGTGAGAACTTTTCATCACCTCACTAAGTCATATTTAAGATTGTCTTGAGGTGAGAATATTGATCGGTTCCTATGTAATTAGCTTTTAGATGGCTTGTTCTTTGTGTTATCTGACTTTCAAGATGTGAAAGAAAGGCAGAATAGTTGTTGAGATTTGTTCATACATGAATGCTTACATTTGGTTACATTGCTATTTGCTGTCATTGAAAATAAAATGATTAAATAACAATGTATGTATAGGCTACTTGTATTGTTTCAAATAATGTCAGCACGGACTGTTGGCCCTTGGGCATTTTCACATTATCAAATCTGGCCCTCTTTGAAAAAAGTTTGGACACCCCTGTCATACATGGACCCGACCGTACACTGTTTTGTGAGCTGTAAATGTATTTGATAAAGCATCGATGAAATGCCCTCACCTCACACTCCTGACTCTATAATACTCACCACGTTTATGATTTAATATTTGATCATTTATACTTTCTCTTATTATTGAACAACTTGCCAACTCTATAATTTCAAAACCACAAATGTGCACCAATTACACAGAGAGAAATGTTATTATGAGACGTCAGTATCTTGAATTGGCCTATAAACCTCAGGGATCACTACGTGTAGTCTGATGTGTACTTTCGGCAAACTCTGGCTACTCCGTCAACTGGTCCAAATCCTAAATCTTAAGTTTTTCTCTCAATATTGCTGTTTGAAATGCTGAGATCAGAAAACTTCCAGCATCAAATACTTAAGAGATTTCAAAAGTAAAGACTTTTGAACTCTACACCATTATGGCAGCCTTCCAAGAGGACCCAGAGAAAATTAGCAAATTACCACTTTGGTTCCGTCTTGGCTGCATCTCAACTGTAAAAATTAAAATACTCCCAAATATCCTTTACACTATTTGATATGACCCCCGTTTCATACCAGCACAATGGTTCAATAAACTAGGCAATGTCATCACATAATTCTATTGGGGGGAAAAAATAAATAATAATTAAATTGATGAGAGAGCAACCATTGTTTTCTTTCTATACCAAACACTGGGCAAATGTAACCACACAACTCATATGTTTGGACACATGGAGATCATATCCATTACAGAAAGATCTGTCATTTATCAACTCCTGAATTAAGACCATGCCGCTCTATCAAGACCCAACAAACGTCACTCTTCAACGTACACCTCCGTATACCATTTTCTCTGACATCCCATACTCGACTCTAACATCATCCCAGGTTCAAAACAAATCACTTTATCAGCCATTTTTCGGGAGCAGCATGGCGACTACAGAATCTCTTTCAGGATGGCTGCTTCATGACCTTTAACCAACTATCTCATAAATTACAACTCGTCTGATAATATGTATCACACATACAGTCTTATTGGTTGGGGTTCATTAGGTGGCTGTCCTACAGTTTATGCTGGAGTCTGCTTGCAATTTTAGCAATCATTACCATCAGTTCGGTCCAATGGGACCATCTCACTAACAAAAGCAACAATGAATCATCTTATTTCATTGGTTTACAGTTGAACAATGACTCACTCACCAAACTCTCAGCTCTGGTCCCTGGTTTGCAAATAGATTGCTGCATGGACTACATTTCCTCTTCATTATAACAATACAATCTACAAGGTTGAGTGGTACTCAACATTGTGGGATGTCAGGGTTAAAGGTTATCTGATGGCCCATCGCCTACATTTGATGGGAACAAAACGTTGCACTCTGTCAAAGTTATTTCAGTTTCACTATTACTTTTACTTTCTATATCACTTCAGGATGTCTTGGAATGTAGATAATAACTTTCAGATATGTAGATGGTGTGTTGAAATACTTTTAAAGTATGATTAAAAAAGGATATTAACAGTTGAGGCATTTTATATTTTCCATATATTTCTATATAAGCCTGTATTTTCCCAAAGTTAGAAACTGACATTCATTCATATGACTGGGTCTTGATTTAATGACTTGTTGTT
Source organism: Melanostigma gelatinosum (assembly GCF_949748355.1). Taxonomy (NCBI): domain Eukaryota; kingdom Metazoa; phylum Chordata; class Actinopteri; order Perciformes; family Zoarcidae; genus Melanostigma; species Melanostigma gelatinosum. The sequence continues at coordinate 7,770,082 of NC_136635.1, read as the reverse complement.
TTCACCTTCAGCAGACTTATCTTCTAGAATCTAGAAGCACAACAGACGTGAAGGAGAGTATATAAAACAGATTGCTCTGTCACAGGGCCCAGAGTGTCATTAAATAGAACATAGTTACACAACTTGTAATATAAGTTACGACAGTAAAAACCTATTTCATGATTCCGTGACATTTGTGAGGAAAAGGGTCGATTGATACATTGTTAATGTGAATGCATGGCTACAATGTTGTTACTTTGCAGCGATCTTATTCAGGTCAGGATGATAAAAGCACTCTACTGGACATACATCATGTAGAGACCTGGACAAAGCAACTTAAAGCCTGCGTTGCTTTGCACAGATTGACTTTTTTTGTTCATGGGAAAGATGAGAAATTATCCTAACCCTTTTCACACAGAATACGTTTTCACATATCACAGGAGGAGAAGCACAGTTGTAAATAAAAGGCTGTGGAACTTTTGCATCAAGCTTTTGGAAAGTCACACCTTCAAATAATATTAATCATAAAGTGGCAATGTGGTAGCATAATATGTCCTGTTCAAACATGTCCTCACTTGCCACGTGTGTTAACAAGCTTAATGGAACATTTTAGAACACATTTGTGATTTCTTTACAGGGTTGTATCAGATCATTTTTATTGTTTGGTAGGAATATTTAGACTTACCTCCATTGTGTAGGTTCCGTCTCCCCAATGTGGGACCAATTAAGTTCCAACACCATCATTGTTTAAGACTGATTTGTCACCTGTTTATCTGTAAATACTTTAAATCACATAGTAATACAATTGAATGTCTATTTGTCCATTAAAGACAATGGTCGCTTTGTTACATATTGGTTGCTGGTCATTCTAATTAGGCCCACTTACTTGCAGAGTGTCTGCGGTGTTGTTAGCTTACCTGTGCTGAGCCTGTGCTTGATATCAGTAACATACATTCAATGTGCCCTCTTTCAACCATTTCTCATGTGTAAACGAGCTTGTTGAATTGCATTCACATGTTATCTACAAGTATGTTCACTGTTACAAGCAGTTACTATGCCTTGGCCTGCTAATATCAGTTGGATACAAACACCATAGGCACGGATCTTTATTGTAAGTTGCTGCCTACTTTGATAAAGGAGTGGTTGCTTCAGCTGTCGAAGGGATAATTGAGTGTGGATAGTTGGCACCATAGTGGTATCACGGTTCCACCTTGTGGCAAAGTTGTGCATATAGTAAATCAAAATCCGATCGCGTGACAAGACTTAATCCAGTCCTCCATTTTCCTAAGTGTAATAGTCTTGTAATCAGTACACCAGGTCTGAGATTCGTCATTTTGATCCTATGCTGCACGAAGCACACACACACACACACCAGTCTGAGACAAAAATGGAAGTGAGGAAAGCAAGCAGACGACTAAAATCAATATGGGAACGCACACACAGGCTTGTCTCATGTTTCATCCTCATCTCATCTGATTCAAGGGCAACGTTTTAGCCCAAACACAGGAGACGTGAGGCTGTCTGTTTTATGTGTATCCGGGCCTTTAGACACGCACTGTGTGACTGCAAGGTTACCGGTTTGAACGCAGCTCGGGAGCATCGGTGTGTTGTCTGAATCCTCCGGTTTCTCCGAACTGAACTCTGTTCGCACACTCTGTGACACTTGTGCTTTAAAAGTTGTTTCATGCATACGTGTCAAAAAACAATGTGCTCGGACGCCACTTGCAGTTATATTTGTTTTTATTGGATTGATATCCACTCCATGAAAGCCTGCTCCACACCCGTTTAACAAACGACGTTGTAATCCATTGTCGTCAACAACACCTCATAGTGCTCCATTAACAGAGGAAAGGTACAAATAAGCAGCGGCCAGCAGAAACACCAAGGATCCATCTTTACACTGTGAATTGGAGACATTAACCTTCACATTGTGGCAAATCTAGTTTAAAAATGTATATTTTTAATAGTGCTGGGCAAGTTAACGCGTCATTATCGCATTAACGCGTTCATTAATTAACGCCGCCAATTATATTATCGCGCATAAACGCAGTTTTTTTTGTTTTTATTGTTAAGCAGAAATTTTTAACACAAGAACCGGGCAGCGAGCACTGAACAGCTGTGTCGCTGTGATCGTCTCGTTACACGATCAAACGTGACAATATCAAAATACATATTGTCTTGTTTTTAAATGAACATATAAGCACGTGAGCACAAACTGCTCTTAACTGCAACTCTTTATTAGCATAACTTCCTCATACAGGTTACTGTCACGCTACAGACCCCCTACAGCACAGGTGTCAAACTCAAGGCCCGCGGGCCGAATCCGGCCCGCCTCGTCATTTTATGTGGCCCGCGAATCCGCCAGCAAAAAAAAAGAAAACCTTTGGAAAAATAATTAAAAGTTAGACTTTAAAATAAAAGTATCCCCATGGTCAAAATTATGAGATAGCATGTTGTCTGTGTACCAACATTAAAACTATCACAACAGGTAGACAGGAGAGGCAACAGCCCGAAAAGCGGTTTTCCAACGATTGAAAAAGCTCTTGGATGTAGCTGCCATGCACAGGACGACGACAGGGAGGAACATTAGTGATGCAGAGAGGTGAACAAACAGCTTTGAACAAAGTTAATGTCATAACTTGTTTGATATTTTTCTTTGTTATTTTCTTTAACAGTTTGATCTTTGATAGAGTCATGTGGGTTTCTTAACCCTCAATTAAAATGATTTATGTTATAATAACAGAAATGTGTTTAAATATCATTTTTCATTTATATAACTGAATGTACAATATTTTTACACTTGAATAAACAATAATCAAATGCAGAGAGTTATTTAACAATATGTCAGGGAGAAGTTAGTTATACAGTCTTACAGTTACAACCGGCACTTTGAGGGCGACTGTGATGCTGATGTGGCCCAGAGTGAAAATGAGTTTGACACCCCTGCCCTACAGGTTCCCTTGCTTCACCTACATTCCCCTGGGTCCTAAGCCCCTCCATGTACAGCTTCTTATCACCCTCTATGTACCAACATACATTTATAACAAATACCACACATATTACGGTAATCAGTGTTGCATATGTGTCTGACCAAATACCAAAAAAAGCTAAAAATAAATTATTCATTTAAATTATTTTTTTAGAGTTTTTAAAGTGTTTTGTTTGTAATATGTATAATAAGCATCATTTAGTTATCGCTACTGAGAATTTAACAAACATTAAAAAAAGAAGAAAAAAACATGACGTAGATTTCAAATTGCATTTGTTACACATGAAAGTAAAGTTGTGAACACCGGCTGAATATCTATTGTCAGAATCATTATAACTGTATTTTAACGGCTACTGTGTAAAGGGAATACTACTGTTAAAAATAACCTTATTTGTTTAAAGTGTTTGCAAACCAAATGTTATTGCACTTTTGTTCATATAGCAGTAGCCTACTTTTAAAATAAAAGTGCGCAATACACTTCTTTTGAATTCATTATTGAACTTTGCGCATAACAATGCGATTAATCGCAAAAAAAGCATGCGATTAAAAATTTGAATCGTTGCCCAGCACTAATTTTGAACTTTACAGTTTTTCTCGATTGCTAAGACACATTTCTTGAAACGGTCGCCCATTCTCTCAAAACTGTAAACACAAAACCTCATCTTCAAGCACTATTTACAAAACCTCTGAATCCTCTTGCAAAATGAAACTTTCGCCTCAAAACAGTTTTACCTGTGCTCAAAATCAAACACTGCTCTCAAATCACAAACAAAGTGATCAAAATAATATACACTATCAAGCAGTCAGTAAACAATACACCAATAAATAGAAAGCACATTGTTCAAAACATATAGTTCTCAGGGAGAAGTCGATTTTTAATCTCAAAACAAATTTCATATGAACGAAAACATGTTCTATTACAGTCGCTCAAAATTGATCAGAAATGACTACTGTGCTTTGCTCTTTGCAATTTATTTTGTTCTTCCTCCTCCTTGTACCCCTATTTTTACAGTGCTGTACCCTGCATCTCACAAACGTGTCCTTTGTCTCTGTGATACTGTAATTCTTGTTCTTTGTTGATATGAACCTGCAACCAGTCAACATCTATTGAGCAGTCAGTACTGTTACTGTAACAAATAGAAAGCACGATGTTCAAGGCCATACAATTTGTTTATTGTACATTATACAGCCTACAATGCACTGTAGGCCTACTACAGTATACAATACTACAGTGAAAGGGACAAAAATCAAAGGAGTCAACATATGATCAATGTGCTTCCTCTTGTCTTTGGGCTGGGTCAGGCCAGAACACTGCGTCGACATCACCTTCAACCACCTGTTTGCTCTCTAAACAGGCTTATATTGGTTGTGTCACATCATTTGATACAAGTGAAATCAATTTTGAGTGATTGTGTTTAATCAATGACATGTGTTCTCTATTTGTATTTGATTGTTGCCACTTGTGTTTACCAGTGTGGATGACATGTGCATGAGAGTGCAGAATGTGTTTTGAGACTGAGAATGTGTTTAGAGTTTTGCTGAAAAGTCTAAGTGAGATCTGCAAATTGTGTTTCACCATGTGACATAGTTTAAGGTATTGACAACAGACTGCACAATTAGCTAAATGAGTTCAGGCAACTGAGAACTTTGTTCAGCCAATGGGTTTTAGTGTTTTAGCAATTGAGAAAAACTGTAATATACATTTATACAAATTCAGACTGATAGGTGTTTGTTGAGTCGGTTCAGGGCGTCTTCTACAATGTCCAGCTCATGCCGGATGTCTTTCAGCATGCTATTGATGCTGTTGGTGTCCTTCAGGACATCCACACTCTGGGTGTAGGGGTCGTAGCGTACTGTGAATGGCCGCCAAATGGTCTTAGCAAACTCCCTGCAGACACACAAAAAGTCAGTTACATCAATAGCCCAGTTCAACCTGAAACATTGTAGCTACAAAATCATTCAACCAAAGCTTTGTGTGTGGTCATTTAAAAACAATTCATAAACATGATCTCAAAAAGAACAGTGAAATTCCAGGATCCATCACCAAAGTGTAAAAGACTTTAGGACTTTAACATACTCAGAGGTTTAACTGACTTGAATATATATACACAAACAACAACACTGTGAGTTACCGCCTTGGGAAAAACATTTTTACAGCTAAGCCATGGTCCAGATGCTTGGGTATGCAAATTGTCACCGCATGGAGAACAAAAACTAATTTTGTTGTAGATGCTGCTGGTGAAGAACGTTTTGGGGAATGCACTCATTTGTGTGACCTGACCTTGCTAACACATTCCATGTCTGTGCACCAAGTATGGAACTAGAGCCAGGAGGTGATAAACTTAGCTTAGCATAAAGACTGAAAGCAGGGAAAAAAAGGCTAGCCTGGCTCATCCAACTCTACGAAGGACAGCAAATGATGAAACTTTTATCTGATAATGTTACTACAGTGCTGGTGTAATGACAGAAGTGACCCTTTGCCAAGCTACCATCGAGCCCACACTGTCACTAACTGCACTCCCTGCATAAATATATGATAAAAAGTGAAAGCAGCATGTACAGTCAGTATACCTTCACTAGCTAGTGACCAGCTACAAGTCCACATAACCAGCCTGAAAATAAAGCAAATCTGAAATTGCATGAGAGTCTATGGAGCGGTCCTTGGTCCTTGGTCGGAGCTGGCCAATGATGCGCTATGATTGGCCAGTCTGCGTTCGAGGGCGGGACTCAACGAAGGGTGAGTTGGTTGGATTAGCCGCTAACTGCTAACACACAGTGATGTTGTAAAATCTCAAAATCAGGGAGTTGACCAGAGCTACATTATTAAGGGAGGAGGCTTCTACTGACCTCATTTTGTTCTTGGCGTCCTCAAAACTCTCAGAAACAAAGTACACGTCCTGAAACGTAGTTATCATGCACTCCTGATTACAGGTCACCACGGGGTCAAAGGGAAGGATATGGGCCTTGTCAGACAAAGCATGCTGAAAGAAAACAGAGACGTTGTGTGGTCACATTCACATTCCGAGAGAATGCCCCTCATGACCTAGTTGGTCAAGTAACACGGTTTGGGCTGACTGCATGTCAATACAATTATAGAATTAAAGTAACCTGGATTGCCACATAGGAGAAATGTGTTTTGTTTTTTTATTCTCATAAGTGGTAGTGAAAGCTAGATAAGAATTTCCTCTGAAAACCTTTTGCTGAATATGAGCTGATGCTACAGAAATGTGATTGGTTTAGGTCAGTATTGATTTATTCATTTAAATCACGAAACAAATTCAGATGTACAATTAATGTCGCTATATCAACAATCAACGGGTTTGCGGTAAACAAAGGAACTGTCATGGGAAAATGAAATGTTTCTCGGCCCAGGAGATACGATCCAAAATCTCAAGGCATTTATAAATGTCAACATTGTCACCAAACTTACATTACAGTCATTTAGCAGACGCTTTTATCCAAAGCGACTTAATTCAGAGTCTATCACATTTCTACACCATAGGCACAGCTACAGGAGCAATTTTGGTGTTAAGTGTCTTGCTCAAGGACACATCGACATGCAACTAGCAGAGCCGGAGCCGGGGTTTGAACCCCGAACCTGCTATCCACTTAGCCAAATATTTAATTCATGATATATGTAGGAAAACCTGAGTAGGACCAATTGGCAGCTACTCATACAGAAGTTCACAGTGTAAGCAACAAGTGCAGCAGATGCACATGCACTGTGTAAAGCTAGACAGCAGCTCGCGTGTTACCTTGAGTTCACTGATGGAGGACAGGAGTCCGGCTCCATAGGCACTTAGCCTGCCATCCTGCTTACATAGGCCAAACTCCACTGTGAAGAAATAACACTAGAACAAAACGGGTTTTCATTTGTACACCATCCTTTTCAAACACAGCATGAGAATGTAAGTAATATATGTCACTAACTGAGTTAGGTGTGTGAGTTTGTGCCTATGGTAGGGATGTTATTGTCTTTATCAATACTGCGTTGTCTCGGTTCTTTTTCAGGTGTATTGATAAAGGACTCACTTCATCAATACACCTGAACCTTTGGTTTTATTGCATTTACAGTACAAGTGTATTGTGCACAGTGTTTGTGTGTGTGTGTGTGTAGTTGGAGGACCTCAGCTCCAACACAGAGAGCAGAGGAGATAAATTACACCAAAACGTTAAGAAGTGCTGATAAAGAACAGACAATGTCACACTACTGTCTTAAATAATTAAGAACCGGGGCCTGTTTAATACCGTGTTTTGGTACCCATCCCATTACACAGTTCTATATCATTATAGCAAATTATAATTGACAAAGTTCATATCGACACCAAAAAGAAAAAAGTGTAATGACAAAATACCCATCGACCTCTTTAGTTTTAGTCTCCTCGTTGGTTCCTTTTGGTTGTGTGTTCCTTAAGCTTAAGCTTTGTTAAAACTCGCACGAGGCACCGTGGTGCGAGCCCCCACAGAGCTACCTCCTGTTTCTAAAGCAACTAATAACTAATTAGCTGTCTTCGGAAAGTCCTCGTGTTGATAGTGCTTTTATCAAATAATTATTCGTGTCAGTCCTGTCTGAAAAAGCCCTGAGCGGGTTTCCAAATATTCAGAGGTGCGCGACCAAGTGCAGTAACAACATCGCTCGATGTGCAAGCTGTGATGACGTCGTCATTAGGGGTCGTTGGCATGCCGCACTTTTTCCGTCCTCAAATCCTTTGTTGTCCATGTAGATGCGCAGAACGTACGCCCCAAAGCGCTCTCCTATTATTCAGGGTGTGACAGCTGCACACCGAAACAACAATAGTTAAAACGTTGTCATGTGACGAGAAACAACCAACCACAGCTGGCAAATATCTTTTCTTTCTTCCATAAATATCAGTCTGAGATGTTTTTAGACGAGAGGACCCTTAGCCTAGATCAGGGATTCCCAAAGTGGGGTGCGCGCACCCCTGGGGGTGCGCGAGCTGCCTCTAGGGGGTGCGCGAGAGGAAAAGTGTAATGGCGGTCTGATGGTGTAATAATATTAAATATTTAAAAAAAATGTAATTTTAATTTAAAAACTGTCAGGTGGGACATCTGAAGCTATCAGTCGTAAAAGAGGAGAGGGACAGAGAGAGAGAGAGGAATCGGAGGCGAGGGGAACGGAGAGGTGCAGCACAGACAAATCGGGAGCACATCGGCCCATCGCGGAGTCAAGGTGAAAAAAGAGGAAACGAGAGTGAGCATCAGACTGGGAAAAAAAGAGGAAATATGATGAAAAGTATGTGTGTCTGGGCTTCACTTGGATTGGCAACGCAGATTCCCCAAAGCCACAGTGCGTGGTGTGCAGTGAGGTTCTGGCTAACAGTCTGAAGCTCTTATTTACGTCGCCACCTGAACACCAAGCATGCCAGTGCAAGTCAAAAGCCCCTTACATTGTTTATATCGAAATTGGAGGAGTTACAAAACAGCCAAAAACAACTGGAGTCTCATTCATGTGTTGGTCTATAAATGACGCACTACGGGCTTCATATCTGGTTACAGAATAGCGAGAAAGGGGCTACCGCACACAATCGCCGAAGACGTGAGCTCGCCAGCTGCCAGAGAGATGGTGGAATGTATGATTGGGGAGAAAGAAGCAAAAAAGTTGTGCATGATCCCGGTGTCCAACAACACTGTGTCGCCGCATCGATGCTTTGTCCGAAGACATCCTGGCTACATTAGTCGCTCATTAATTGTAAATTAAATGTGATAATCTGCCTCTGAGCCTGTGTCCTCACATCCGTATTGCTCTTTAAAAGTGACGCCTTGTGTCACTGAAAGTTATTGAAACTTTGTTGCAGTGTTTCAGGGCGTTTTCACACCTTCAGTTCGTTTGCTTTGTTGCAGTTGCCTTTGTTCGGTTTGTGTTCACACTGCAACATTTAACAGCGGACTAAATCTTGTAAACAAATGCCACGCGCGAGCAAACTGTTCTCTCATTGGTCCGATTCTTATGCGGCTATGAAGGCTTAAAAGGCTCTGTTGCTTCTTTTTTTTTTTTTTTTATTAAGGGGGGGGGGGGGGTGCGCGAACCCAGTCGGGATGTAGAAGGGGGTGCGCGGCCTAAAAAGTTTGGGAACCGCTGGCCTAGATGAATGTAAGGTTATGTAAGGTCACCAAAAGCGACCTGAGTAAATGTGTGAGTGATGTGTGTGTGTTTGTGTGTGTGTGTGTGTATTTTCTCACTGTGGCCAGTTTCTGCACAGCATCATCTGAAGCTCCCAGCGATGCTAAACCAATTTCTTGAGAGAACTGGGCGAAGCTGGGCTCAGCGAGCAGAGGAACGTGACCCAGCAGCTCATGGCATGTGTCTCTACATCCAAACATGAGAAGGCAAATGCAGGTATTGCTTCACTGAAGCGCTTAAAAAAACAACAGTAGTATGAAGTGAATGCCTTTTGTGCGTACACGCGTGTACTCACGGTTCAGGTGTGTACAAAGGATTGGAGCTGTGGCGGACATACTGAGTGCAGTGGAACACTCTGAAGGCCAGGCCCGCTAGGAAGTCCCTGGGGGAGAGGTACCCAGCTACTGGCCGGATGATGAAGCCTGAGTGCTCTACACACACACACACACACACACACACACACACTGCATGTTAGTTTCTTTGGTAGAGAGAAGTTCCGTTGAAAACTGTCGACAGCGAAGTCTATAAATTACCAAGATAACCAGGATCAATTGGCCCTTAATCAAGAACCATGAACAGATTTACACTTAAGTGACACATACAAGTGATTTAAAGGTCGTATTGATAACATTATTACGTCGACGAATAATAATAGGCGATGTAACCTCACTATGGTGAGAAACTTTAGTCTTTTCCTTGGAAAAGTTTGGCAGAAAATAATGTACTTTTTAAGATTGTAAATAAAATAAACAACTATAAGGCACGGTAGAAGTAAATAAAATAAACAACTATAAGGCACGGTAGAAAAAAAGATCATGATATTCATGTTTTGTCTTTCAATCTTTCTATCTCTTGAAGATTTTGAGAAGCTGGCATCTTCTTGTCATTAGAAAAAACTGCTGTGTAAGCACTCGGCCCTGGCGAATGCTGAAACACACTTGTCCACAGCTTTGACCACACTGAAATGCGACCCACCTGATCGGAAAGAGATCGGACATAAGAAGAGTCTGTAAAAGGCTGGATAAACATTTGTAATTTCGCATAAATTCCATACAATAAAAGTCTGTCGTCACTTTCTGTCGTCTTCATCCCTGCGGTATTAGTAAACCTGTTTTATTGAAGAACAGTCACTAACAGTATAGTCCCTATAAAATCCCTAAAAAGCTTTTAATTTGAAGGAGCAAAATTGGGAAATGTTGAGTTTTTATCAGCCATAAACAGGGCTCAGCTGGGCTCCAGCCCCAGTTTCTTGATTTGGCGGGAGGACGATGTGAGACCTGTGTTTGATAAATTGTCCGGATTGTTCCCACATGCTGTCCACACCTCACTCAGCTTTTGAACTCCATGCGAGCCAGACCACCTCGGCGCGTTTGTCTGACCGAGCGAACAGACTTGACGGTCGATGTGTTCATCGGGCGTGATCGGGTCGCATTGAAGAGACAAGTGTGACCTCGGGATTCAAACAGTTTACCCCTGAGGAAGTGCGAGACGTCCTCCAGCTGGGGGATGTTGTCTTCGCTGTAGTTGCAGTGTTTGATCAGCAGGGGGAGGTTCTTCAGGTGCTCCTTGCAGGCGTGGCTCGGGTACAGCTTGTTGAGCTCCCTGAACACCACTCCCCAGGTACGCACCTCCTCTGTTGTGAAGTCGATACGAAGAATAGGATCGCCACTGACCAAACACGAAGAGGTAGTTAGCTTATTGACGTCATAAAATAGAACTTTGAGAGATGGAACATAAAGATGGGAGAAACAATGTGAATTAATTAACACCGTCATTTTGTGGTACAGTATTAGCATATCTCGACAAGCATTACTGTATTTAACTCTTAACTTCGCAACAGTGCGTTTCTTTCATCTAGTTGGTCAGATTAACACCATTACTTCTTTATTAGTATTATTTTACCATTTTCCAACTGAGAAAACTGGCTCGATAATTCATTCCAGAATTATTTCCGATCATCGGTGACATAAAAAAGCAACTTCAAAACACATCTTCATCCTTCAAATGTAGTTTACAATCAGGGCACCGGAACCAGGGCAACCATTTAACCAGCGGCAGTGGTTGTGTGATGATGCATTTAACTGGTTCCCACTTGACTCTGAGGCATTTCCATCGGTTACTTTTTTTTAACGCACTTTTGTCAACAATTCTTCATATTATTCCATTTAGCTTCTTACACTTAGACACACTAAATTACCTTTCTTTGTTATTTCTTTCTGATTTCTAAAGAAATTGGGGGGGAAAGCCTTTTCAAAAATTACACATACTATATTTACCCAAATATGTGTGACATCATTATATTTCTTGTCAGTATCACCTCTAGACTGGACTATTGTAATTCTGTGTATGCTGGAATCGGCAAAAATCTTTTATCACGCCTTCAGTTGGTGCAGAACTCTGCAGCAAGACTTTTAACTGGTGAACACATTTCACCGATCTTAAAATCTCTTCATTGGCTACCAGTCGAGTACAGAATTGGACTTGGTCCGATCTGCTGCAGCCCTATACCTCGCTCACCTCGCTCACTAAGGTCTCTCGACCAACAGCTTTTAGAACGAAAATGACAACCCGGGCCGACCGGTCTTTCTCTGTTGCTGCCCGTAAGCTCTGGAACAACCTTCCCCTTCATATTAGGTTGTCATCCACCTTACCAATGTTTAAAAGCCGTTTAAAAACCTATTTGTTTTCCCTGGCCTATCACCTTTGATCTTAACTTGGCACTTTTGTGTGATTTGTGTTAGTTTGTTTTGCTTTTACTTTTAGTAATCCAATCTTTTCGAATGTATGACTGCTTATCTATGTGCAGCACTTTGGGCAACCTTTGTTGTGTGTTACAATGTGCTGTATACAATCAATTGTGTACATCAAAGCAAAACGAAACAATTTGCATCAGTCAAAGAAACAGTGGAACTCACAATTTGTAGCTCATAGCCAAATCAGCAAAATACTTTCTTCTTTTAAGGTACATGCTGTCTTTAAATCCCTGGGAAAAAAAGAAAGAAAGAAAGAAAAGACAGACTCACAATGTCAGTTTTCACAATTCCCCTCATTATAAAAGTAAAGAATGAATCAGAGCTGCTCTGTAACTGTGTAAGCTGTGTATGTCTTTACCGGATGGTCGGCATCTAGTTCAGAGCCATACATCAAAACCCTGTTTGCAGACTGATCCAAATCAGAGATCTTCTTAGGGAACCAGGGCACTTCAGCCATAACTGTAAGACAATTCAGGTTCAGTTCAATTAGAGGTCTGCTTGCATCTCATTACATTAATGTCTGCACTTGTTGACAGGCCTTGGTTATGGTATTTACTGATATTTAAGCATGGAAAGATACATTCTCTTATTGTCAATCATGTGGGCCTACTTTCATCAGGTAGAGTGGAGTTCTCAAATGGAGTAATCTCAACAACATCGGTGTGTGTCCTTAACAGCTGAGTCAGCTCCTTGAGCTGTTCATTGTCAGTGTCGCAATCCACAAAGATCTCAAAGTCTGAATTCCTCCGCTGGGACTTGTGGGACTCGATATGAACGAGGTTGATGTGTTGTTCCTGCACACACATAACATGCAAGATGAACAGAACATGTGGAATAAGCTTACGTGCATGATCAGACTCATCCAGGTTAGATCACTACAACAAACAAAGATTAAACAATTTGAATTTAAAGATAACAGCATGCGTTTTTAAAAAGCTTTCAAAATAAAACACCCACCTGAAAAAGCCGAAGTGCCCTGACGAGACCACCGACTTCATTTTTCAGTGAGAATATGATGGCTGCAACTCCTTTCGCAGAGCTGGTGGGCCTTCCAGTGGAGATGCTCCTGTTGTCCTGCTTCTCACCAAATTCCCTGAATGCAACCTCGAAGGAAATAAGACATATGCATCAGTGATTTTCCTACAGTCTGAAAAAACCCCACATATTCTTCAAAGCTCACTGAGATCAGATCACTCAGCAGCAAGACTGTAAACGTATGCTAGCATGGGTTCGCAAAGAGTCAGTGAGTTTCCGGAGATTTTCCAAGGTGAGTGTGGGGACTGCCCATTGTTCCGAAAATACACAAACAGAAGCACATGGCAAATGATTATGCAGAATGAGGACATTGGAATGATATACGTTAGGTTCCGGGTACAAATATCAGGGTATGCCTACCAGAGGCAGAGTAGGGCGGGTCATGCCTTCGCCATGGTTGGAGGAAAACAAATATTGCCACTGCAACAGCCTTTTGCGTAATAATTAGCCATGCGCTGTTATGTGTTGCAGGGAGAGTTTGTGTTTTTGTGGCATTGGGCCTTCCGAACAAAGGTTTGTTAACTTTGAGATAACAGGCTGTAGGATAAATGGACTTTCCGATAACTTTCCGAATAATGGCATGGCACCAGTTAAGCTGGGGAATTCTGCTCAAATATGAAAATCCTACGCTGTTGTCCGGTTTGGATGTTCGTAACATCTTGGTCGCCTTAAAAATGTCTTGTTCAGTGTTCGGTTGAAGTCTTGTGTCACTTCTCTTTCAAAACAACAAGATGGCAACGACCAAAAAGCAAGACTTTCGGGTCAGATGTTCCTACCAGCCGAAAGCGTAAATTACATTCAAAACATGCAAATCACCAAAACTGACTGGACGTCAAAAGCCAAGATGCCCAAACTCAAGGCATCAAAACGTTCGTTAACAAACCTATAGTTGTCTTCACGGTGACTACATCCGCTTCTCATATACGGTCTGTGACAACTTCTTGATTGGCTTTGTTGCAAGTTGTAGTGAAATGAATCAACACAGAAAAAAAATGGCTGAAATGATCCCTTAAAGTCCAACTGAATTTAAAGGTGCAATCAGAGAAATAATATAGCAGCCAACAACTAAGTGCTATTTAAAGCGTAGGGCCACTCTTTAAGTGTCAGTGTGTCCCACTGGTTAGGTCACGGCTGCCTCTGCACTGCTCCCATGCTGCGGTCACAGCTGTTAACGCCACCCCGACCCGTATACATTGACTTTAAGTATTTCAATTACATATAAAATTTTCATTTAATTGTATTACATAAGTTCAATGTAAAGGGTCACATTAAACACTGTTTTTCTATCACGTTGAGTCAGTCTGATTAAATTGACTAATCCTAATGTGATTTTATTAAATAAAATGAATGCAAACTTTTACATAAACCTTATTAGTATTAATTCAAGTATTTGTAATAAATCACTAAATGCATACAAGAACAGTTCTGAAGGCTTTATTGCCGGATACATTCAAATTTATAAAATGCACTATGACATGGGTAGACCAACAACTGAAAATGCAAAATGCAAATGTTTAAAATGCACTATCACATGGTGTTGGGAAAAATCTAAATAACTAATTATTGTGAATTAATAATTAGTGAATGTTACACATTTAACATAGGCTCATGTCCTGTGTAAGTGTTTAGAGCTGTGTGCTCAAATGGTTTCATGTGAACTTTCTGTAACACCAGTCTCAGCAAATGTTTAGGCTATTAAGAAGCAGTTGACGGTCGAAAGAACAATTCAAGCTGTTTACGCTACATAAGCCATAATAAATGTGGAGAGGCGTCAAAACTTACGCCTGGCTGATTTGCAACCATGACTTCCTGATTACGAGAAAGTGACCTTTGTACTAGAACTAATTGTGCAAGTGATGTTCCCGACTTTGTGATAACTACACTGCGTGAACGCAGTGTTTGTGTTTTCCTTAGTGACAAATGCCTTATCATAAATGACCCTGTGCCAATGTGTTTACAAGTATACCAGAGGCTCTGAGTCAGAACTCCGAGCGGTTTTGATGTACATTCTGTATGTGAATCAACCCTGTCTCCTTCTTGCAAGAATAAATGTCCTGTGATTAATGATTTTTACATCGGCTCGAGTGAACAACTGAAAATACAAATGTTTAAAATGCAACACCGTAAACTTTTGGAAACATGTATAACACAAACTAGTCACACGTGGCTTCATTACAGTCTTTAACAGTTGAACAAAATGTCAATGTCCAACAGGCCAACATGTGGCTAGCTCTGTCCTCGTGCGCTCAATGAAGCATCTTCATTTTAAGTGCTTGGACCTTTGGGGACAGTTTCTTGCCATCGAAGTTCATCAACACTTTCTGGAAGAACTCAAATCAGGCCAAAAAGCATGGCACATCCAAAGGCAATGCTTCTCAGATTGCTTAGCAGCTCCACACCCTCGATCACCACTCCAACATCCTCTGGCTCCTCCTCTTCATCAGCATCTTCTTTGCGAATCACGTAAAGCCCCACGGTGGTCTGTGCAATCTCTCTTTCAGAGCATTGCTGTCCTCATTGAGGTAGACTCTCAGACTTCTAAGGACACAGTCCCTCTCGAGTTCAATGTCCTCACCATTTTAACAGAAGGGAAACACTATTCGACAGCAGAATACACCGGCAACATGAAGGAGATGAAATTACAGTAGAGGTGGGGAAGAGGCTCACGGCGCACGTTGCCTTTGTTTACAAGTGTTTTTTGCAGGCGAGACATTTTTCTATCAGCCTATGGCAAGCCATTTTTATATTTATTAGCTAGACTGGATATGCATTGCAGATACCCGCAATAAGATTCTTCCTAGTCAAAAAGAACATTTCCGATATCCACAACGCCATTCTTCCTATAGTGTTAGGACCGGCTCGGGAGTCGCAACATATAGGAGGGGCGCAACACCAAGTTAGGTTAAAAACAACCACTGCCAGTTCATTTACAGGACACAAGTAAACTATAATGTGCAAATCCCACTGCAGACCAGGGTCTGGTGTCAGGCAGATGAGAGAGAGTGAGGGCGGAGTGTTGGGATCTAAAGGAGCGTGTTTGGGTTATCAGCATTTAAGAAACTGAATTCTTGACATCAATAGAATTATTGATGTATGTAACAATTATTAATGATTATTAATATAAAACGGGGCACCACCCTGCGAACAGGGACCAATAACCAAACGATAAAACTAAGTCTCATAATTAGTAGTCACTCATGTCAATAGTCTGCGTATGACTATACATTCAGTGACAGTGAAGGGTTTTAAGTTCGAGCACAGGCTACTACATACAGTCTTATCAAATACATATGCACAAGTAATCACAGACGACTGCTCCTGAAAGTATAACAGAGTTTATTAAATCAAAATAATAAATGATCAAATCAATTAATATTGCAACCAACAAACGTTATCATACAATTTTATATGCCTAAACTAAAGAATGAATAAAATGGATGAGGGTGTATGTCTGTGTGTGTAGGTGTATGTGTGTGTGTGGGTCTGTGGGTGAACAGGAAGGAGAGTCTTACAGCTACTGCTAAAAACTACAAAGATGGCGGAGTCGAGTAACTCGGACAAAATGGCAGTTAGGCTGCTGTATGTAATCACGTGTGCCTGGGCAGCACGTGATGTGAGGCGCTCGTTTGAACGGGGTTTCTCCCGGGGCAGAGAGAAGAAAGAGAGAGCAAAGGTGGGGGTCATGAATCAAGCTTCTGCGTGCGGTCCGCGTTGTAGTGATAATGGGGGTCGCTGGCGTATCGTACACAACGTGCCGTTGTCGGTAGAACTGCCAGCAGTTATGTACGATAGCCGAGATTCCACACTTCACTCACAGAGCTGATTTAATGAGCAGAGAATACTACACGAAGTGTAGTAAAACAAATGAAAAGAAATCAAATAAATCCCAAGCAAACAGTCATAGTTGATACACAAATACAGCGGAGCTTCTCTCGTCCGCGAGGAGTTGCGCCATATCTCGATATCACGCGACAGTAACTTAAACACACAAAAACACGGGAATATCAACATATAAATGAATGGCCTGAATTAAACTTAAGTTAATTTAAGCTAAGCTATGCCCAGACGCCATGAATCTTACTTGTCGATGCTTCGTTGCAACGTTGAAGTGTTCGTGAGCAAAGTTGTCCTTTTTCTTCGAGAGGAAAGGGGGGGGGGTGCTTCTCAGCGCGGCGTTTGAGCTGGCGCTGTTTCGGTCCGTCGTGGCGCAGCTCGCTCTGGAGCAAACGCAGACGTGATCTATCCTCGCGGCAGGGAGGGTGATCTAACTTCGGCTGACGGCGTGGTCCGTGCGTCTTACCGGGAATCGTCGGTGAAGGAGGGAGGCGTTGTCGTCTTTCCTTCGCCGGAATGTGTGCACCAAAAGAAAAAGAAACAAAAAGCACTGAACTGATCGCTGAAGCAGATTCGTTATCGCGGGCTGTTTCTTCCAGCGAAATGGCTTGTCAGGGTTTGAGTAGGGGAGAAGGGCCGTTGCTTCCTCGTGGTCTCCGTCGTGCTGGAGGGGGGAGGAGAGGCCGATGTGTCTTCATGCGTCCAGGACGAAGGTCCGGGCGAAGAGAGCGTGGTGTGCTCCCTGTTCGACGGAGGTCGACGGGAAAAAGCGGAGAAGTGTGAACCTGCAGACAGTTTTGTAGAACAGGGGTTGAACCACAGGGGTCCTGGGTTCTCTTGGCTCTCGGCCAATGAGATTGCCGCGGTTACCATGGTTATTTGGGGGGGGGGGAATTCACACCTGAGTGTGAAATTCCTTTGCTCTCCTCAACTACAAATCAGGATGAAACCTTTGCTTGAAACAGTGAAGGCCTGATTCTCTTTGTCCACAGCACATGTTTAAGCCATATGGCCAGAGCCCAACAGGAGCAAGGAGGCGCTTATATAGGTAAACCACATCCTCATCCAGGTGCCCTCAATCACTCGTTAGGGAGCTGCACCTAGAAGTCAAAGACACAGAATACACACACACCCAAGCTCAAACATTCACAGCAGGACATAGAACCATACGTAACAATTTCCCCGGGCGCCTGTCATTGGCAGCCCACTGCTCCCTCTATACAGGGATGGGTCAAATACAGAGAAAAATTTCCCCCTAAAGGGATAAAGATAGTATAAATTCTATTCTATTCTATTCTAACACTCCCTTCCTTAAAATGACAGACATAAGGGTGTCATCCAAAACATACTGTTATAACAGAATAAACCCTCATACGCATGAGGATACCAACCTCCCAGTAAAAGTGGCATGAGTAGTACCACTCTCATCCTTAGGCAACACTGCTACCATACACTTGGCCAAAGGAGGGTCAGCCTTCTGGGCTGCTATCAGCTGTTCCTTGCCAAACCTCATCGGCAAGCACAGCAGCCTCCTCCACTTTAGTCACTCTTTGCTCACTCAGATAGGTGGCCACCACTTCAGGGACACAATTTCTAAATTCTTCCAGAATAATCAACTGCTGAAGTTCCTCCTTGGTTAGAACCTTTTGTGATGTGAACCACCTAGTGAAAATGATTTTAAGCATGTTTAAGCAATTCATCACATGTTATGTTACCCACCTAAATTGAAAGGTTGCCTAGACAAGATGTGAACTACTTTGTTCATTTTATTTGTATTTTCAGGCCACCTCAGTATAACGAGCCAGTGAGTGACGCAGTATAGCTGGTACCGAGCTCGAGCAGCAGGTGCCAGCCGGTTAAGATGTAGGTAGCCTGTGTTAGCAAATGACGCAGCCTGAGCGGCATTAGCCTAACCGGCGGTAGCAGAAGGGCGTTCCGTCTCGGGGCATAGTGAAACAAAGCCTAGAAAGCCTAGAATCAGACGTGGGTTGTGTGGAGGGAAAAGTCCTCCCCCAAGGAGCGTGGAGCAGCCAGCACACGTGGTACTGATAGCTTTTCAGTCACACGGCGCTAAAAACGTTACCGAAACTGGTTCACCGTCAGAAAGGATTTTAATCCTGCTGTTACAATTACAGTTATGCAATGGTGTACATTAATCTTTGAAATATTAAACAATGAACCCCCCCCTTGGAAAAAACTCTCCCCGTCCCAGGACAACACGTCTTCCCAGGACTTCTAAATAACAGGAGAGAAAAAAACTCTTGGCTATCCCCTCCCTTATATTCATTCGCGACTCCTCCCCTTTTATCTATCTCCATTTTTATTGGCTGCCTACGCTCACTCCTCAGTAAACGCCTGTCTCTGCATCTCGCTCTGCCTGCAACAAACACATTCAAATCCTGTCAGTTATGACTTACTCCCTTGTATAATCCTACAACACTTTATGTTTATCTTAATTATGCATTCCCAAAACCCTTATGATTATGACTAATTATGAACCTTAATTATGAATTATTAAACACTATTATATCTACTAATCACCCCTGTTTTGCTCAAATTTCTTACAATTCCCCCCTAACCCACAGTTCACTGTGAGTTAGTTACTCGAATGTAGTAAGTTACTCAAATGTACTTAAATGTTGTTAGTTTACACAAATATCGTTAGTTACTCAAATGTCCCTGGAGACCTCCCCCCTACTCAATCCAGGAAGAGGCTCCCTATCTATCTAAACAGAGGCAAACTATTCATGCATACAGATAACATTTCAAGTATTTCTGTTCAGTCCGTTTCAAAATTGAGTCCGTAAAAAGAAGACAAAGAAGAAAATTTAATCCGTAAAAAAGGGAAAAATTGAGTCCGTAAAAGGAAGACAAAAAAATTTAAAAAGGGAAAGATAGAATCCGTAACAGAGGAAAAGATCGACTGCGTTGAAAATCACTGCCTTCCATGTCTTGGGGCTGGCAGGATCAGGATACAGCCTGTAGGCTAGAGAACACATACTGAGAAGCCTTGACTGTTCTTTTACACCTGTCAAAATTACATTTCTTAATCTTTACACCCTAAAATCCCATTATAACCCATTAATTAAAAATAAAATCTCAAATTACTCATCCAGAACAATCAGTCTATTTCCCAAATTTCCAATATCTCACCGGATGTGTTAGAAGTCCATCTGGGCCTTTATCAGGTCCTTCAGGATCTCCGAGAGGATGGTCAGGAACCGCTTGTGAAGTTCCGCTATGGCACCGCTGGTGGCCTCATCTAGACTGTGGCCATCAGAAGCTCCAATTCTCCCTCATCCTCGACACATAACTGGTTGCCCTGGACTGGTGTCTGGCTCATCATTGAAGCAATAAACCCCTGTAGAAGTCCACGGATGCAAGGGAACCCACATCCACAGACGACTAGGAGGCCTACGACGACAACACACAGAGTAATTACGATTGACAAAATTGTATGTTTCCACTTGCCAAACATACTCTCCAACCAGTCGGTGAATGGATCAGCGGCACCAGAGTTCTCCGCTAGCTCTTGGCTGAGTGCTGTCAGTCCCTCCAGAGCCCTGGTCACCGATCCATCAGGAGCTGTGTTATTTGGAATGAAAGTACAGCAAGCAGTCCCAAACATCTGACAAACGCCACCTTTCTCTGCTAATATCATATCTAATGCCATTCTGTTCTGCAAGGTCATTAAACTAGTCTTCGCCAGCTGTGCATGCAGTCCTGATATGGCATCTCTGGTGAAGTTTACAAAACGCTGTTGGTTGTAGTAAATGTAGTTGATCCAATCGACATTTTTATTAATCGTTACCCACCAGAAAAATGCAGATTCAAAACCGGCAGCTATCTGATTTCTGGCTTTGAATTCATCCGGCACCCCCCTTGGCACTCCTATGCCATCTATGTATACTTGGTCATCGAAGGCTCCCTTCGGCCTACCAGCATCTCTTTTGGATCTTCTGTTAGCATGTGGGTGTGGAGAGATGAGTTCTTTATATGTTACATCATTGACAGGCAAGATATAGAATGGTAATATAAGTTGCACCAATGCACATCTGCCTGTCCAATCTTTAGGCAGGATTGGATATATGGTTCCTCCTCCACACCACCACCATAAATCAGCTCTGGGTGCGGTCTGTCTTAACACACTGTTATATAGATAGTCGCTAGCATTGTGACTGTTGCTACAATTTGCTTCAATAATACTGCCTACATTGGGCCCCATAGCTGTATCTGAGGCTATACAATCAAATGGACCCTCTGAAACCTTGAACAGAGGTGGGGTATTATATTCTACAGGTGGGTAATCCCAGTGCAGCCCCTGACAAGTGTGATGGAGGGGCAAAGTGTCATCAGTAAACAGAGTTAAAATACAACTAAATTCAGGGCTTAGGGGTCTAAATCTTGAAGGAACTGGTGTTGCTAGGGGTCTAGGCCCTGAACACACAATGCAATCTGTACTTCTCTGACTTGAAGCCGTATATTGTACCCACCGGAGCCATAAATTCCCATCTGCCATCGCAGTTTCCACCCCCGGTACCTCATTCTCTGCATCAGTCGTATGTCGAACCTGGTCATCCATGATCTTTTTGGCAGGCTTAACAATGACCCTAATAAGCCCTTGTGGAGCAGGACTATCAGTAGTTGCCTTTCCCTGTACTACGTAAAGTCCTCCGTCAGTCAGTTTTGGGTCTGTTAAGGTAAGTCTTAAAGGATTACATCTACCCACCCCTTTTCTACACATGTGATAAGAAGCTGGGGCATTTAACATCTTTAGTCGGTCTTTAAGACCTGGGTTGGGGTCTTTTCCTAAACCCCCGCCAGCTGTGTTCATCGTTGCCCATCCCCAATCTTCACAATCACAGTTATGATACGATAACAGCTTACCATACTTATTTGTGGCGGGCCCACACTCGTCAGTTATGATGCACAAGGTCTTGGACATCCAACCGTAGGTGTGTTCATACCTGGGACAGGAAACGACTTCACAGAAGTCGAACTGGACCGTTGATGTTGTACCTTCTTTGAACGTAAGAGTGAGAGTTACATTTTCATAGGTGAGTGTCGTCGGAGAAGCCTCTCTACGTGGTCTGAGATCGGTTTGATTAGTTACTGAAGCTAAATTTCGAATCCTGATGTAGTCATGCATGTGTTCTGGCTCCTGTCTGTGGTTAATTCCCCACACTAAGAGGGAAACTACTGAAATCAGGAAGAAAGCAATTACAGACTTCCATAACCTACTGAAGCTAGAGTCTCCCAATGGAAGGCCTCGCTTAAACTGTGGGGGAAACGTCATTGTCAGTACTGTCTAAACCCTCTTTTGAGGTGTCTTTAACTTCAAATTTTGCCTGTCTGATGTTCAATCCTGTCTCTGCGAGTGTCTCACTCGTTACCTTTGCTGCTGCACAGTGTGTGAGGTGGTGCCAAGTAGCTCCAGGTTTACCTTTCACCTTTACTGCATGTGAGGTTGCCAATACTACCTCCCATGGACCGGTCCACCTTGGTTCACTCCACTTGCGTTTGTGGACTTTTATCCACACCAGACTGCCTGGTGACACGACAGGAGGCGGCTTCCTTTCGTCAGCTGCTGCTTCTGCGTTTGTCACCTGAGAAAACAAAACTCGGCTCATGTTAGTTAGCGCTCTTGTGTATTCCTCAATTTCTAAAGTTAGCAAGTCTAGGCTAGGTCCATGACTACTGGTCCGTGGTGGGCCAGACATAGGCCTCCCTGTGAGTAGCTCATGTGGTGTTAAGTGTGTACTATTGTGTTCTGTATTTCTCATGGACATTAGTGCCAAAGGCAAGGCGTCTGGCCATTTGATAGATGTGGTGTGACAGATTTTAGCAATTTTCCTTTTTAAAGTTTGATTAGCTCTCTCCACTATTCCCTGAGATACTGGATGATAAACTGATCCAAACCTATGTTGGATTCCTAGACACTTTTCTACTGCTGCTAAGTGTACATTAGTAAAATGAGAGCCATTGTCTGAATGTATAACTCTCGGGAGACCATATCTCGGAACAAGTTCATTCCTGAGCCACTTTACCACTGTTGCACCATCTTCATTTCGGCAAGGTATTGCTTCAACCCATCGGGAAAACCGATCTATCATTACCAACATGTATCGCAACCCTCTCACTCTGTTGTCTGCTCCCATGTCTGTATAATCAATACAAATTTCCTGGAAAGGAGCTCGTGGTACAGGATAGCTCCCCATTGGGCACTTATACACTGGTTTGTTATTATACCCATTACAAGTTGCACAGTTTGTTACAAAGTTTTCTACCATCTCTTTAGAATATGGATGCCACCAATGTTTCTCCAACGCTGCACATGTTCGCTTTTTCGACTCGTGAGATGGACCATGTGCTTCAATCATTAGTAAGTGTACCAGCTCGGCAGGAGCAACCATTCGTCCATCATGGGACCTCCACAATCCTTCCCTGCAGGTTGCTCCATGAGCTAACCACTGTGAATGCTCATATGCACCAGCTTTTTTCTGCAACAAAACAAGGTCACTTTCATCGGGGGCTTGCTGTGGCTCGTTTACACTTATTACCAACATTTGTGTGTCATTACCAATGTACCCTCCAGCTCTCTTAGCTGCAAGGTCAGCTGCGTTGTTACCCCTTGCTTCTTGATCGTCCTCCCTCGAGTGACCCCTGCACTTTATCACAGAAATTTGTGCTGGCAGCATTACAGCATCCAATAGATTCTTCAGCGCCTCATGGTGTTTGACTGGGGCTCCTGAACTCGTCAAAAACCCTCTTCTCAGCCATTGCGGTCCATCCAAGTGTACTGCACCATGAGCGTATGCAGAATCCGTGTAGATGTTTACTCTTCTGTCCTTGGCCAAAGTAAGGGCTCGAGTTAGCCCTATCACTTCTGCCAGTTGAGCTGAAGCAGGTTGAGGAATGATTGCTGCTTCTGCCTCCACCAATGTTCCATCAGGTAGTTGCTCCACTACCGCGTATGAAGCCACATTACCTGTTGGTCCTCTGTAACAACAGCCGTCACAAAAGAGTGTCATCTCTGCATCTGGATCTTTTTCTCCTTCCAAGTCTGATCTTAACTTGGTCTCCTTTCCAGCCCTTTCTGCACAGTCGTGGGTGCCTTCATCATTTGGCAATCCAGTTGCCATATTTACTCCCTGTGAGGTGAAGGATAAGTGGGGCTGTGTCAATGTGTCTGATACCCTAGCTCCTCTTGTAGCTGTTAGAGTAAAGGCTTGAGTCTCTAGATAGGCGACTACACCATGCTGTGTGTGTATTTTCAATGGGTGGCACATAACTATATATGCTGTCTTTTGGACAGCCCTGACTATTGCTGCCAAATGTCTGGTGCAACCTACCTGTCCTAGCTCTATGGGGTCTAGTTTAGAACTATGGTAAGTCAAAACTGCTCTTCCCTCTCTCCTCATCTGATATAAGACTGCGTTTACTACCCCCTGCTTTTCCCCTATATCTAAATGGAAGTCAGATCCATAATCTGGGACTGCTAATGCGGCTGCCTGAGTCAGACACTGCTTGGTCTTGATGAATGCTTCCTCTCCTTCAATTGTCCAGATCAATTCTGCCTTCAGGTTTCGGTTACCCACTTTAGTCAGCATGTCACGCAGAGGCTGAGTGAGGTTGACATAGTCTGGCACATAGCTTCGGCTGTAACCAGTCAATCCCAGAAATCCAAGCATTTCTTGGACAATTTTGGGTTTGGGGTAGGTCAATGCCGCTGATTTCTGTTCAGGTGAAATCTTTTTCTTGTTTCCTGAGAGTACTCTTCCCAGGAATGTCACCTGTCTTCTCCCAATTTGAGTCTTCTGTTTTTTGATCTTGTAGCCGCGCTCTGCTACTCTCCTCAGCACAGCTCCAGTTGCTGCCAGGCAACTTTCTGCTGATGGCGCTGCCAACAGTAGATCGTCAACATACTGTATTAGGGTCACTCCTTCTGGCAGTTTCAAATTCTTCAAATCGTCTTTCAATGCTGCATTGAATATGCCGGGGCTGTCTTTGAACCCTTGAGGCATTCGGTTGTAAGTATATCTGTGTCCCTGAAATGTGAATGCAAACATCTCTTGACTGGCAGGATCAAGTGGCAGACAAAAGAATGCGTTTGCCAGATCCAGTACTGTGAAATACTGGTGTTGTGGGCTTATGTTCTGTAGTGCCACATATGGGTTGGGCACTGCAATTCCTTTCGTCTTTGTGGCTTGATTTACTTCTCTTAAATCATGTACCATCCTCCAACCTTTTCCTCCAGCTTTGGGAACTGGCAATATGGGCGTGTTCCAATGAGATTCTGCTGATCTCAACACTCCTGCTTCAAGCAGGCCATGAATGGTGGCTGTTATCCCTTCCACAGCTTCTTTGCGAAGACGATATTGTGGTTTCCACACCGATGGCTGTCCAGATTTCTTTTCTATGGTTACCAAATGGTGTGGAGTGCAGCCGACATCATAGTCGCCTTTTGCCCACAGATGTTCTGGCATTTCATTCAACAAGTCTTCTGCTGCGGGGTGGTCAGTCAACTCACGGCCGTGATGTCTTTCCAATTCCTGCCTCTCCGATACTCCATTCTCCCTGCTGCAATGTGCTATTTTCCAGATTGTCTTGTCTGGACTGTGATGAAGTAGCGGTGAGGCAGTGGAACACCAGTCTGTTATTTCCTGGGCTCTCTTCATCATCGGTCCTAGTGAGCGGGCCTCCTGTCCTGCTGCTATGGCTAACGTGACATGGGGTTCACTCTCATGGTGCAGTTCATACCATTGTGCTTGAGTTTCAGTGAGTTCACAGTGTGCTGCAACTCCTTCTGCACCCACAAAGATGTCTGTGATCCTGATCATCTCTTGCACTCCTTCTCGTTCTTCCTCCCATGCGTCAGCATATTCTTCGTCAGGTGTCCTCAAGTAATTATAGGTGCAATGGAATGGGTCAATAGGGGAACCATATGCTCCCTGGCTGTTGATCCATGGCTTCCAGTCTTGGTATGTTTTGTTGACACTCGGCTGTTCTCTCTCTCCTGCCACCAGCCTGGTCCAAAACACTTCAGTCTTTTCTTCTGCTTGTTCAGAATTTGTCATGAAGAGAATTCTTCCCCCATGTGTCTGCCATGGAGTCAGTGGTTGACCTTTGAACGTAATTCTAAGTCCGTCTGCTGAACATTGTATTTCAGCTCCAACCTTTGTCATCAAATCTCTTCCCATTAAGTTGACAGGGCATTTGGGTGAGTACAGGAATTGATGAAGCAAACATTGTCTTCCTAGTGTAGTTTCCAATGGTGTTGTGAATCTCTGCACCTCTGTTTTTCCCGAATATCCAACCGTTCTCATCGTTTTATCCGAGAGTGGGGGTGTTTTCCCATTTAGGTTTCGTAAGCATGAGGCTGCGGCACCAGAGTCAACCATCATCTCTGTGTCAACTCCGGCAACGCTACAGGTCACCATTGGTTCTGTCTGAGCCCTGTAAACCACCCATGCTTCTGGATCTTCTGGGCCTCCTCAGTACTCACTCTGTTGGTGAGCCTCCTCCCATTGTCCTTGTGACCTCATGGGCATCTGTTGGCGGTGAGGTCCCATGATGGGAGGTGCAGGTGGTCCTGGTCTTGGGTACTGCTGCCGCTGGGGTGAGAATGGAGCCTGTCGTGGTGACGCACTGATCTGCATTCCTCCTCCCATTTGCCTTGGGCAGTCTCGGGCCCAATGGCCCCATCTCCCACAGGTGTAGCATTCACCAAACCTGTCAGGGTTTTCTCTGTTTCCTGGTTGGCTATATCCGCCTGCTTGGTAAGCTCTGCCTCTTCCATATTCTCTGCCTCTGTCGGATGCACGTGCACGTCCTCTGCCTCTATAGGGCGGAGGCTGGTAGTACTCCACCATGGGGGCTGGCTCTGCTGGAGTTGGTGGCTGCTGGGCTTCTGCTGCTATCATCTGTTTCTTGTCCTGAAGTTTTTTATTGAGTTCTCTGTCAGCCTCTTTTATTTGAAGTTTCAACAGTCGCTGCGTCATTCTCTTTATGTCATCTTCTCCACTTGTCTCCTCCGCTAGATGCCTTTGGGTGTAGTGAGTAAGGTGTTCTCTCCACATGGCATCAGTCATGTTACTCAATCCCACTACTCCACGCAGTGCTGTTCGTACTGTTGGGGGCAGGCCCTGCTGTACAGTGTGCCGCCATACAACAGTGGTGGCCTCATCGCTGTCATGTCTCCCTCCTGTGGCCATAAACCACTCTACTTCAGCTCTTTTCAGATACTGATGTGTCTCTTCCTCTGATTTTATCTTCAGTCCAGAAAGAGAGTTCATATTGGGTTTTGTGGCCCAGATGCCCCTCATTGCTGACCAGAAAACTCCTCGGAAGTTGTCAAATGAGGTTTCATCCCCCCTATTGGTCGTTCCTGTACTTACTTCCAAAATATTCAGTTGGGCTGTTCCTTCTGTTCGGATTATCATGGCACGGATGTCTCCCAATGCCAATTTATCAGCTGCTGTGAGTTTTTCAAAGACACGGATCCACGGATTGGCTCCACCGGCCAGCGGTGGCAACGCCTTTTCCAGTGCGTCCATGTCTCGATGTCCCCATGGCACAAACTCAGCTTGTCCGTTGGATTTTACCAGCAGGGGGTACTGTTGGGTATGGGCTAATGGTGTCATCTCACCTCTTACAGGATAGATATGATCTCCATAGCGCTCTGGTTGACGCCTGTTCCTACTGGATCGTCTGGCAGGTGAGCGACCTCCATCTTCTCCTTCTGCTCTCTTTCTTCTGTCCTCATCAGTGTCTTCATCGCCACTGGCGATTGCTGTCCGTCTGTTCTCAGGGGTGAGGAACAAGTAACCTTTTGCTTTATACTCACCCATCCTCAGATTCCCTTCCTTTTCCTCTTCACTTTTTTCCTGTCTTCCTTTCTTGTCTGATGTCAATTCTTGATGGTTTCTAAACCACTCTTGTTCCCAGATAAGTTGTTTGTCATGACGTTGTTCCCGGGGCAACATCTCTGGAGCTTGGATATCACCGAAGGGCCCTGAGGTCTCTCCTTCAGCTCTGCCACTCTTTGCCCCTTGCTGGTCATGGCAACTCTCTGGAGTACTTACCGTCACTCCTGTACTGTCAGTCTGTGAGCTGATGTCTTCAAGCTCGTTCCCAGACCTGCTTCCCTCTTCACTCTCCTCTTCCATATCCAATGTTCCCCCTTTGACTCTGTAGACAGGTGCTTGGATTGAGGGATAGATTGTTCTCTTCACTTTCACATATGGCGGGGGAGGTGAGGAAAGCTCAGTCTGTCCATGTGCTTCTGTCAGCACTGACGGGTATACTGCTGTGTTGCCAGGGGTGTCAGGTCTGGTAGTGGTGGATTTGAAGCCAGTCTCCTTCAGGACCTCAGGTAGTCCTACTGCATCTGGAAGGGTGTTCGGGTCGACCGCTTTCCAGTACGTGAGCAGACGCTTGGTATCTGCACACCTCTTTTCTTCCATATTGCGGGCCCTGCTCCTACCTAATTTGTTCAGGCGACCGGCTCCCACATGATCTGCAACAGCGTTGTTCCTAGCCTTCGCAGCTTCTCTCCACACTTTGCATCTGTGTTCAGCCGTGGGTGCCGTCACCGTTGGAAACCACCCGTTCCTCTGCCACTTCTTCAGATATTTTCTCATCCTCTCCCATTCCTTTCCCCTCTCTTTGGGCACCGTTTGGTCCTCCATCCTTTCTCTGGCTCTTCCCAACATTTCCTGAGCAGTTAAGACGGCCATTCTATCTCCTAGGTGAGCTCAACGTTCACACACCCGTCGTAGCACCGTCCGCGTCAAAGTCGATTCTTCGGAACTGTGTAAATTAGTGAATGTACCAAAATTAGTCAAGACGGGATACGTGAAGAAATTTTGAACCAAAATTGAACCTAGAACTCTTAAACAAATGCAACACCTAAATCAGAATCAAAATCAGATCCTAATTCGAATTCAAAAGGTTTAAAATCAAAATTACGCTTAAATTAAAAAATCAATAATTAATCAAAAAAATCAATAAGTAATCAAAAAAAAATCAATTAAGATTAAGATTCCAAATCAAATGCAAAATCGAAATTAAAATGAAATTAAAAGTGAATAATTAATCAATTACTAATAGCAATAAAAAAATCAATTAAGATTACGATTCCAAATCAAATTTAAATGGTTTAAAATCGAAATTAAAAATGAAATTAAAAGTTAATAATTACTAAAAGCAATAAAAAATTATCAATATCAAAATTCAAATAGTTCAAAATCAGAATTAGAATTAAATAAAAATTAATAATGAATCAATTAAAAAGCAATTAAAAAATTATCAATATCAAAATTCAATAACTGTATTCAAAACATTCAAACAGCAAAGCCAATGTAAGTCAAACTACAATTACAATCCACACTGCAATCATTGACACCTCAGCAACACCACACAGCACAATAATAAATCACATTTACTAATGAATCACTATTAAGTTCAAGAATTGAAGGAGCACAACTGAAACCATTAATCTTTGTTAAAATGCTGAATTAAAACCAAAGTCAACAACTAAAGTTATAATGTTTAATTAAAACTAAAGTCAGGATGTAAGCACAAAGGTCATAGACAATGAATTTCTAAGACTGTTTTGTGTAATTTATCTAGGAAGCCACTGGGTGGCATAAAACTATGCTGTGGTTGTCTCTCTAAGCCACCAGATGTCAGCCTTTTTAGTACTAATGTAATGACAGATTCAAAACACTAGGTTTAATATTATTATTATCATTAACTAGCAGTTACTCCTCCTGGTCACTAGTTGGTGGAGTTGCTTTCTGGCGTTTTCTTCTTCTACGGTTTATCTACCTTCCTGTTTACATTCAGCCTTTGCCAGCAAATATACTACGTAAATGCTAACGGAATATGCTAACGGAATGCTAACAGCAAAAACGGAGCTTCTAATGGCGCATACGCACACACAAGTTTCACCAAAATCCCACACTTTATTTTCACTCATACGCCTTCTGTCTCCTCTCACACTCCAGCAGTTATTTTCTTTACAAGCACTTTTATTTTTCATACACAGTACAATAAACCCGGAGCTACGTCGTAGCCAACGTTAGCTCCTCACACAGCTACCACAGGTCATGCAACGGTATTCATCATGTTAAACGTATTTCCACGCTGCTAAAACACAGACTAGTCACACGTATTATTGGACTTATTTATTCATCAGTTTAAACGTATTTCCACGCTGCTAAAACACAGACTAGTCACACGTATTATCGGACTTATTGTCCGGGTTTTTTTCCCTTAAACCTCCGTTAACAGGCTTTTAGCTTCTCCAGACCCGAGGTCATTGTTACGTTTGATCACGAGTTATACACTTCCAGCGTCACCCACTCGCCCAGTCCGCCTAGCACCACCAAAAGCCTTTATTCTACGTATTCTGAATCATCCACACGACCCTCTAATTATACATTCACAGCCAAAACAAGCGAGTGTGTCTTTCCTGAAGTCACAGCCTCAGAAGCTAACTCCCGCTAGCCTAGCTTTCTAAGCAACTTATGCGACGGGACCCGAAACTCGTGGACAAAGCCCACAAAGGATTGCACACCTAAGCCTCTCAAAGCCACAACATCTCAGTTCGCCTCGCTACATAACTGCTTTTGAACAGTTGTCAGCACAAACCCAGCCATGCACCCCAGAGCCGGAGGATCTCAGAGCGATGCAAAGCTAGCCCGCTCTAGCTAATCAACTGCTTGGTACAAATGTGATGATTTAATTACACAGCGCTGTCTGTCTTTAATTGATTCTTAGGATCCTTTTACTCTTGACTTGTCCCTTTAATGCATGCTACAAATATACTCTCATTGCAAACTGCAGCTAGCTCAGCTCAAAACGGCCTGCTCACACACGCGCCTTTTTTTTTTCACACCATTGCCTCACAGAACAAAGGCACGTTAGCAGGGCAAACACCGGCCGGCCACATCTCCAAATAAATTGTCCTATAACTACCTAGACAGACTTCGTTAGGTGCTGTTCTTACCTTGTATTGGCGCCTTGGAGATGTAGGTGGCCGATGCCGTCCAGCATCCGTGTCTCGTCCCGCAAGCTATCTCCTGGCTAGCTCGCCAAATTTGTGGAGGGAAAAGTCCTCCCCCAAGGAGCGTGGAGCAGCCAGCACACGTGGTACTGATAGCTTTTCAGTCACACGGCGCTAAAAACGTTACCGAAACTGGTTCACCGTCAGAAAGGATTTTAATCCTGCTGTTACAATTACAGTTATGCAATGGTGTACATTAATCTTTGAAATATTAAACAATGAAAAAACTCTCCCCGTCCCAGGACAACACGTCTTCCCAGGACTTCTAAATAACAGGAGAGAAAAAAACTCTTGGCTATCCCCTCCCTTATATTCATTCGCGACTCCTCCCCTTTTATCTATCTCCATTTTTATTGGCTGCCTACGCTCACTCCTCAGTAAACGCCTGTCTCTGCATCTCGCTCTGCCTGCAACAAACACATTCAAATCCTGTCAGTTATGACTTACTCCCTTGTATAATCCTACAACACTTTATGTTTATCTTAATTATGCATTCCCAAAACCCTTATGATTATGACTAATTATGAACCTTAATTATGAATTATTAAACACTATTATATCTACTAATCACCCCTGTTTTGCTCAAATTTCTTACAGTTGCGACAAGCCCCGCAGTGCACTACAACCAGTGTTGTTACCTTTCACGTGGTCAAGCGAGTCAGCACGTAAAACTGTGCTGACTAACAGCTTGGCATGCAGAGTGTTCTCTACCGTAGGTCTGCTTTGGAAGCAACGTTTGCGATGAAGCGAGTTGTATTTCACTATCAGCGCAACTATGCTAACAGGCGCCAAAGCCGCTAGCTCGTGCTAAATCACATAGCAGGCCATTCTGTATTCTCGGACACGTGCTAACCTAAATTCACCAACCTCTCAAATATAATTGCCAAAAGAACCATATCTGTCTTTGTAAAACAAATACTTCTAAAATAACATGTTACTTAAGATGGCAAATGATTGGACTTACCTTATAACTTGGTCCTGCTCGGTTGGTCAGAATCTGATTAAAATGCCAAGTCCACACTCAGAGTTCATGTGTGACGTCGGTGAAGTGACGTTTCCTTACGCAGAGCGTCACTTTAGGATTCAGTCAAGTAAAGTTTACTTGATTTGTCTACATTCAGGTTATACTAACGCAGTAAGTGTTTGAATGAATAAACATTTGATTTCATACATTTCAGTTCCATTTTACTTAAAAATATTATTTAATGTTTCTGAGGGCCAAGAATCGTTTTTTTGTTGTTGTTTTTTCAGCTAACGAAGGCAAGCCGCAGGCTCAGCCTTCACCATGTTGAGAGCCATTGAGAGGCAATAGAAATGCAACCTTGTATATAAGCATGTTTAAATAGCTTGTTTTGTCTGCTGCAGCATACATATCTCTTTAAATCACCAACAAACAAATTCATGAACCAAAAGAGAGAATTTTAAATATTTTTGGTTTCATGATCATGATTCCCCTAGTTTTGCATTGATTTTAATTATTTTGATAAGGCGTACATCTTAAAGATCTTAAAGATTTAAACAACAACACATTAGCTTTCCTGCTAAAGTCTTCTTCTTATCTAACTTACGAACATGGACAGTCTTGTCCTGCACATGATAGCTTGTTGATCAAGGCAACAAACATTCCCTGGGGAAATTTATACTACCAATGCCAGTTTGCGGCTGAGTGGCGAATTAGATGGTCAGCTGCAGCACATCAAACAGCATGTAAACGTTGGTTGTATTGAAGAGTTTGGACCGCTGGTTAGAGAGCTGCTGCGGTCCAAACTCTTCAATACCACTAACAACACTTCGCCCATGACACGTCAGCTACAATGTAACTTAAAAAAAAAATCGGTCTCTCTTTCCCTACAGTGTGACACCGGCACTCTTGTCAAACACAGATATTGAGATGAAAAAGGCACTTCTGATATTTCCCCAAATACCTTTTTTCTTCCTTTTAATAATCAAAAGCCATTACCAATAATACCAGTGATATAAAAACACGTTGACATTATTTTTGTCTTCAAAAAGTGACTTCATTTCTGTTTTCACTTCAGAGAAATAATAATATAACAATAAATAATAATTTTACAGTTTTGATGGGAGCCATGCCAGCTCTAGTCGTTAACTTACCAATCAGGAGGTCACCTCAAAGTAACATCTAAAACCGCTACTGGAAAAAACACAAGCATTATCAGGGCTACTTACTTCATTGTTGTGCTGCTTCTCCTCATAAACAGGATTAACCGGGTCAAAAGACCCTTCTCTGCGTGACTCGTGTTCTTCGGAATTCTTGGCGTACATGCCTGTCTCCAGATCAGAAGTAGAACTGCAATTCTGTTGCTCGATCAATTTGTGTATTCTGCCCAAGCTACAGCTCAGCTTGAAACTGGATGCGTTCTCTGAAAGGAAGACGTCTCTTTTAGCAGTAGAAGGCTTTCCAGATCAGATCCAGTGTGAGTTTCCAGCCGTACTGTATCACGGAGTAAAATGCTGTGGTGTTTATGAGGCTGTGGAGGAGGGGAGGGAGCAGCAATTTATTTCAGCAGGAGGGATATTAGTACAAGGCAAGGCAAGGCAAGTTTATTTGTATAGCACATTTCAACAACAAGGTTGTTCAAAGTGCTTCACATAAAACCATTAAAAGCATCAAAAAATAAGGCAAAAGAAAAGGAGATTTAAAAACAATTAAGAACATTCATTGCATTAAAACATTAAAAAACAGTGTAAGAAATAAAATACACCAGTAAAATGCAGAAATGCAGTAAATTGATTAATATATTAATTGAATGTGGTTCAATTAAAGGCAGCAGCAAACAGAAAAGTCTTCAATCTTGATTTAAATGAGCTGAGGGTCTCAGCAGACCTGCAGCTTTCTGGGACTTTGTTCCAGATATGTGGAGCAGAAAAACTGAACGCTGCTTCTCCATGTTTAGTTCTGACTCTGGGAACAGATAGTAGACCGGTCCCAGACGACCTGAGGGGTTGGGATGGTTCATAAGGTAGCAGCAGATCAGAGATGTATTTTGGCCCTAAACCATTCAGTGCTTTGTAAACCAACAGCATGATTTTAAAGTAAATTCTTTGTTGGACAGGAAGCCAGTGCAAAGACCTCAGAACTGGAGTGATGTGATCCACCCTCCTGGTCTTAGTGAGGACTCGAGCTGCAGCGTTCTGACGGACTTTTTACAGAGACCTGTAAACACACCGTTACAGTAGTCCAGTCTGCTGAAGATAAATACGTGGACAAGTTTTTCCAAATCCTGTTGAGACATAAGTCCTCTAATCCTTGATATATTCTTCAGGTGATAGTAGGCTGATTTTGTAATTGTCTTGATATGGCTGTTCAGGTTGAGGTCTGAATCCATAACTACACCTAGATTTCTGGCTTGGTTTGTGGGTTTTAACATCAGTGATTGAAGCTGAGCAGTGATTTTCAATCGTTTGTCCTTGGTACCAAAAACAATTACTTCTGTTTTATCTTTGTTTAATTGAAGAAAATTGGCCAAGGACCCCCCCACACCTTCACTCCAGGGCCCTGGCCCGCTTTGCCCACGCAGTTATCCATCTGAGTAATTGTAATTACAGCAAGAGACAGGAAGTCTCCATCTGGTTCTTTAATTTATGTCTGTAAACGGTAACCTGTCTCTAGGAGGCCTCCATACGAGACCTGGTGCATTTAAACACATTTACAGCCGGATATGACCTTCAGCAACCCTCTTGACAAGAGAATCACTGGTGCAGGTTTGTTCACTTTAGTAACAAGTTATCTGCAGCCAGGAGGTTTTTTTCTGAGAGGTACATCTGACCATCCGTGCAGCTCTCCTTTTGAGAAGCTGAATGAAAAGCGATCTCAGAGTGCGATCCATCTGCTCTCTGTTTACACAATTAGAGAGCCCAGGCCCTTTGTGGTTGTGGCAGGTAACATTTAGACAACTGGTATTGCAGTCAGAGTCGGATTCATACCGTACTTATAGCAAGAGATTAGTTGCACTCTCACTACAGGTGACCTAGACTGGTGACCTATCCAGGGTGCATCTGTCTCTTGCTCAATGCATGATGGGTTGGCAAAATACCAGGGTGGTGGGGGACCAAAATGTATAACCATAGCTGATAGAATCACAGGTTAAGCCCCGCTTACCTCGTTCTTACTCGCTGCCATTTTGGTTCAGCCAATTGTGTGTCCCAAGTATGCAATCATGTTATTTATAATACATTGTGTTCTTGTTTTCCCTCTGGCTCACTTCCCCGTTTACTGTATTCAAATATATTTGAATGTTTGGCTGCCTCCTGAAACCGTCTGCCAGTATCTTTCTACTCCATAGGGCATGATCACCTTCTAGATTTTTCAGATTTAAAATGTATCTTTTAAGAAAAAAGAAAAAATGATAGAAAGGTTGCTAAAAGGTTTTCCTTGTATTAACTTTAGATGTAGTTGCCCTTCTCCATCACTAGCTGCTAAATTGCGCATGCATGCAGTTCCAAATAAAAGCCCAATATATTTGCTCAAAGTACTGTATAACAGACCATCATTATCACCACCATCATATTATTCACAGACTCATTTACTCAGTGTGGAAAGTTTTAGACAGTACATTGTGTCCAGTCGATTTCTAACCAATTAACTTCTACTCCCTCTTCACTACATATCAAAGGCAAAGATTGTACTTTGTACTCCACTACATTTATTTGCCAGGAATATTTACTAATCACTTCAATTTTACGTACAAAATGTGCTTATGAAATATAAAATATGATGCAATCTTATAGATTAGATGCCACACATGCCCACATAGGTATTTGTTTTGAATGCAGGGCTTTTATTTGCAATGAAGTATTTTAAAATGAGTGTCATTGTAACTTTTACTTCAGAAAAGCATCTGAATATTCCGTCTCAGGATGATTTGAGCCCCACTGGGTAATCTCTATGGAATTTAATTTCCTCTTTTACATATGAAACATGACTTCTTCTTAAAAAAAATGTCTTAAAAATATATTGAGGATGAACCCTTTATGATTTCAAGTATGTCTTGCTGCATTGTGCTCTGCTGGCCACTGTGGTTTGAATTATTATTTATTTATTATTTATTCATTATTATAACTACAGGGCCAGATGAGAAGGATGGAGGACTACAGGACCAGATGAGAAGGATGGAGGACTACAGGACCAGATGAGAAGGACAGCATTTCTGGCAGTTTGATGACTTTGCACCATTTTTCATGGGAATTAAAATATTAAAGGTATAGGGGGTTCAGGAGGTTTTCGAACTCTGACTAACTAAAGACATACAGTCGAATTAAATATTCCTAATGAGGTTGTAGTGACTAAGTTTGGGTCTTCAATAGGTTCCAATGAAATGATCTGCTCTGGTATTTCTTTACTTCAAGACGTTTTGGCCTCTGGGTGTGCACCAGGTCAGTGACTGGATCAATCAACTATCTTAACTATGTAATCCCTTGTAAAGTCATTTGTCACGGCTCATCATAAGATCAGGAGAAAGAGCAAAGGAAAGTCAAAGGAACACTGTTGTGCTATGTTGGGAACGTAGAGGAGCGTGTTTGGGTTATCAGCATTTAAGAAACTGAATTCTTGACATCAATAGAATTATTAATGTAAGTAACAATTGTTAACGATTATTAACAACAACGGGGCACCACCCTGCGAACAGGGACCAATAACCAAACGATAAAACTAAGTCTCATAATTAGTAGTCACTAGTGGTGTCACGGATCACGGATCGATCCGTGATCCGTTCGGATCACCCCTCACGGTTCGGATCACCCCTCACGGTTCGGATCACCCCTCACGGTTCGGATCACTCGTGAACCGCGGATCAATCGAGTATTCTTCTTTTTTTTCCAGTGTAATCATCATAGTGTGTAATAAAGTTCTACTGTTACTGTTCCTTTTCAAGTAACAAGTCCCCGAATATCAATGCAGAGTGTCAGTGAACAGATATAAAGCAGTAGTGTGTTCAGTGAACGGAGCAGGTTAGAAGCATTTAACGGTGAAGTCATGGCGAGCGGAGGAACGTCAGAAGCCACGGCGTCATTTAAGTCGCAAGTTTGGGAACATTTTGTCTTCCCTGTAACGTATAATGACGGATGAGGGTGGTGGACGAAACCGTTACGGTATGAAGGCGTTATTTAAAGAGAGACACACGACAACGGCAAAACATCGGGCATGTCAGCGACAGGGGACACTCCGGTGTAGAAAACAAAGGATTTCTAAATCTGGTTAAAATGCTTGAGCCACGCTACGAAGTCCACTCACGCACCCACTTCAGTATGAAGCTGTTCCAGACCTCTATGAGAAGAAAAAGACTGCAGAGACTGCTTTCACCACGGCGGAGTGATTCTTAGTCCGGTGCTGTAGACACGCCCCCTCTGTGACAGTCACACACACACACACCTGGGGCAGGTGCTGTAGACACGCCCCCTCTGTGAGAGTCACACACACACACACACCTGGGGCAGGTGCTGACAGAAGTATCAGAGTGGAAGCTAAACAGGCCCAATAATATTCCAGTCACCACAGAAAGGTCGACCCTCTCCCCAGACAATGGAGATATTCTCATCTTTTTGAAAATAATGTCACAGTAATGGTAAACATTGTTGTGTATTTGAATGGCATAACCTGACAGGAAGTAAACATAGACCCAAGTTGTTGCTGAGGAGTTCAGTTCAGTGTAAACAGTGGAAGCTAGCTCACTGGCTGTTTCTTTCTTTCAATATTGATGAAAGGACATATCAACATACCTCATGTTGCACTAAAACTTAACAGAATTCTTGAATGTATTATTTTTATTTATTTATTTCATTTTGTTTCAAATTGGACATCTTCAATATTTTTGTTTGCATGTAAGACTATAGCAAAAAGTTCTTTGCTTTAAGTGTTCTTGAAGTTCTTTAATTAATAAATGGAAAGCAAAGTTATGTTTGTCTCCTCCCATTTTCTTTGTTGATCCGAAAAATGATCCGAACCGTGACTCCTGAACCGTGATCCGAACCGTGAGGTTTGTGATCCGTGACACCCCTAGTAGTCACTCATAATGTCAATAGTCTGCGTATGACTACACATTCAGTGACAGTGAAGGTTTTAAGTTCGTACACAGGCCACTACATCCAGTTTTCATTACACACATATGCACAAGTAATCACAGACGACTGCTCTTTAAAGTACAACAGAGTTTATTCAATCAAAATAATAAATGATCAAATCAAGTAATATTGCAACCAACAAACACCATCATACTCTTTTATGTGTCTAATACCTAGAGTCAAATTAATAAAATGGGGGAGGATATATGTATGTAAGTATGTGTGTGTGTGTGTGTGTGTGTGTGTGTGTGTGTGTGTGTGTGTGTGTGTGTGTGTGTGTGTGTGTGTGTGTGTGTGTGTGTGTGTGTGTGTGTGTGTGTGTGTGTGTGTGTGTGTGTAACGAGGGGGTGTAACCTATTCCATCCATCGGGCCTTAGAACTACAGCTTAGAACTACAAACGAAGATGGCGGACACGAGTGACCTAGACAAAATGGCGGAGAGGTAGCTGTGTGTAATCACGTGTGCCGGCGCATCACGTGTGTCGGGACAATAGAGGCGAGAGGTTTTATGTGTATGTACGTTAAGGGAGAGAGAGAAAGGAGGGAGACAGGAATCATCAAAGCTTCTGCGTGCGGTCCGCATTGTGGTGAGAATGAGAGCCGCTGATCGTATCTTGCACAAGTCTGCCGTTGTCGCTTGCGAACTGACGGCGCTTATGCACGATAGCCGGGATTCTACACTTCACTCACAGAGCCGATTTAAGGAAAATAGAGTAAGAACAAAATGAAATGAAAATAATCCCCAAACAAAACAGACCTTTATCACTGCGGTGAGATAAGCGTATTGCTTCCTTATCACATCTTTCAAGTTATAATACACAAACTCTACATTCACTCGCAGCGACAGATCTAATGCAGGCAGTTACAGCAGGGAATACACAATATAGCGGAGCTCCGTGGTCCGTGATGATTGTGCAATACCTCAGTATAACGCGGCCAGTGACTTAACACAACAAGATACGGGAATGACAACACATCAGCGAATAGGCTATATTACGCTAATGCTAAACTAAGCTATGCTAAGCTATGCCCAGATGCCGTGAACCTTACTTTGAGAAGCTTCGGAAAAAAGGTCAGTCTCCGTGGGGGAATCGCTTGTTCCTCGAGGAGTGGGGCTGCACCGTGTCCGCGCAAACGCCGCGCCGACACGGTCCATTTGTGGCATGGCTCTCTCTCTGGAGCAGAT
The DNA here is from genome assembly GCF_949748355.1 of Melanostigma gelatinosum. Taxonomy (NCBI): domain Eukaryota; kingdom Metazoa; phylum Chordata; class Actinopteri; order Perciformes; family Zoarcidae; genus Melanostigma; species Melanostigma gelatinosum. Next base: position 7,731,010 of record NC_136635.1, on the reverse strand, counting down.
GCAGACGCGATCTGTTGGTGGCGTGGCTCTCTCTGGAGCAGACGCAGATCCGATCTGTTCGTGGCGTGGCTCCCTCTGGAGCAGACGCAGATTCAAACTGTCCTCGCTGCAGAGAGGGCGATTTAACTTTGGCTGAGGCGACGTGGTCAGCGCTCCCGGTAATCATCGGTGGAGGAAAGAGGGTTAGTCGTCCTCCTGCCGGCTGTGTACACAAAAAGGGTGGGGATACGGGATAGAAGCTATCCGTCCTCGCATTCGGATCCAGAACTCAAAATAAAACACAGTCTGTTTTCGACCAGCGAATGTAACATGTGACCTGACAGGATTTGATGAGGCCGCGGTTTCCTCGTGGCCTTCGGTTGCCAGCATGATGCTGGAGGAAGAGGCTGATGGACCTTCTTGTGGCCTGGACGAGTCCGGCGCGAAGAAGAAGAATCTAGCTGTGTTAGCGCTCATAAGCCAGGTCTCACAAACAGCGGGGGGCATTTTCTTGGCCAATGGAGGGCCAGCATCCGGTTTTGGCCGGAGCTGGGGGTGTGGTTATCCTAGGTGGAGAACGCTCTGATTCCAGGTCAGGCTTATGAGAGGCAGGAAAACATGTGAGGGGCTCAGCCAGCCAGGAGGTGGCACCAGACCCCAACAGCTATCAGGAACACAAATGAATCGAAGCAAAGTTGTCAACATCTAAATGCCAATAATAGCATGTTGAGGCAATGACAAAGACAAAACTGCAAACAATGGAGAGGTGATCAATACGTGGAATTGTAATCTATTGCTGAAGCAGTAGTTGGGTCAAAGACTTGAAGCTGGATTGAGATTTTTGGATCTGACTCCTTTGAAGTTAGACCCACAGGACCACAGAACATTCTGCCCAGTCAGCGTTTTCTCCTCAGAATTAAATATGGCATCTCAGACATCACCAGTTGTTTGCGTACTGCAAAGTGTGACCAGACGCAGTACGTCCTGCTATTTGTGGCAAACTGTATTTGATATACGATGTATGAGGACATTTTTCTGGCATATTAATGGAGGTATGGTTATTGGAACACACATACACAAACCTTCACTAAACCACTGAACTGATCAGTGGTTAGGAAAAAAATGCAACACAAATGAGCTTTTATGTTGCTGGTTTGGGAGTTGACCAACAAATCGACTAAAAGAGGAGATGATTGTTTCCACAACTCTGCACTACTACATGTGAGATCAAATAAACGCAAGTAAGTGTACAACAAAGTAAAGCACATAATGCCGCTCAAAATGCTGTGTGAATAATTACAGCGAGCATAACATCATTACATTCTACAATAGTAGCCAGTTGGGCTTTCAGTGTTCAATAGATCTGTTCTGTTATGAGACACTTTGCCCAACAACACATGTACCCATGTGAAAACATGACAACAATTGTGATGGTGGATATACTGCGCAAATAGAAACCACCGCTTCCTGTCCTGACTTTCAAAATAAAATCAGGACGAACCCTTCTTAGTATACGGGCGAACACAATAACGTTTTGATTTGTGAGTAATGCTTGTGTACTTTTGCTCGAGTAAAGTTCTGAATGTGGGACTGTTACTTGTGGCAGAGTGACTCTGCAGTGGGGTGTTGCTACTACTGTGCTACTACTGTGTGCGAGTAGTTGCAGAATTGCGGCAGTGTGTGGTTGATTGCGTACAGCGTAATGTCTCAGAGAGACATCGATTAAGACCTCAGAGAGGCCGGGTTAGAGTCCCGAGGCGGGGTTGGAGTCCCACGCTATTTTGTGTTTTAATGACTGTTTTTATTGTTTCAATGTATGTTTTAAATCGCCTTTACTTTTGCCTTGATGCTTTTAATGGTTTCATGTGAAGCACTTTGAATTACCTTGTTGTTGAAATGTGCTATACAACTAAACTTGCCTTGCCTTACTGAAATAATATACCTGATTTTTCATATTCGATAATTAATGTTTTGCTATTTTAATTATGGATGCTGCTGGACACAATAACATTTAAAAACAATACAGTTTTAACGACGATTGCAAATGACAAATTCTTTGAAATATGTTTCCCTCCAAAATTTTGCTGTTGAGGCATTCAAGGAGGGTCTCAAGTGGCAATCAAGGGATTGTCTAAGAGTCAATTCATCCTAGCACTCATGTACAAGGCTCTCTGAAACGCTCAGGGAATTAAGACAACTGCTATGTCCATTCACACAGCATCTGTAATCTTAATTACAGATTATCAATAATTTATAAATTAAAAAATTGTTCAAATGTACTCAGTTGCCATTATCTTCTATTTCCATCGCACATGTGGTTAACTATATGCACCAATACTGCTTTTATCGTGGTTGGCAAACACCACATGTACGGAACGCGGCCCTCCTGTAGGTTGTAGTAGGCGTAAGCGCGATATATGGAATGCGGCCGCAGCCTGTCTGGTTCCTGTCTCCGTCACATGTCGGGGCTTCCTATCGGACACAGCACTTTACGAGCTGTCTTAGCAAACTTTGAAACAAAGTTACTCTACATAGCTAGACTGTCTGAAATATAAAAGAGTACGCGCCCCATTAGCAGGGAGTGGACAAAATGCCTGCGGTTTCTAAAGGCGATGGGATGCGTGGCCTGGCCGTGTTCATCTCTGACATCAGGAACTGTAAGTTTTGTTTATCACCTTCACAGACCGTCTCTTGGTCAGGCTCGTGACAAGCTAGCTGGTGCAATGTTGACAAGCTACGCGACCGGCGGTTTCCAGAACGCGTCAGAAAAGCGTGTCCCTTTGCCCGTTAGCCGCGATGGCACCTTTAATTTATCAAAGTGGGGTTAGACGACCACTCAGCTGGGCTTGCCCTACACGAGCTAACCAACGTTAGCCGCTAGCTTCCAGTTGCTAACGTCACGTCGAAGGGCGTGGACGGCACGGCTAACCGGAGATAATGTCTAAACGGCCGTTTGTATTTTGGAAGTGAGCGTTTCAAGTCTGTAGTTTACAAACAGGTTCCTGCGAAAAACCGCTCATACAATTCACATATTCTGTTGTTTTTAAACTGACAGTTTAGTCCTTGTGAGGACTATTTCAGGTGGCGTTAGCGTCAAGAGGACGTGCACATGTTTTAATGATTAGCAGCTGTGGTGTGTTTGACGTGGTTTTTTGCCCCAGTTGTTTTTATCCTAAAGTGGGCCTAAAACCCGCCCAGCACGCGCTTAAACGGTCTCACTGGGTTTAAGCGTCCAGGCCGGAGACCTCCAGAGGAACTAGCTCTCAGTTTAAAGTCACATACAAATATTACACATTCAAGAGTATTTTAGAGGGCGGAAATGTTGCCAAATACGTTGCTCAACATTTCCCTTCTCACAAAGTGTTTATCAAGCATTATAGAAGTATTCACAGACTCGTGCTGCTCAGAGTACCACATGTATCCAAGCACATTGCACTCTGATATTATCACAAGTTAGTTTAAACGTCCCATAATCATGATTTATAATCTTGTTATTAGGGGGAAAAAACGTAAACACAGTTGTTCCAAATATAACTTGAAATTATATGGCTTTATAACAGCGATAATACTATTACTACTAATTTAGGGACAATGCAAAAAGTCATCATCTGATACGACACTGATCTATGGTTCAGCTCGACAAAAAGAAGCAAAGCAGGGAAAACAAGGAAGAAGTATTGTATTCAAATGGGTGATCGCAGCACTACATAACATAACAAATGTCTTCATCTGTTTGCAGGTAAAAGTAAAGAGGCAGAGGTTAAGAGGATAAACAAAGAACTGGCCAATATCCGTTCCAAATTTAAAGGTAGGTGAACAATTCTGACAAAACAAGCTAAACTACAGTGTATGGCATGTTATGGTCACTGGTTCTCCTTCTAGCCAAAGACTGATTTGTAGTACCTGGTGTGTTTTTTGTTGTGTTTAATTGGAATAAAACTGTTGCTTTGCATGATGCAAGAGCGGACACGAAGCAACTGGCATTTAACAAATAAGACGTCCTCGTCCCGTAGCCGTCATTTTAACGAGACATCAACTAAATATGACGCGTGTCACAGCTGCATCAGCTGTCCCATTGTTTCGTTATAACACTGTATTCTATGATCTCTGTCAGATGAGCATAACAGTGTTCATGACAACTTATATATTTCCTTTTAATTCAGTTCAGAATGTGACAAGAACATTGCACTCCTGTCTATACGTCAACGTGAAACACAACAAATTAGTGCTAATTGCAAAAGATTGTTTTTTAAATAGTAATTTGTCATTAGCAGCTGTTTGCACTAAACATCATGTAACTATTATAGCAGTTGAATTGGATTCAGCCTTCATTCCAGATAAAGAAGTATTAAGTATTATCAAGGTGAAATGTCTGTTAGAACAGAGCCTTCCGAGGTGAAATGGTGAAGGCCAAAAAGTTTGATCGTGCATCTGAACGTCTGAATATCTACAAGTTATGAATTCAAAAGGAAATTACATTTGAGTCCTGCCGCGGTTTGAGACTATCCCAGCTGTGTGTCAAGCCTCTTTAATATGTCACGGGTGCCGGGAAGACTTCCGGCGTATCCTCGCTTAAAGCTCCTCGAACAAGCCTCCTCGCTCTCTGAGATGCATGTTAGGAATCGGGCCGTTCGTCAAGGCTGAGCGCTGAGCTCGATCCTCCGGACCTCACACCGTGTCTCTGCTTCGCCCCTTTTCAGTTGCTTCATAGTTGTTGTTTTTTAATGGCTGTCGCTGTGTCTGCACTTTTAAAAGTTCCCACACCTCACCGTCTGTCTGCCTTCACAGTGTGTTGGTGGTGTTCCTCATGCCACCTGTTCCACGCTGCCTATAATTAGTTTGCTCCGGAATGAAGCTGCCTCATCTGCCTCACAGTGCCCACTCATTCTGGCCTGTGCACATTCTAGCATATTCCCTATGTGATCCCCTCTCCCCCCCAGTATTATGCCCAGGTTTGACCCAGTATCATTAGCAGTGATTGTTCTACCTATGTGCTCTTTAAAAGTCCAAAAGGCCAAACCAAATCCAGCACTGGAGCCTCTGTAATGCATTTGCACTTGGGCTGAAGAGTTTAAAGTGTTGCATGGGGTCTGATATCAGTATGACGAGCAACACTACTGTAGTCTCTGAATACATGCGTCCTGTGTGTAGAAATACTGCAGTTCACTGTGTCACACTTCACATTGATTGTTTGACACTTCCTCTGAACAGAAACTGTCTGTCCTGCAGTGAGTTTAGCTCTGTTAGCTGTTAGCTCTGTTAGCCAAACACTAGCCGTGAGCTAGCTGCTAACAGCTAGCTAGTTCTCCTCCAATCAACATGAGAAGACGCGCTCTGTTGTAGTCAGTGCTAAGATTTAGTTATACATACATATATGGATGCACCGTGTCAGACCAAGTACAAGTACTTACTTTTGGGTACTTTCTAATACACATTTCCATCAGCTGTTCCTCACTTTCTGACTGTAACAAATGAAATATACAGCATAATGCTGTTTTTTTAAAGTTCACCTTCGTGTTGTGCTGATACAAACAGCATAGTTTGCAGTAGGGATGTTAATAATGAACCGGTTAACAGATATTTTGACTTATTAATACAATTGAAAGAAAAATTTAAAAAGCTAGGTTAAATTCAGAGGAGCACTTAAAGGAGAACAGGTGGTTCACCTTAATGGTCAGTCCACCTTAAGTGAGCCTGGGCTTAAGTTGTCGCTAGCTTCGGGGCTAACCCCCTTCACTTTGATCAGCCGGTGGCAAGCAAGACACGGGAACCTGCCCGGACTCCTCAATAGCAAGAAAACATTAGGCGTACCACTCTTGCCAATTACCAATCGTAGATCATGGATGGATTGATTCAAATTGATTATTTGACCATACAAATTATTTAAAAGTTTCTTCTTTTCTTCCATTACTCACTGGTTTGTGTAAAAAGACTGAATCTACTGACTTCAATGTCAGACCATTGAAATCCCTGTGTTTTTAACTTCATGTAGACATTCGTGTGTGTGTGTGTGTGTAGGAGACAAGGCTCTAGACGGCTACAGTAAAAAGAAGTATGTCTGCAAGCTGCTCTTTATCTTTCTTCTGGGCCATGACATCGACTTCGGACACATGGAGGCTGTCAACCTCCTCAGCTCCAACAAGTACACGGAGAAACAAATTGTAAGTTTGTCCTCGCGTTCATCCGGTGCCTGAAGTTGTCACGCAAATATGTTTGTGTGACGGGGCGGGGGACTAAGGGGCATACAAATAACCTGACGTGTATTGTTTCTCCTGTGTATGGTGGAACTGCGCTTCAAATCCATTTCCTGCTTTTCTAGGGTTACCTGTTCATCTCGGTGCTGGTGAACTCGAACAGCGACCTGATCCGTCTCATCAACAACGGCCTCAAGAACGACCTGAACAGCCGCAACCCGACCTTCATGAACCTGGCCCTGCACTGCATCGCTAATGTGGGCAGCAGAGAAATGGCCGAGGCGTTTGCTTCTCAAATCCCCAGCATCTTGGTGGCAGGGTTTGTACATGAACGTTAATGCATCAATGTTTCAGCTGATGTGACGTCTCTGAGAAAACACAAAGTTGGGACTGTTGGTCATAAAAAACAACAACAACAACAACATCAACACAGGCTTGTGTGCACCGTCCATGCGAGGTGTAAAATTCTGCATTCATTGATGTGCTCATCATTGCACATTTTGATAATATAATATGAACTGAAATGTTAAATTGCTCTTTCATTCACGCCGTTTTTTACCGCTTTGCCTTGCTAGCTCTTTTCTTCCCCACGGGGAAGTGAAGCAGTCATGTCCATCTATGCCCTCTTCAAAGACAGTAATCTGACCTTGCAGAATACAGGAGTGGGTGGTTTGTGTTATTGTGTGACTTTGGTGTTTTAAAGGGTTCAGATTCACCACGGTCAACTGTAGACGGTCATTAATACACTAACTATGGATAAGTACCTCTTCCAAACCCACTTTCAAAAAATCCAAACCATCACTTTAAGTTATAATCCGTAAGATTTCCATTATTTCAGACCAAACTTGTGTTTATTATCAGCATTTCTTCTGCAATAGCTATCCCACTGTATTTACATTGTGTCATTGCCTCTTATGTAGCGATTTTCATTTAAATCATGATCATTTGAATATCAATTACTCACCCTGTGTTATTTGGAGTTCTTTTATGAAACTTAGTTTTTCTCACACGCTGAATGGGGAAAGAGCGGAGAAAAGTCTTGATAAATTGCAGTAAATGGGGGCCGTGTTTAACAACAGCATGCCTATATCAACTTAATCTCTCACACAACTCGTCCAGAATAATCCAAGTCTCCTTTATCCGGCTCTATGCTCGCTATTTAAAACACTTTAGACTCGTCCGGACTGTGGATGAGATTAAGATTACAGGACTGAAATCTTAAGGATTATAATTTTGAGTTTCAAAGTTTTGACCTTGACCATTCGTGATGGATTAGGATGAATCAAGTCGTGTTGTGCTTGGCTCCGTCAGGGACACAATGGACAGTGTGAAGCAGAGTGCGGCACTGTGTCTGCTGCGGCTCAACAGGACGTGCCCTGACCTGGTCCCCATGGGTGAATGGACAGCACGAGTGGTCCATCTGCTCAATGATCAGCACCTGGTAAGACTATATATATATTATACAATACATACCGACTCTAAGCGGGTTTTGAGTGTGTAGGTGTGTGGCGGTACACAGAGGTCACAGTTGCGTTAGTCCTGCTGATCAGAACATCGAGGGGATCCCATTGACATGCAGCTGCATGCTGGACAGTGGTGGTTTGGCACGAATGCATGAGCAGTGTTCATTCTAGGGATGTGACAAAATAGTTTACTCAAAGCAGACTGTATGCATACTAAATATGTTTTCTGGGTGTGTTGTGGATGCACACTATTGTCCCACAATGAAATGTACAAAGGAAGTAGAGTCGCTCACAGCTGGAAAAACGTTGCACGCACTATCATTTCCTGTTAGTATAAAATTCGAGTGTACTAGCTGCTAAAGCAGTCTGTGATTGATGTGTGAGGTGTGTCTGTCTGTTGTCAGGGAGTGGTGACATCAGCCACCAGCCTCATTACCACTCTAGCCCAGAAGAGTCCCGAGGACTTCAAAACATCCATCGCACTGGCGGTGGCCCGGCTCAGTAGGGTGGGTGTCTCTCTGTAACTTCACATAATAATCTTCATCTCACTGAGGTCAGCGATGCGCTGATGTGTTGTGTTGTTCTTGCTGGACCAGATCGTGACTTCGGCGTCCATCGACCTACAGGACTACACGTACTACTTTGTTGCAGCGCCGTGGCTGTCCGTCAAACTCCTGCGCCTGCTGCAGTGCTACACTCCACCCGGTATGGTACAGTGTGTGTGTGATTAGAGTTTCAGAAATCCTCCAATAGAGACTAATAATGTTCATCCTGAGCTTACAATTCTTGGCATAATTCAACATTTTGGAAAATGTATTTTAATATGTATATTTTTTGTTCTGAGAGTGAAATGACAAGCTCTATATCAATCTCATGCAATACGTTCAGAGCAGGAACATAGAATGTGTATAGCCTAGCTTAGCATAAAGGCCGTAGGCGGGGGAACAGCCGCTCTGGCTGCTCTGTCCAAAATGAAAAACACACAGACCTTCACATCTAAAGGGCAACTCATTGTCACTCATTGTCACAATGACCCGTGGTGGTATCTGTATTATTCATCCGTTCGTCTCCTTTTTCCGCAATGCTGATTTTGGAATGCTTTTCACCTCTTACTGCTGGACAGAAGTACTCTGTGGATGGATAAGATAAATCCACCCCAAATCACAAAAGCGTCTTCTTTTTTTCTTTTTTTTTTACATTTCTGTTCATGCACAGGTTGAATAATAAACAAAATACATTTTATAAGTAAGGCTGTGTTAAAAAGCATCTTTTCCACTGTATGTCCCACTACCTCCTACCCATAAAACAAGAGTCATCATTTCATCTTTAAGCATACAGTACAGTTGCAGGAGGTGATTTTTGACACCAGATGGCACCAGAGTCGAAACAGTCAAATGGAAAAAACAACTAATGCTGTGAGCTTTGAGATAATATATCAGTTCATCTAATTATCTTGAATAATGAGGTGATAAAAACATCGCCTGAGTTTAGTGAGACATCCAGCAGAAAACCAGCAACGTGGGCATTTGTCTCTCTTTGTAATGTGACATTACATAGTGATTCCATTCATTGTTATTTCATAAAAAATTACGCCCTCATACTAAGAGTTTGTGGACGTTATTATGTGGTGAGACTGAGTCAAAGCTATGAGGTGTTCAGAACATAATCTTTGTCGCTGCAGAGGATGCGGCGCTGCGAAGTCGTCTGACGGAGTGTCTGGAGACTATCCTCAACAAAGCCCAGGAGCCCCCCAAGTCCAAGAAGGTCCAGCACTCCAACGCAAAGAACGCCGTTCTGTTCGAGGCCATCGCCCTCATCATCCACTACGACAGGTTGGCCACCTCCACCGGGTCACTAGATAGGCTTTAAGCTAACCGTATTTGCCTCCCGACATGTTGCATTGTGTGTTAGTTTTCAGTCCGTCTGTCGACGCCGGACTGTAACACTGCATTAAAAACACTAAGCTTTATGAACCGCTCATCTAGGTCACAAGGCAAACCCAGCCATCATTAGTTCACATTCTAGTGTATTTCTTTTGGAAGTTGAAATGTGTGTTGGCATTCGGACCCTGCAGCTAGTCGTTGTATCTCGTCCGTTGCAGCGAGCCCACCCTGTTGGTACGAGCCTGCAACCAGCTGGGCCAGTTTCTGCAGCACAGGGAAACCAACCTCCGTTACTTGGCTTTGGAGAGCATGTGCACGCTGGCCAGCTCCGAGTTCTCTCACGAGGCAGTGAAGACTCACATAGACACTGTGATCAACGCTCTGAAGGTGAGTCAGGCGAAGGTGTGCCTTTTGACAAGCTCCGGTAGGGTAATGTGGAAATGATGAAACCTGGTGTGTGGTTGTTGTTTTTAATCCATCTGATCAGTGGGGACCTATGGAGTCTTGAAAGTGCCCCTAAAATTGTTATGCACTTTTTCAGTGGTTATTTATGATCACTTAATTGATAGTTTCCTCTAAAGACAACTTATCGAGTGGGGTTTTTGCTCTATGAAGGATTCATAAAACCTTTTAGTGTTATTATTTCGCCCTTAAACAGGAAGTTGTTTTAACAATCTGCTCCATTCCTCCCTCGGCTAGCAGGAAGGTGCGAGGTCCCGTTCATTCTTTAATGAGGTTAAGGCTCATTGTAGCTGATAATAATAGTGATAATAATAAATATCATATACCGTGGAATAATGACATTTTCTGAGATAGTTATACTGTGAAAGTCTTAAACATTACAACCCTAGAAGTTAAATCATGCAAATTATTTTCCCAGATCGCTCTGCCATAACGGTTTCACGTAAAATGAGTCATTGCTTATAAAGTTGTTGGTCAATTTATCGTAATTTGATGATTCAACATAATCCACACTGGTTGTCTGTGACACTAATGAACCGAGACGTCGCTCAGGCTCCGCTTTATAAACGTTTCCAGGCTTTCTCTTGAACCTTCTGACCAAGCGGATGAATTCAATCTCCACGGGACATACATACACCTTCTTTACACAGATGTATCATTGGTGCTGTGGATGTATTACTCAGCAGAACTGTGTGTGCGTCCACCACCAGCTCTTCTGGTTCTAAGTACTTCTGAACGATCAAAAGATTCTGTTCATTTCAGTCTTGGAGTGCTTAAAGGCGTAATTTACCCCAATTTGCAACAGCCTGCATTTAATTCAGCAATTCGGTCAAATCGATCGGCTGCAGTGGGATTTAAGTAGCTCCAGCTGATCGGAGACATTTGTCATGCATTCTGTTGGTGTTTGTTTTCCTCACAGACGGAGCGAGACGTGAGCGTCCGCCAGCGGGCCGTGGATCTGCTCTATGCCATGTGCGACCGCAGCAACTCCAAGCAGATCGTGGTGGAGATGCTGAGCTACCTGGAGAACGCCGACTACTCGATCAGAGAAGAGATAGTGGGTCACCAGCGCAGGCCTGTTCACCATTCCCCCCCCCCCTTCTGTGTGCGGCTCCCACCCTCAGCCGGTTGCTTTTTCTCCCTCAGGTGCTCAAGGTGGCGATCCTGGCGGAGAAGTACGCCGTGGACTACACCTGGTACGTGGATACCATTCTCAACCTCATCCGCATGGCCGGCGACTACGTCAGCGAGGAGGTGTGGTACCGCGTCATCCAGATCGTCATAAACCGAGACGACGTCCAGGGCTACGCGGCCAAGACTGTCTTTGAGGTGAAGATTTATCGAAGTCAAGCTGGGATGCATCTTTGTCTTAATGCACTGTGAACTACATTGATTTTGTGATGACTACGGTCAAGTTTTACCGGTGGCAATCAAAAGAGACCCTTTAGCCCAATAACACTAAGAAATCCTCAAGGAGCCTTCACATTGGGAAACCAGTGAGGGATTGTATCCTTGTTGCTGGACTATGTGAGGTCCGCATGGACATGGTTGGCTGGCTGGTTACCACCTGTTCCATTGTAACAGCATACTTGCAGTAGGTAGCAGTGTACATTCCTAATGTCATCATGCTTTGTGAACCCTCGTAGGCGCTGCAGGCTCCCTCCTGCCACGAGAACCTGGTCAAGGTGGGGGGTTACATCCTGGGAGAGTTTGGCAACCTTATTGCCGGTGACTCGCGCTCCAGGTAAACAGCATCGACATACAGGACATACAGGACAGAGCAATCCACGCTTTTGAAAATCTAATTTCAATATATACGGTTCTCACAATCTACAAAGAAAAAACAAGTTTTGAGTATTTCTTTTTTTGGTTCTCAAAGCATTTAGCAATTCCACATCAATGTCTCTTGTTCCACTTAGTTTTGGACCTATTGTTTTCATAAGTATTTTTATGAAGCCAAACTATCTGCATGGCTAAATACAACCAGCCTTATGTTAGAAAATATGTGTTTGATGTGTTTGGGTGAACCAAAACTTTAAAGAAATGCTACTGACACCAATATGCTGTCTTACAACTAAACATGGTGCCGTGTTGACCACAGGAAACAAGTCGAATATTGTATACAAAAGCAATATTGACTTCATTTTGTTACCGGAGCTGAATGTGAACGTCCGGAGGTTTCACCGCTTCGTGTCGTCTTCTCCTTCAGCCCGCTGGTCCAGTTCGACCTCCTCCACTCCAAGTTCCACCTGTGCTCTGTGCCAACTCGGGCGCTGCTGCTGTCGGCCTACATCAAGTTCATCAACTTGTTCCCTGAAGTGAAGGCCACGATCCAAGAGGTCCTGCGCTCAGACAGCCAGCTCCGCAACGCCGACGTGGAGCTTCAGCAGAGAGCCATCGAGTACCTGAGGCTCAGCTGCATCGCCAGCACCGACATACTGGTTAGCGAGTTATTAATGAAATACCGATCACGCTTAACCGTCTCACACACACTCAAGCTTTCACGGACATTCATTTGGTTTTGCTTCTGCTACTTCAGTCACTTGGTTGTTCTGTGTTACTCTTCCTGTGCCAGCGATGTGAGCCATTATTCCATGACTTTCTCTGTCAGGTTCACTTTTGGAGATAGAAATACTCTTCAGCTTCCCGACATACTATACTCACATTAACTCACACACACTTTACGGTAACCTGCTACATAATAACTCTGCCGTCTGAAATCAATACAAAGATTGTAAAACTAAAACCTTCAGGAGAAACTGCAGAGACGCTACATCACTCAGTAAAAGCCAATGCATTTAATGAGTGAGGACAAGATCTGTCATGTGCGGTTTAAATACGATCAGCGGATTACAATGGTTGAGTGAGCCATCACGTCGTGCAATTGCTTTCGCAGGAATTAGTAGTTAGTAGTTAATTACAGCAGCATGTTGCTCTGGCTCATCTATTTTCTGTGAAGTCGAGACACAAACACACAATCAGTCACAGTAAAGTTAAGATTGTGATTAAAATGCAGGTCAAAGTCTCTGCAAGTCAGGACAGTTTGATAACCGCCAGCAGGGACACATTTAGCCGAGTCTGCATGAGTCTCATCCTGTTTGCTAAGGGGGCTCCGATTGGGATTTTATGGGCCGATCGCTGGAACCAGCCTCAGCTGGTCTCGATCACAGGGGTCTACTTGCAGCCTCCTATTTATTGTGTAGCATTATTCATTTATTTTTACCAACATTGTATATCATGTATTCAGTAGTTTCTTTATATTTACCTGGCAGTCCTTTGCAAATGCCCAAAAAGCGTAGCTATGCTCCGACCCGAGGTGTCTGAAAACCCGCAAAAGCCCTCAAGGACATTTGAGTCATTCTTGCGTCTCCCCCTCCTCCCGCATGCTTTTCCTCCCTCTGAGTGCAGCCATTTGGAACAGCCATAAACATTTTGTTGCCCTCAGACGTGGTCATGTGACACGTTGCTTGGAGCATCAACGGTGTAGTAAAAAAACATTAGCACCCTGCCTATCTCTACTGCGGGATGCACTATGATGTACTACTTTTTTTTTTTTACCACTATTTGTATCATGTTGCGTGCCATATGATTTAATGCTATTTCTCTAGACCTGTGAATCACCATTGCTATTTGCTGTTTGTATTGCACAGGTTTAAGGCGTTACAGTATTCTCTCTCTCGCTCTCTCTCTACAGGCCACGGTCTTAGAAGAGATGCCTCCGTTCCCAGAGAGAGAGTCGTCGATCCTGGCGAAGCTGAAGCGGAAGAAGGGCCCGGGCAACGTGCCCGACATCGACGACGCCCGGTGGAATGTCAACGGCAACGGCGAGCAGAGCGAGAATGCTGAAGGCACCAACAAGGTAAACCCCGCAGTGGGGCTGTAGAAGTAGCTGTGAAGGAAATCTGGCCAGCAGAGCTTTTTACCAAAGATGTTTTTAATAGAAACCCCCACCCAGGAAAAAGGTTCACTCCTAACAAGTAAAGAAATGTCACCAGTTTCAATGTGTTCGACTGGTAGCATTCATCCCTAAAACAAGCCTGCATCACACCAACGATATTCTTAAAGTCATGTGCTTTTATCATTTCCTTGTTCTTCACCTTTACTTGTCTTCTCTCCTTCCTTCCCCCCTCTGTCCTTGTTCTCCTCTTTCTCGTTCCTTTTCTCTTCTTTTCTTTCTCCATCAGTTCTCTCCTTCACTGATGGCAGACCTTCTCCCTACCAACAGACCCCGCCCTGCTTCCTCTAGTCCCACCATGCTCTCTGCTGGGACCATGGTACACCGATAGCTAGGAAAGACACACCGTATGATCAGTTACATAATTATTCATTGTCACTGGAGTGGCAGGCAGCCGCTTTTGTCTCTCATATATCCCACATTATATTAGTCATGTTCCTTCCCCTTACTTTGTTCTTGTTGTTTGGGTTTTGTTTGCTTGCAATTATAAGGTTTTGACAAATCTTATTTTACTTTCTCTGAAATCCCCACATGCTACACGGCATTAAAGTCAAACGTAAATTCAATGTTGAGCCTACAGAGGGCTGAAGTCACAGGACGACCAAAGGGTTTTGATATTCTTCTATCCATCACCAACACACCTTCTCATCTCCATAACGTGGGACCAACGAACACAACGCATGAGTGTGCTCTGTGCTGGCTCTGCCGATCAGAGAAACGATACACTTGTGTTCCGACGTTGATGGGCTTTGTGTGTAGCTTCTGTATGTTAAAGTGGATATTTCTTGATGTTCCTCTTCCAGGGTTCCGCCCACCCCTTCACAGACCTGCTGAATCTAAACTCCAGCCCTTCAGCAGGAGCCAGCCTGCTGGTGGATGTGTTGTCCGACAGCTCCACCCCTGCATCCGCAGACGTGTCTGAGGAGAACTTTTCCAGGTGGGACCGAACTGTGAGCTCAGTTGATGAAATCAGCAGAAAGCGCGGTTTCACGTACTGTAGAGTAATCCACATTCCATTAAGTATTACTGGGACAGTTGGATGACACACAAGAGACACGTAAAACAAAAAGAGAGGTCAAAATCCAAACCGCAGAGGTATCCTGACTTTTAATCAAAACGCTGAAAACACGGGATCTTGCGTTCCCAAAATGGAACTGGATTGTGTCTTTTTATTATGTTTTAGGGGTTTTACGTACGTCTGATGTCTCAGGAACGTCCGGAGGGAATTCCTTCCAATTTGGCACAAACGTCCACGTTCATCAAGGATGAACTGATTATAATTTGGTTGTCAAAACACGTTTTTGGCTTCGAGAATCCATACGCTAAGCATGACAATTTCACACAAAGGTCTTAATAGGATAAAGTGATTAAGTAATTACATTTTGGACTGACATGGATGTAAACTGCAACCTGATTGGTCGGCGGAGGCGTACAATCACAAGGTGGTGTTAGGGATGCTCGACTTGCTCTACCTTGGGGGCCAGTTAAAATACAACTATCAGGGGTCTGGTCGATCCTTTTGTGTTGTTGTTTTTTTGAATGCACTCTGGCACCTTATTTACATCAGAGGTACAAAAAATAAATTGTCATTGTGAATCAATTAATTTTCATAGTGTATTAGAAAATGATCTGCGGTCATCCTGGCACCCTACCTGACCCGCAGGCCATCAGTTAGGCATCACTGTATTAGACCCACCAAGTGTGTGTACGCTACGTTTAGTATATTTTCTCTACTTTACCTTCCCGCCGGAGAACTGAAGCTGTTATATGTGCTCTCTTATCTGCTTATTTCCAGCATAGACAGAAACAACTTCAGTCCCCCATCAGAAAGGGCTGTCTGACCTCAGAGTAAAGAGGTGGAAATATTCTAAATATACACTTATGCTGATTTTATTCAAGGTGGGCCTTTCTTATAGGTGTTTTAAACCGGTTTTGCTGCCCTCATCCTCAGCAGTGCATTGCTTTGCTCTTGTGCTGGTCCTCTTGTTTCCCCAGACCAAGCCAACTTCTCCTGTGGGGTAAAACCACGGCAAGTTCTCAAGAGTTCTTTGTTGTAACTTTGTAATTGTGTGCTTGTGAATTCCAGGTTCGTTTGTAAGAACAACGGTGTTATCTTTGAGAACCAGCTGTTGCAGATTGGACTGAAGTCCGAGTACAGGCAGAACCTGGGTGAGCAGCTTTACTATAGTATTCGTCTCCAATGTGTTCGAGTTCTGCATCTTTTGCTTTTGTGAAATCTCATCACACCGCATCAGTTTTTAAAGATGCTTCTGACCGGCTAGCATTATTTATATCACTTTAAATGTTGTGGTCAGATGTTGCTACTGAAAGAATGAACTCAAACATAGTTTCCCTGCTGTCGTCTCACAGGTCGCATGTATGTGTTCTTCGGCAACAAGACCTCCACCCAGTTCCTCAGCTTCTCCTCCTCGGTCACCAGTAGCGACACCCTCAAGACTCATATCCTGACCACTGCTTGGTAGCTTCTTGTCACAGACTTGACTGTCCCTGTTCCGCCCACAGGAAAGCCCTGCGGTTTACTTAAAACTCAATCAACAACCAGATGTATGCTAGTGTCCTTTATGTATCTGTAGAGTCCTTGACCCGTCGTCTCCACAGCTGAATGTCCACACCAAGCCGGTCGACCCCACGGTAGAAGGCGGAGCTCAGCTCCAGCAGATCCTCAACATCGAGTGTTTGTCAGATTTCACAGATGCACCGGCCCTCGACATCCAGTTCAGGTCGGTGTCTGGATGCGTACTTTATTCTTCACGTCTTTTAGTTTAGTTCCACGTGCTAATTTCTCTCTCTCTCTCTCTCTCTCTCTCGCTCTCTCCTCGCTCTCTCGCTCTCTCGCTCTCTCGCGCTGTGTGTGTGTGTGTGTGTGTGTGTGTGTGTGTGTGTGTGTGTGTGTGTGTGTGTGTGTGTGTGTGTGTGTGTGTGTGTGTGTGTGTGTGTGTGTGTGTGTGTGTGTGTGTGTGTGTGTGTGTGTGTGTGTGTGTGTGTGTGTGTGTGTGTGTGTGTGTGTGTGTGTGTGTGTGTGTGTGTGAACAGATACGGCGGAGCTCTTCAGAACATTGCAGTGAAACTCCCAGTGATGCTGAACAAGTTTTTTCAGCCCACGGAGATGGCGTCCCAAGACTTCTTCCAGCGCTGGAAACAGCTCGGAGTGTAAGGCTCACTTTACATGATCAACACACCACTGTGTCCTGGTTCCTATCATCTGTCCCTGTCAGGAAACAAAAGGCAGATCTCTTTAATTAATCAATATCATTGGATCGACAGTGATCTGAAAGTATAAAAGAAGCAACGTCTTGAGTGGACGGGGAGTTATTGTAGTTCAACAAGGCAGACAGTGTGCTACGTCTTCACTAGGGAAATAATCTCTGAAACACAGCAGTGTGAAGTGCTTTGGACTGCTCGTGGCATTTAGGTCATGTATAAATGTTAAACTATTGACAGAACGAGGTTCAAACAGGTCATTTATATTGTAAGCAGGCTATCAATATAGTAACATGTCCTGTTGCTGTCCTGCTGGAGATAAGTGAGTCTCTTCTTTCTCTCCTCTGTGTCCTCAGTCCTCAGCAAGAGGTTCAGACGATCTTCAAAGCCAAGCACCCAATGGACACAGATGTCACCAACGCCAAGGTAAGAACACTGACTTCTTTAAGGGTAACTGCTCAGCATCAGCCATTCACTGAGATTTGATGGTTCATAATGCTCAATTTATAGCAGCTTTTCTCAAAAACGGCGAAGCTGTTTTGGACAGTTTGTTTTGTTGTTATTTTGCACGACACTACTATAGTTTTTTTAAACAAAGTGTGGCGTTTAAGTAACTCACAGATGGTCTTGAATCTATTTAGTTCCCATAAGAGAAACCTGTACCAATAGAATGAATGCTATAGTTTTATATAATTCACTAACTCGTCAACATGAACGGATTGTGACAGTCCCTTTAATAGTTGGTGGGCGATGGTCTTCGCCAGCCACGGTGAAGGCGGTTTCCTGTGGGTTCATAAAGTTGCGACAACACAGGTCTTTTTCCGTCTGAATCCCTGATAACTCGCTTGTTCTGGACCTTTAAACCATATCAGCAGATAGGGGTTTCCTCCGTTAAAATGAAACCTCTCAGTATTTTAGCCCTTTTAGGATTTCTCAGTCATGTTGGCTTAAAAGAAACAGAACGAGTGTATCTTGAGTGAAGATTGTTTCGTCACCGGCTGTTTCCTGGGTCAAGAAGGAACTGTCCGGCAGCGGACGTGGATGAGGAAGTGAAAACTGTATGTGCACTAAAAGTACAAATTCAGCATTCAGTCGCCAACTTTAAGACTTAAATTGGTGAAGTTGAGGTATTGAAATGACTGTGGTGCATTGAGACTTGGTCTATGATTTCCTAAAACCAGATTATTCCCCTCATCAATCTGCGGTTTTGTCTATATACAATCATGATGTTTGTTTAATTTGTCTTCTGTAACTTATCTCGCAGATCTTAGGTTTTGGTGTAGCTCTGCTGGATGGGGTGGATCCCAGTCCTGCCAACTTTGTCGGAGCCGGAGTCATTCACACGAAGAACACTCAGGTGGGCTGTCTGCTCAGACTGGAGCCCAACACACAAGCACTGGTAAAGAGACGCACACACACACAGACTCATCCTTGTATTGAACCTTCATATAGCTGTTGCAACCGTGTGTGTGTGTTTTTCCCGTTCAGATGTACCGTCTCACCCTCCGGACCAGCAGGGAGTCTGTGTCTCAGCGACTGTGTGATCTGCTCTCTGACCAGTTTTAGACTCGACACAGCTCCAGCATTTCTACGCCTTTTACTCTCCTAGTCTCTCTTTACATATAATTGATGTATTGTACAGTGTAAATTTTTTATTTTTTTTTATTTGACTAACTCCACATGTAAATGAAGTGAAATGTATTTTTCGCGCATAGCTTTACTAATATATCACTGCTTTGAACCTGCCTTCATGTACTCACACCGAGCACCTTAGCCGAGGGGGAAAAGGCTCTGGATGCTTCTCTGCAGTGTTCCGCAGCTCCACACTTCTGAACAGTTTATGAAATATTGTGTTTTACTGCTCGGGTGCTGCCTCTCTCATCCAAACCAAGAGTTGGTTTGGACGCATTAATGAGATTGAGTTCGTTGAAAATCTCCGTGGCATTGTAAGCTTACCAGTGATCTCAACAATGACATCCGTTGTTCCGGCTGCCTTCCAATGACACTTTTGTGTGTTTAAAAAAAAGAATGATGCACAGAAATGGGAAGCTTTCCTCGACTTCTCTGCCATTTTGCACTTGATAGTTAAAAAAGAAATTTATCACATAAGTGGAGCTGTGGAAGTCCTGGGAGGGGAAAATAATTTAGGGAGGAAAAGGTTCCTGGGATCCATTTTCTTAGTCTGCTCTAAATTGTTTTCTCTCCTGTGCTTGAAAAAAAGTTTTGGCCAAGATAATCTTCCAAAGTTCCTTAATTATTCCTGATTCAACAGGTGAAAGAAAAAGAAAAAAAACAAGTGTGTTTTTGTAATTCCTACTTTGGTCACATGGGGCAGAAGTGCACCACTTCCTCATGTTCTAAATATGACTAAAAGCATCGTTTTCCTCGAGGTGAGTTTTATTTTGCGTAAGTTGCGAACACACAGTAAATGTACCTATGTTTAGAGTGCATGGAGACATTAACACTCACCTGGAAGAAAACATGAATGCGTTTGGTGAAGACTGCCGACCGAAACTTTAAAATGATTACGGAAAACAATTTCAGATCAGACTTGGGGAATCGATCACCAGAATAATTAATTTTATTTCCTCACTTGCCTCTCGGGGCTTCCGTATTGACAGATTTAGATGAGGTCGTCTTTACTTCAGTGTCAGAATTCTCAAATATTTCACTCATTTTACGCGTCTGTCATCTCCGGAGAAGAAAGCTAAGCTTTGCATTGTGGTATTTTCTAGCAAAAAAAATCTCTTTGGATGCTACAATTTTTGATGGTGGCATTTTTTTTTAGCTACACTGTGCACGAAGTTTACACGTCAAATTCAGGCACTCTGATAAAACGGGAAATAAAATCAATATAGAACACTAGGTAGCACACGGATATGAATGTCTGATTCTGTTTCCAGAATATAGTAGTCTGATTTTCACGTATTTCACGTAGCATTCTCCTCCCTCTCCGCTATCTGCGCTTTCTATTTGTGAGGGCGACATCGCTGCATCCTGCGCTCAGTGCCGCCATAGACTACTGTGATCGGTGCAACGAAGTGCAAAAATATATATATATATATATATATATGTGTATATATGTATATGTATATGTATATATGTATATATGTATGTATATGTATATGTATGTATATGTATATGTATATATGTATATATGTATATATATATGTATGTATATATGTATATATGTATATATGTATATATGTATATATGTATATATGTATATATGTATGTATGTATATATGTATATATGTATATATGTATATATGTATATATGTATATATGTATATGTATATGTATATATATGTATATATATATGTATATATGTATATATATATGTGTATATATATATATGTATATATATATGTGTATATATATATATGTATATGTATATATATCCAGAAAGTCTTTGTGCGCGACGATTAGAAATGGTCATAAACCCAGTAAAACGCCAACTTGTCACTTTTATGCTGCTTTTTTTTTTTGTACGTATTAAACAAACAAGACATAGACAGGTTTGTGACATTTTTTGATTGGCTTGTGCTACACTAGCTTCATGCGTAGCTTAATGCTAAGCTAACCAACTCGTGGCTGTAGCTTCATATTCACTAGATGAGAGCGATATTGATCCTCTTATCTAACTATCGGCAAGAAAAGTGAATGTACCAAAATGTTAAACTATTCTTTAAAGAGCATTTGTTCAAAAGCATTTTGAAGAAAATTTGTAAGAAGAGACAGAATATGAGTCGGGGTACTTTAATCTGGACCCAAAGAAGCTTTGCTTGTCCAATCTAAAAAAATATATATTTTATTGTTCACCTCCACTTAAAAGCTGGACTCTTAACACAGAGCGGTGTTCAATTCGAGAACAAGATGATGCTAAACTATACTGTGGATAGTTGGGCCCTAAACCATGACATTAAGATGCTACATCCAGCACACACTCGGTGCTTACTATCAGTTACTGTACTACTTTAACTTTACAAATTGTCACAATGCTGATGTTTTTTGTGCCTTCTAACAAGTGTTTCGGTCTCTGTGCCAGATGGCTGGATATCTTGTTATTTCAATGTAATGTCATTTCAACATCCAAACAAATTAAAACTTATATTTCTTGCTTTTTAATGGAAAAAAAACATTAATTACACTATTATACATATTATACATTATACAATAAGTTCACTATGACAACTCACAAAATCCATTACAGTTGACCACCTGGATCTCTACCTTTCTGCTGGCCGGCTTACCGTGAGTACTACAAAGCACTCGGTTTAGTATAAAGAGTGCTGTTTTGCCTCCATCCCACATATTTGCACAGGTGACCTCTTTCATCTGTCTCACTGTAAAGCTGTAGAAAGACATCGTCACTTCAGTTTTATTCAGCGCTAAGAGCTCAACTTCATGCAGCTCCTCCAGTTATCTCACAATTTGACCTTGATGTAAAATACTCAATGTAGCAGCAGGTCTAGTTGTTGAACAACAGGAAAATCGTTGTTAAAATAATATTTAAGTTTATTTGTTTTCCACTGATGACCATGGCAAATAGGTGACAACCAGTGCAATACATAATGTGATTATAAAATAAATCTACTTTGATTTCTACTTCGTATTCTTCATCAGAATACGCCTGTCTACACTGTAGACTCTACAGTGTTGAACGCAGAGCTGAGTTCACGACGTACTAACAGAACAATCGCCTGCATTAGAAGACTGGATGCCATTAAGAACCGTCAGATGATTGCTTACAGTAGAGTGCTCTTTACAATCCTGGAGCTGGTTGGTCACAACCTTCAAGAACATTTTTGACAGAAAGGGAAGTTTAGTTCATGGGCGAGGCCGGATATAAATTATTTTTTGTTAATATGGGCTGGATAGCTTACAGATGTGTGTATTTTTACAATCCAGAGAACTTTAAAAATTCAAATCAATAAAAAGCGCAACAGCTTCAAATGTTTATTTTATTTGAAATTCCGAAACAGAGGTATATTAAAAACCAGTGGTGGGCCGTCAGGGCCAGCTAAGCCTTCTCTGCTGGCCTAAACAGAATCACAAAGTTATAGCTGTTTTATAATTTAATAATTTTTCCCATTAGCTTATTTCTGTCATTGCACAGCGCCTGTCTTCCTCTGTTGTTCTGCTTCCAGCCTGCTATCCAATCAGATTCAGCCGCTATGTCTCTATGTAAGGAGAGAGGCCCGATGCCGTTAGAGAGCCTTTGCAGTTTAAGTAAATGGGGACGATAGTGTTTAGGTCTGAGTCTGAGTCTGAGGTCCAGAGCACTCTGGAAGAGGTTTTCTTCCAGGATATCTCTGTACTTGGCCGCATTCATCATTCCTTCAATTGCAACCAGTCGTCCTGTCCCTGCAGCTGAAAAACACCCCCATAGCATGATGCTGCCACCACCATGTTTCACTGTTGGGATTGTATTGGGCAGGTGATGAGCAGTGCCTGGTTTTCTCCACACATACCGCTTAGAATTAACGCCAAAAAAGTTCAATCTTGGTCTCATCAGACCAGAGAATCTTATTTCTCATAATCTGGGAGTCCATGTGTTTTTTGGCACTCTATGCGGACTTTCATATGTCTTGCACTGAGGAGAGGCTTCCGTCGGGCCACTCTGCCATGAAGCCCCGACTGGTGGAGGGCTGCAGTGATAGTTGACTTGGTGGAACTTTCTCCCATCTCCCTACTGCATCTCTGGAGCTCAGCCACAGTGATCTTTGGGTTCTTCTTTACCTCTCTCACGATTGCTCAGTTTGGCTGGACGGCTAGGTCTAGGAAGAGTTCTGGTCATCCCAAACTTCTTCCATTTTAGGATTATGGAGGCCACTGTGCTCTTAGGAACCTTGAGTGCTGCAGAAATTCTTTTGTAACCTTGGCCAGATCTGTGCCTTGCCACAATTCTGTCTCTGAGCTCCTAGGGCAGTTCCTTCGACCTCATGATTCTCATTTGCTCCGACATGCACTGTGAGCTGTAAGGTCTTATATAGACCGGTGTGTGCCTTTCCAAATCAAGTCCAAACAGTTTCATGAAACACAGCTGGACTCCAATGAAGGAGTAGAACCATCTCAAGGAGGATCAGAAGGAAAGGACACCATGCGAGTTATATATGAGTGTCACAGCAAAGGGTCTGAATACTTATGACCATGTGATATTTCAGTTATTCTTTTTTAATAAATCTGAAAATATTTCTACTTTTTTCTGTCAAGATGGGGTGCTGAGTGTACATTAATGAGAAATAAAATTAACTTTTTGATTTTAGCAAATGGCTGCTATGAAACAAAGTGAAAAATTTAAAGGGGTCTGAATACTTTCTGTACCCACTGTGTGTGTGTGTGTGTGTGTGTGTGTGTGTGTGTGTGTGTGTGTGTGTGTGTGTGTGTGTGTGTGTGTGTGTGTGTGTGTGTGTGTGTGTGTGTGTGTGTGTGTGTGTGTGTGTGTGTGTGTGTGTGTGTATATGTGTATATATATGTATATATGTGTATATGTGTATATGTGTATATATATATACCAGGTATATACCAGGTGGTGGGAAGCTATATTGTAACTCAGCGTCTCATGGATAACAGTGATATCTCTGGTGTCTTCAATTGATAACCGTCCTATGCGGTCCCGCGGCCCACAGGTGCAAAACTGAAAGTTTTTTGCGGCCCTCTAGGTGGCGCTCGTGTCTTAATGTAACTAGGTCAGCATGATATGCCACCATGCTTCCACAATGTTTTTCTTTCTCAAAGATAACTCAACGACAGTGACAGTTGGTTAAATCGATAACGGTTTGATTTGAATGCAACAGACGCTCAATTTTCATTTCTATTTTAATACCGAACAAAATAATTCTTCAAGTACCTTCGGCTTTCGAAAAGTGGCCGATGGTGTGCTGTTGTTCAGAGGTATGTAGCTATCCCAAGAGTGGTATGCTCCTGTTCAGGGTTAGGTACCGATACCTGGAGTGGTATGCTACTGTTGTTCAGGGTTAGGCACCGATACCTGGAGTTGTATGTGTTGAAGAACTCATTCAAGTCCAGTTCAGAAGTTGCTGTGATGTGAGTTTATTAAAGCATGCAGGCACACTGGTGACCACACAGAACAGATCTGAGCCGGTGAGCCGGCGCTACTAGTTTGAGGTTATCCTCATGAGTTCAGTTAAGCCGGTCATGAAAGATTTTATGATTTTTCTTCTAAACATGCAGTAGCTACATTGTGAATTTTGTGATGTAATACAAATGTCCCTTTATTATTTGTCTTGAGAACATGTATTAAACTGCAATTATGTATTGAATGTCTATTGTGATTATTTTATTTGTTGGAAATTAAATGCAAAAGTATTGGGTTGTATTTCCCTTTGTAAATAAACGGTAACATTCTGGCATATCATGTAAAATCACCGTAAAACCCAATTATCATACTATCACATACCGTAATCCAGTATATGGTAAGATACCGTAAAAGTAAATTACGGTAGCTTCACCGTAAAAAATCTGTAAATGACTGGCTTCCCTGCTGCCAGTAAGTTACCGTTATTTTACGGTGAAATTGTCTTCTAACAGCACTTTGAAGACAGCAGAGCCAACTGCTCCATCTGGCACAGACATCAAAGTGAAACATCTGCGATTCACAGTTTTTAATCCAATAAGTACAAAGATAAGTGGTGAGGACTCTGGTTGTGCTCGTCAGGCCCGACGGCCCTGAAAAGTCCATGTGTAATCAGAACTCAGTCCCCAAAGCACACCGTCAATCCGAGCTCCCTGGTGACGTAGTTCTGCAGCACGGCGGTGACCTGCTGCTGCAGCGTGGCGTTGCCCATCACCAGGGTGACGAGCTGGGCCCTGTTCGTCCAGACCAGGTTGATCAAGTAGAACGTGACTTGATCGTAGAGCTTCTGTCGCTGGTCGGGAGACAACTCCATCAGGATCTGAGGCAGAGGCCGGAACTTATCGCTGGTCAGCCAGCCAAAGAGAGCGCCCAGTACTCCGCCTGGTAGACACACAGGGGAGGGGGGAGAGGGGGGGAAAGTGTACAGGGTCAGCTACAGAACACAGAGGACACTGTTCTGGGGTACGAGGGCGGAGTAGCTCCTTTTGGTCTTCCTTCTTTTAAATGTCTGGTTCACTCTCTCCTCTACAAGGTGTCCTCACTTAGATTTGTCCTCATCTGTGAATGAAGGCCGACTCAGAGGTGTGGGACCCAACAATCTCAAAGCAACCCTCTGTCAGCGTTGGCTACATTTGGACCTTTAATCAGGCAGCTGTAGAGAACGGTACACTTGGTTTGTAGAGTATTTAGTCTTACCAACAGCAATCCCTGGAATTCCACCGAGCACCCCGCCTACTAAGATACCTCCTCCTGCCACCACCGCTCTTGTGGTGGAGTTATTCACTGCCACCTTCATCTGATGAAGAGACGATATTTCGCAGCACAGATGCTCGACGTCATCGATTTGTAGAGCCATCCCTGCGTTGAGACACTCATGGAGGACAGTCGACTCTACTTTGTTGTTGCCTAAAGAAGAAAGACCCATCTTTGAACAGCTGCAGCACAGAACGAGTTTTCTGAGCAGAGTATTCACACGGATAAGACGGTACAGTGTCTACCAAACCGAATCTAGTCGCTCAAATAATCTAGTCACATTTAGTATTGGTCTATTTGTTAGGGACAGTGCACATTAATGAAACACTCCTGTAAATGTGCCAGAGTTAGCCAAGAGGCTATATGTTATCTATAGTCCCTGGGCAGATGTTATATAATAATATAAGATTACATTTTCACAGTTATGCATGATTGACCCTTTACAAAGCATGCAGAAACAATAAAAGATGAACATATTACTACAAGTAGAAACATCATTCAGGACACTCTTATACTAAAGTTACATTGTCAAGTACTAACGAGACATGCAACACAGAGGCGCATAAAACAACACATACAAAGCCAATAAATGAGGGATAATTATGTTAACTAGAAACATGGACCATATACAAGGTTATGTTGCATTGGTAAGATATTGTTAAATCACATTTTTCTGGGATGAAAATGATTTTAGTGGCAAATTTCAACAACAAATTTGCAAATAACAAAATGACCAAAACACACTGACATCCAAGGGACCCTGGGGGCCATAGGACAATTCATACAAACTGTATATTATTGTTCATGCAGTAGTCTACAGACAGAGAGAACATTAAAATATCTGATCTAGAACTGATCTGCTTTCAGCACGACTGCCACAATACACATGGTTTCACTTTTACATGTTCAACATAGCCTAAACAGCACAAAACAACAAATACAGTATTCAAATATTTCAATATATAACGTTAGCATGACTCTTAATTCTATGTCTGAACAAATGTAGATTTTTATCAAAAATGACGTAATGCTTTTACACTGCGGGTACCTCGTGGCTGCTGTTGATTCGTAACATATCTCAAGTCAAACTGTTCGTATTATTAATGATTGGTAACATCCACCGTTATGTATTTCTTTAAAATGAGCTGGTTTCTGAACTGAGTTTGGCGGGAGAGGTTTCGTCTGTTTAATGCTCACTAGTTGAAACGGGTACAAATAAACTGTCTTAATGTAACTAAGTCAGCATGATATGCCACCATGCTTCCACAATGTTTTTCTTTCTCAAAGATAACTCAACGATAGTGACAGTTGATTAAATCGATAACGGTTTGATTTGAATGCAGCAGACGCTCAATTTTCGTTTCTATTTTAATACCGAACAAAATAATTCTTCAAGTACCTTCGGCTTTCTTCATCTCTATTTAAGCAGAGACACGAGGTAGAAGACGACTGACACTACCATTCCCTCAAGAATTGTTAAATTGTTACAAATACCTTCAGTCCCGTCCTGAATGTGCTGTGAAGTGGTAGTTTTTGCTCTTTCCGAGCATTCGGCTTTGAACAAAATGCGCTGTCACCAAACTTCTTTGCTGTTACTGCACTCTTCCTCCTGCCAACATCGCTCCTTTGGTGGAGTTTTTCACTGCCACCTTGAGCTCATCGTGAGCTATTTTGATTCAGTGTCTGAGGCAGTGATGCTCCGATCGAAAAGTGGCCGATGGTGTGCTGTTGTTCAGAGGTATGTAGCTATCCCAAGAGTGGTATGCTCCTGTTCAGGGTTAGGTACCGATACCTGGAGTGGTATGCTACTGTTGTTCAGGGTTAGGCACCGATACCTGGAGTTGTATGTGTTGAAGAAATCATTCAAGTCCAGTTCAGAAGTTGCTGTGATGTGAGTTTATTAAAGCATGCAGGCACACTGGTGACCTCACAGACACAGAACAGATCTGAGCCGGTGAGCCGGCGCTACTAGTTTGAGGTTATCCTCATGAGTTCAGTTAAGCCGGTCATTAAAGATTTTATGATTTTTCTTCTAAACATGCAGTAGCTACATTGTGAATTTTGTGATGTAATACAAATGTCCCTTTATTATTTGTCTTGAGAACATGTATTAAACTGCAATTATGTATTGAATGTCTATTGTGATTATTTTATTTGTTGGAAATTAAATGCAAAAGTATTGGGTTGTATTTCCCTTTGTAAATAAACGGTAACATTCTGGCATATCATGTAAAATCATCGTAAAACCCAATTATCATACTATCACATACCGTAATCCAGTATATGGTAAAATACCGTAAAAGTAAATTACGGTAGCTTCACCGTAAAAAATCTGTAAATTACTGGCATCCCTGCTGCCAGTAAGTTACCGTTATTTTACGGTGAAATTGTCTTCTAACAGCACTTTGAAGACAGCAGAGCCAACTGCTCCATCTGGCACAGACATCAAAGTGAAACATCTGCGATTCACAGTTTTTAATCCAATAAGTACAAAGATAAGTGGTGAGGACTCTGGTTGTGCTAGTCAGGCCCGACGGCCCTGAAAAGTCCATGTGTAATCAGAACTCAGTCCCCAAAGCACACCGTCAATCCGAGCTCCCTGGTGACGTAGTTCTGCAGCACGGCGGTGACCTGCTGCTGCAGCGTGGCATTTCCCATCACCAGGGTGACGAGCTGGGCCCTGTTCGTCCAGACCAGGTTGATCAAGTAGAACGTGACTTGATCGTAGAGCTTCTGTCGCTGGTCGGGAGACAACTCCATCAGGATCTGAGGCAGAGGCCGGAACTTATCGCTGGTCAGCCAGCCAAAGAGAGCGCCCAGTACTCCGCCTGGTAGACACACAGGGGAGGGGGGAGAGGGGGGGAAAGTGTACAGGGTCAGCTACAGAACACAGAGGACACTGTTCTGGGGTACGAGGGCGGAGTAGCTCCTTTTGGTCTTCCTTCTTTTAAATGTCTGGTTCACTCTCTCCTCTACAAGGTGTCCTCACTTAGATTTGTCCTCATCTGTGAATGAAGGCCGACTCAGAAGTTGTGCTTGAATGTTTGGTACATGTTTTGTGTGCGTATGTGTGACGGCACAGCATTCCACGAGTGAGCTGCCTTCACAGAGAATGTAGATTTACTGAACGAGCTTGACCTATGTGGAATGACACAATCACCTCTTGAAGCAGATCTAGTGAGTCTGTCAGTAAGTGGAGGTGGGGCCATACCATGTCAAATTTTAAAAACCAGACACAACAGTGGTTTTAATGGTGTTCTCCCAACTCAGGATATGGTGTTTGGTGAGAATGGTGACTTTTGGGTTTTTTATCAAGTGTTTTTAGGGCTTGTTTATGGAGAATATGAATGGATTTTAATGTTGTGCTGCTGGCTTGTGCCCAACTGGTTAAGCAGTAGGTCAGATGGGGGACAATCATTGCATTAAAATACAATTTTGCAGCTTGCATGGTTAGACAGTGTCTTATATGTCTAAAATTCATTAGATTATATTTTAAGACATTTGTCACATATTTTTTAAAAGAGAGATTAGAATCAATAAAAATTCCTAAATATTTAAAATCTGACACTACCTGTAGCCTCTCACCAGCAACATAAACATCTGGCTCCAGTGACACTTTGCAAGCCCTCTTTGTGAAGAACATACAAACAGTCTTTTTAACATTTAGGTGAAGGCAGACCCATGACGTCATCCATTCGTGGAGCCATCACTGCGTTGAGACACTCATGGAGGACAGTCAACTTTTTATCCACTGTGCAACAGTTATTTATTTCCATGTCATATTGTCAATTGTCAATTATTTTTTGTCAAAGCCTGAGGCCATGTCCACACGACTACGTTTCGATTTGAGAACGCATATGTTTTGCGATGGTTACACTGAGCATCCACACTACGCTGGTGTTTTCAAAGCACCGAAAACAGAGGAGTTTGAAAACTCCGAGGTTACCTCTTCGTGTGGACGCTCGTAAACGCATAAGTTCAGAAACGATGACGTAGACACCCACTTTCGCTACTTGATTGGTTCTTAGCAGTCACGATGTGTCCTTCCCTGATTCATCACACCCCTATCACGTGACCCTTACCCAGAAATTCACCAACAACAACAGCCTTGATTGCCGATCGACTGCCAGGTTAATTGAATTCGCTGACCTTGTTGTCTTTACTAGCAGCTGTTGTCCAGTTAAAGTCTACATTTCTGCGGAGGAAGCTGCTGTTATTAGTGAGCAGCGTGTCCAGCGGCATTATCAGCCCTACGGAGCGGCCGTCTGAAGTCACGGTTAGCGGCTTTGAGCGGTGTACTTCCTATTTACACCGGCCCACCCGCATGCCCAGTGTACGTGAATAGTCATGTGATATTCGTCGTCAGGCGCTTTAGTCTGGACGGAGATCATTTCGAAAACTATGCTGAAGGACAAGAGTCAGGTCACAGCCGGGTGGGTGGAGGGGAACTGGATTCAGACTCTCGGAGACGGGGTCAGGCGGGGAACTGGACTCAGACTCTCGGAGACGGGGTCAGGCGGGGAACTGGATTCAGACTCTCGGAGACGGGGTCAGGCGGGGAACTGGACTCAGACTCTCGGAGACGGGGTCAGGCGGGGAACTGGATTCAGACTCTCGGAGACTGGGTCAGGCGGGGAACTGGATTCAGACTCTCGGAGACGGGGTCAGGCGGGGAACTGGATTCAGACTCTCGGAGACAGGGTCAGGCGGGGAACTGGACTCAGACTCTCGGAGACGGGGTCAGGCGGGGAACTGGATTCAGACTCTCGGAGACGGGGTCAGGCGGGGAACTGGATTCAGACTCTCGGAGACGGGGTCAGGCGGGGAACTGGATTCAGACTCTCGGAGACGGGGTCAGGCGGGGAACTGGATTCAGACTCTCGGAGACGGGGTCAGGCGGGGAACTGGACTCAGACTCTCGGAGACTGGGTCAGGCGGGGAACTGGATTCAGACTCTCGGAGACGGGGTCAGGCGGGGGAACTGGATTCAGACTCTCGGAGACGGGGTCAGGCGGGGAACTGGACTCAGATTCTCGGAGACGGGGTCAGGCGGGGAACTGGATTCAGACTCTCGGAGACGGGGTCAGGCGGGGAACTGGATTCAGACTCTCGGAGAGGGGGTCAGGCGGGGAACTGGATTCAGACTCTCGGAGACGGGGTCAGGCGGGGAACTGGATTCAGACTCTCGGAGACGGGGTCAGGCGGGGAACTGGATTCAGACTCTCGGAGACGGGGTCAGGCGGGGAACTGGATTCAGACTCTCGGAGACGGGGTCAGGCGGGGAACTGGACTCAGACTCTCGGAGACTGGGTCAGGCGGGGAACTGGATTCAGACTCTCGGAGACGGGGTCAGGCGGGGGAACTGGATTCAGACTCTCAGAGACGGGGTCAGGCGGGGAACTGGACTCAGACTCTCGGAGACGGGGTCAGGCGGGGAACTGGATTCAGACTCTCGGAGACGGGGTCAGGCGGGGAACTGGATTCAGACTCTCGGAGACGGGGTCAGGCGGGGAACTGGATTCAGACTGGTCGCTGCGGCTCGGAGGCGGGAGTCGGCCGAACGGACACTGGAGTTGGCCGGACCGCCGACAGGACACGGGGAGCCGGAGTCATCTGTGGCCCTGTGGAGCTGGGAATGGGGGCTCGCTGCGGCCCAGCGGAAACATGACCATTCGGGGGAAAAGCGTGGTCTGCCGAGTCCATTTCGGGCCAGTCATTCTGTCACGGGGTGTGTTGGAGGACTCCAAAGCAGACAGTCAGATGCAGTGAGAAACGTTTTTTAATGAGTAAAGAACAAGACAGGAATCTTTACTGGAACACAACAAGGAATCCAAGGACGAGACAAGAGACGAGGGGGGAAATCCGGCAGGACGATGCAGGGGAGGTAGACTGGGAAACCGGGAACAAGACGCGCCAAACAGGCGGGTAGACATGGCAATGATCTGGCAAGGAGTGACTGAGGCAGGAGTTTATATAGTGGCTAGATCAGAGGCAGGTGAAGGGAGTTAGGCTGATGATGAGGGAGGCTCACATATGCACTAAATGAGCTGATAGGTGAGTGAGATGAGTGAGAGATAAAGTGACAGGAGAGCTGTGACAATAACCACATATACAACTTCATAAGCTGTGATATCAATTAGCTTTTGTGCCTCCAGACACATTTTATTTGGTGGAAAATAGGGCAAAATGGCTCTTTGGATATAAAGGTTGCCAACCCCTGGTATAAGGGTTCAAACTGTATCTCCAACAGTACGCCCCTCTCAGGGTACTGAAACTCCTCCTCCTGCCACATCTACATCAGGTGAACCACCCACACAGTCACAAATGGTGACATATTTGAATGTAACAACCTTGAAGGAGACATTCGCGATGGAAACAGGCTACAATGAACAAAATGAAATGTTTAGCTGGATAATGTATTCAGCTGAACAAATACACTTGTCTAACTGTGTAGTCTGCTCTCAATCTAGGCCTACCCTAGGAACGATTCCATTCCTTTTGACACCACATACAGGCCCAGCAGGTTTAAAATGTGCCTTACAATTGTTCTCTCTGCACTTCTCTGCATTATCTGTTGCCAGTTGTTGCGCCCAAGGTACCTCCTGTATTCAAGCCCTAGGCAGCCAGCTATACTTGTTTCACTAGACGTGTTTCAGGAAACGGCGTTAACGTGGGGACCCTGCCATGGTGTAACACCACGTGTGACACCACAGAGACAACAGATTGATATAACAAATCTTGGTTTGACAACCAGAATCTGGCCAGGGCTGACATCTGGTGGTTCTGTGTAGGTAAGAGACATCTGTCTGAACTCCCTAAGCAATGGAGCGGAACTTGTGCCCTAATACAGCTGGTAATGCCCTTCTATACACTACCCATCGATGGCACTTCTCTGCGTACCCTCCTAAAAACAGACCATAGGAGTAAGAGGTCAGCGCCATCTGGCATTTTCAGTCCGGGTCCCCAGGGGAGTGCCTGATGAATACAAGGCGCAAAACCAAATTGCTGCAGGGTTTGAATCGATATTTTTCTGGGGGCAACGATCAATAAAAATGTTGATTGGATAAATTACATCTAATATAACCAACAAAGATTTATCAATTATACTAGAGATGCGGTAGAAGGGTTACATGGTCAATTCGACAAGACCAGTCTGATGGCCTGGCAAAACCGAACGGCATTAGACATGTTGCTGGCGGAGAAGGGAGGGGTCTGCAAAATGTTTGGCTCATCTTGTTGTACTTTCATACCTAATAACCAGTGGTGTATAAAGTACCCAAAAGCCATACTTGAGTAAAAGGAAAGATACCTTACTAGAAAATGACTCCAGTAAAAGTAAAAAGTCACCTATTAGAATACTATTTGAGTAAAAGTCTTAAAGTATTTGATATTTCTTGGACTTAAGTATCAAAAGTAATTTTCTGATATTAAATGTACTTAATTATTGAAAGTAAAAGTACAAGTAAATGCTGTTCATAAAAAAGCAAAGGGTCAGAATTTTGAGAATTTTTATTCTTTTAAGTGCTGTGGCCACCATGACCAAGGACATGGAGCTGTGTTAAAAATAATTGGGTTGGCTGTGATCCATCCAGGAGCAACAATGTTCAACATGACATATTCTACATAAGTATACTTTTGCATCTACTATGAACTTATCATCATAATTCTCCAAAAAGCAATATGACACTATGAAGGAGTTGTACAGTGCGTTTATTATGCTGCGTTCACACCGGTCGCGGCGATTTTTTGACGCACTGAAAAATCGCGTCCAACGCGCCGCCGGTCGTGTTCACACCAAACGCCGCAAAATCGCGTAGAGCCGGAGAGGGGCCGTGGTTTATCGACTGGAAGCCGTTCACCTGGCCGTCATTTCTTTCCGCTGTCAACCGTGAAAGGAATAAGGACAATAGCTGCTTTGTACGTGTTGTGGAAGTCCCTCAAACATCGGAATGCCAAACGCCGTCATGTCTGGTTCATAATATTGTTCAGAGGAGCTCCGTGGATTTCATCGAGCTGTATTAACTAGCAAGCCACCGGTCGCTGTTTACTACAGCTGTAGGAACACAACATAAACTGATTTGGCTGTGATTCAACGAAAAATAAACCGACAAAAAGGGACTGCGAAATAACTACATAATGATGCCGATTTGTACTTGTCTTCTCCGACAAAAAGGGACTCCGAAATAACTACGTAATGATGCAGATTTGTAGGCTACTTGTCTTCTCAATGGAGCTCTGATGGATCGGTGCTAGGCTATGCTAACATCGTAGGAGCTCCACCAGCACTCAATAACGTCACGTAGACGTAAATACGGCAGCGTCTATTCATTGTTCGTACCTTATGGTTTACACACACACACACACGTATACGCATAGTTTGGTCCGGTCTCTGTTGATATGAGGTATCGTAGAGCTCTGGGTGAACACAGACGGCTACAGGATTTATTTCCTGATTCAACAATGGCAGAAAGCCAGTGATGACAGGGGGAGCAACTCAAAGCTGATAGGCTATCGCGCCATAGCGTCACGCGATTATTTCGTAGAAGTTGAAAAATTTCAACTCGTTTCAAATCGTTGGCGATTTTGCGGCGTCCAACGCAAAAACGCATCCAACGCGCTGCGCCATCGCAAAATCGCGGCGCGCCAGTCTCATCGTCTGTGCATAGACTTTGTATGTAATCTCGACGCGCGTCAAAAAATCGACGCGACCGGTGTGAACGCACCTTAATGCTGCGTTCACACCGGTCGCGTTGATTTTGTGACACACTGCAAAATCGCGTCCAACGCACTGCAAAATCGCGTCCAGTACAGTTTCTGTGCGTTCACACCGGTCGCGTTGATTTTTTGACGCGCGTCGAGATTACATACAAAGTCTATGCACAGACGCGATGAGACTGGCGCGCCGCAATTTTGCGATGGCGCCGCGCGTTGGACGCGTTATTGCAGTGCGGTGGACGCGGTGGACGCGTCGGACGCCGCAAAATCGCCAACGCGCGAGTTGAAATTTTTCAACTTCAGCGACATAATCGGGTGACGCTGTGGCGCGATAGCCTATCAGCGTTGAGTTGCTGCCCCCGTCATCAGTGCCGTAGCTCCTGCCGGTGCTGAATCGCAAACAACAATGGAGGACAAATTAATAGTGCCGGTTTGTGGCTTCCCCGAGCTCTACGATACGTCGTCGTATCTCTACCGCGACCGAACTAAAAAGGATATGGCATGGAGGAAACTAGGTGAGGACGTCGGACAATCTGGTAAGTTATTATTATGTCTTTGTTACTTGATTCTAGCTATCGGTTGTAATTTACTAACTAGCTATATGAACCATATTAGCATGAAAGCTAGCCCAACCACCGGCTTTCACACTAAATACGTTATGCGTTCCTTGTCAGATGAGATTTGCCGACGGAAGTGGAAGACTCTCAGGGACACCTATTTGAGAAAGAGGAGAGAGGAGACAGAGAGAAAGAGTGGCTCAGGAGCATGGCCATCAAAGAAGTGGAAGTACTCTGCGGTTATGTCTTTCCTCAACCCCTTCGTGACTCCCAGGGAGAGTAGCGGTAACATGGGGAGGGTCGAGGGAGACAGTACCGCAGAGTACTTCACAGATGCAGGACCAGACCAGGACGACATGTCAGAGGCAGCAACAGGGCCATCTGAGATTGACAGGAGAGGTTTGTTGAAGTGAAGACACAAAAGCACAGCATAGTTAAGTCATACAGAAAATATTACTACAGCTGAAGTAGTAACGACAGGCCAAAGCAGTGCAAGAGGTTTGTTTTTTTCATTTGGCAAAGCCTGGGTCTGTATAGTCTTCATACTTCATACAAAAACAAGTTATAATAAAGGAGCTTTGAACCCTGGGCTCCGGATCTTAAACCACTATACTGTCATAGCTTTGAAGGCAAATTACTATTTAATTAAAGCAGCACTTTTGAGTCATAAAATTGTTTTATTGTTCATGTTCAAAGATGAAATCGCTTGGTCATCAGAGGACGGTGAGGAAGAACCTCAAGGTGCTCCTCCTCCTCCTCCTGCTGCTCCTCCCGCTCCTGCTCCATCCATGGGTATGTACATCACAAAAGTTGGATTGCATTTTTTTGTATGAATACAATTTATGCATTCATGGTATGTTTTTCACAATTACAAATATTTACTTTACAAGCTATTGTAGTGATGGGATGCAATAGTTTCACGAAATATGTTGTTTCCATGTCATACAGGAAAAAGAAGGGCCCCAAAAAGGCCAACAGGGATAGAGAAGCAGCAGGAGATAGAGAAACGCCTTCTGCAGGCATTGGAGAGAGACACCCCTGCTCCACCAGCTCCACCACAATCTGAGGATGAACTCTTCATGAGGAGCCTGGTTCCTTCCCTGGAAAGATTGCCACGCCAGCAAAAGGAATATATAAAATTGCAATTTCACAAATTAATTTATGATGCCAGCACTGTGGTGCTGAATTTGGAACATTTGGATTAGACATCTGGGGGACAATCTTTCCAGGGAACGAACCAGGAATTTAAAAAAAACAATTGGTTTGTATTTTGTAACAATTAGTTTGTTTTTTGTATATGTTTTTCTATACATTTTCAATAAATCAATGCACGTTACTTTGTCCATGTTCTTTATTGTAGTTTTACAAGAAAACTTGAGATATATATATATATATATAGATATATAGGTATATATATATATAGATATATATATATATAGATATATATATATATATATATATATATAGATATATAGATATATATATATAGATATATATATATATATAGATATATATATATATATATATATATATATATATATATATATATATATATATATATATAGATATATATATATATATAGTGAAGGACACACTGCTACAACATATATTAAGTAACATTGCAGGAAGTTTGCTCAGTAGTAATGTGTGGGTGGCTCTTAAAAGAGCTGTTTTGGATGTGCTTGGGCATTACAAGGTGTCTTGCCATGGGAAGATCTGGAATTAGCAGGAGCTTTGAGGACAACATGCTTTCCATCCAGTGCTCCACAGCAGAGAGGAAAATTCCACCGCTCCTCAAACTGCACAGCAATTGATCTCCACTCCTCTGTGGTGGGCACAGCCATGAACTCCTCCACAAGGCAGTCCCAAATAGCTGTGGCAACATCTGGGACAATACCGGAGACAGTGGAGACCCCGACACGGAAGCTGTTTGCGATGGTCCTAAAGGAGTCGCCAGTAGCAAGATATCTGCAGCACAGAAGAACATTCAATTTAACAGAGTTATTGAAGATACTGTAGCTGCTAATAGAAGTCGTTTTTTATTGATATGACTGCACAGCTGCTGTCATGAATAATAAACATCTTAAATGCTGGTGATTTTCGTAAGATTACGTTATTTTGAGTATTGTCGGACTTCGGATCCATCATGGATCCAAACTCCATTCAGAAAAACTATGTTAAAGTGGCTTCCTTGCCCTGTTGTGGACCGACAAAGCCTGAACTTATTTCATTCTTTCATTAATTCATTTTATGGAACTGCCACTCACCGGAGACAGACGGACAGGCGCTCCGCAGCTGAGATGGAACGCCTAGGTGTCCAGTCGACAAATCCTGGGACCGACCCGAGCCAACGGGTCATCAAACTGGCTAATGGTTAGCCTCATGTAGCGCTGGAAGCGGCAGTCATCCAGACGTAGTTCCTGGAGAAGTCTGTGAAATTCACCGAGCTGTGTGCGCCTACGGATGCTGTTATGGACCCAGAGACGAC
The DNA here is from genome assembly GCF_949748355.1 of Melanostigma gelatinosum. NCBI lineage: Eukaryota > Metazoa > Chordata > Actinopteri > Perciformes > Zoarcidae > Melanostigma > Melanostigma gelatinosum. The sequence goes on along the minus strand of NC_136635.1, from coordinate 7,693,739 downwards.
GGCGTTTGGCATTCCGACGTTTGAGGGACTTCCACAACACGTACAAAGCAGAAATTGTCCTTATTCCTCCGGTTGACGGTGGAAAACAATGGCGGCCAGATCGAGGCTTCCAGGACGATAAACCACGCCCCCTCTCCGGCGCTTCGAGATTTTGCGGCGTCTGGTGTGAACACGACCGGCGGCGCGTTGGACGCTTTTTTGCAGTGCGTTGGACGCTTTTTTGCAGTGCGTCAAAAAATCAACGCGACCGGTGTGAACGCAGCTAAGGTTATTTTATTTGAAAATCGTTCTCTCGTACAAAATATTTGTGCCAATGTCCCCATCCGTTCATTAAGTAACACAGATGCAGTGATTTCTTTCTTGTTGGGCGGTAGTCGATGAAGTACTCCGATCCTTTTAAAAGGTATAATGAGTGAAGTACTGACATTAAAGTATAGTTGTGTACCCTTTTAAGCAGATCTTTATTTTTACAATCATACCTCGTCATTTATTGGTTGATTTCAATTTATTCATAATTTGAACCTGAAAATACATGTCGTGGAGTAAAAAAGTACAATATCTGCCTCTGAACTGGAGTATAAACTAAATACAGCACTTGAGAACATTTCACCACTGCAGTGAGGATGGACACTTTGAAGACAGCAGAGCTAACCCCTCCATCTGGCACAGACCTCAAGGTGAAGCATCCACGATTCACAGTTTATTTTCCAAATACGTACAAAGATAAGTGGTGAGGACTCTGGTTGTGCTAGTCAGGCCCGACGGCCCTGAAAAGTCCACGTGTAATCAGAGCTCAGTCCTTATAGCGCACTTCCGATCGGAGCTCCTTGGTGACGTAGCTGAGCAGCGCGGCGGTGACCTGCTGCTGCAGCGTGGCGTTGCCCATCACCAGGGCGATGAGCTGGGCCGCGTCCATCCAGTCCAGGTTGTTCAGGACGGCCGCGACTTGATCGTAGAGCTGCTGTTGCTGGGCGGGAGGCAACTCCATCAGGATCTGAGGCAGAGGCCGGAACTGTCCACTGGTCAGCCAGCTGCCCAAGAGACCGCCCACTGCGCCGCCTGGTGGACACACACACACACACACACACACACACACACACACACACACACACACACACACACACACACACACACACACACACACACACACACACACACACACACACACACACACACACACACACACACACACACACACACACACACACACACACACACACAGTTACAGGGTCACAGAGGACACTCTTCTGGGGTATGAGGGCGGAGTAGCTCCTTTTTGTCTCCTTCTTTTAAACGTCTGGTTCCCTCTCACCTCACTTAGATTTGTCCTCCATCTGTGAATGAAGGCCGACTCAAGAGGTGTGGGACCCAACAATCTCAAAGCAACTCTGTCAGCGTTGGCTACATTTGGACCTTTAAGCAGGCAGCTGTTGATAATGGTACATTTTGTTTGTAGAGTGTTTATTCTTACCAACAGCAATCCCTGGAGGTCCACCGAGCAGTCCGCCTACAAAAGCGGTTCCTCCTGCCACCAGCGCTCCTTTGGTGGAGTTTTTCACTGCCACCTTGATCTCATCGTGGGCCGATATTTCGCAGCACAGACGCATGACGTCATCCATTCGTGGAGCCATCCCTGCGTTGAGACACTCATGGAGGACAGTCGAATCTACTTTGGTGTTGCCTAAAGAAGAAAGACCCATCTTTGAACCTTTAGACCAAAACAGCACAGAACGAGTTTTCTGAGCAGAGTATTCACACGGATAAGGCGGTAAAGTGTCTACCAAACCTAATCTAGTCACATTTCTTTTTTAATTGATTGGTCTATTTGTTAGGGACAGTGCACATTAATAAAACATTGCTGTAAATGCGCCAGTTAGCCAAGAGGCTATTTTTCATCTGTAGTCCCAAGAGACAGATGTTATATAATAATTAGGGCTGGGCATTAATTAACACCGACAATTATTTTATTGCGCATTAACTCAGTTTTTTTTTTATTATTATTTTGAAAGTCCGTTGCTCACTGGCTCTGAATACACAGACTAACCATGGGTCACATGAGGGGTGGGATGTTGATCAGTATTTGCTTGGGGTGGGCATCATCACGCGTCTCAACAAAATGACCAAAAACACACTGACATCCAGGGTCCCTGGGGGCCTTTGGGCAATTCATACAAACTGTATATTATTGTTCATGCCGTAGTCTACAGACAGAGAGAGAACGTTAAATCAGATAAAACTGTACAAGTGGTTTCACTTTTACTTCTACCTATAAACGCCACAAGACACCAACAAATACAGCATTCAAATATGTAAATGTTTAGTATGACTCCTCAATTCTACGAACAAATATAGATTTTTAATCAAAAATGACGCAATGCTTTGATTTCGTTGGTTTAATGCTCGCTAGTTGAACCGGAGAAGATAGACAACGGTTTTATTTTAAATGCAACAGACGCTCAAGTTTCGTTTCTATTTTAATACCGAAAATAATTATTCAAGTACCTTCGGCTTTCTTCGTCTCTATTTAAGCAGAGACACGAGGTAGAAGACGGCTGACACTACCATTCCCTCAAGAATTGTCTAATTGTTACGAATACCTTCAGTCCCGTCCTGAATGTGCTGTGAAGTGGTAGTTTTTGCTCTTTGCGAGCATTCGGCTTTGAACAAAATGCGCCGTCACCAAACTTATTCGCTGTTACTGCACTCTTTGTGCCCCCTCCCTCTCCGCCCCACTTCCTGCTTTACAAAAAGCTACCAGAGAGTATATAACCGACAATCGAGGCGAGATGATGACTTTCATCAGAATGCCGTTGAAAACAACATCGCCGCTGGCATTGTGTCATATATCATCCAATGTCTTACCGCCTCTCTGCCGGTCCAGTTAGAGTAATTCCACATTTGTCAACTAATAAGCTGTGGCAAGGGGCTTACTAAATGAATTGTCTTATATTCTCACATTTTGCGCATGCGCGCTATACAAACAATGGCTGGTTGCTTGGTGGTGAATTATCTAGAACTGGAGGGTCTTCAAACTCTTTGAAGATAAATTAGCTAGCTTGTCCTTATTTTGTCACTTACTTACTTACTTTGCCTGTAGCCCATTCGCTAATTCACTTACATTAATACATACTCAATAAGTATTTAATTGATGGGAATGGTTACTGTCCAGTTTTACAGCAATGAACGGAAGCTTTGAAACTATTAGTCCACATTAGATAACTCTCGTTGTACATCATTCTCGGTCGGTTACTGTTCCACTGTTACAGTTCAAGAAGACCGTGAACATGAAAATGTGTATAAAACCATATACATAAGAAGGCAAGCACATGAACAAGAAAACGTAATATTTCCGTCGACATTAACGTTTCAAATGTCACTTCTATATTACATCCGTGACGCAGAGGAGAGCGCGGGTTGGTTCGTGGATATGTGACGCGCGCCCACCCCGCCTCATTTGGGCGGGATTTGATGACGTTCAGGACGCGGTGAGGACTCTCGTCGATAAACAACTTCTACATCAAAACAATCTCTGAAGAACAGCAACATAGCGGGATCCTCTCTGCGCGACGGCCACACCCGAAGACAAGCATACGTCTATTTTAAGTGAAGTAAGTCAAAATGTACATCTCTGAGCATTTACCGGACTGTTATGAGACCTGTGTTTAATTTGTCTTTCGTCATATAAGTACAGTACAAACCTCCGTGGCTGTGTGATGCGTTTGGTGTACGTAAATAGCAGTACTAATGGTACATTTTCCACTCCATAAAACTCACCTGATGCGAGCAGCTGTGATTACATGAAATAACGCACATACTGGACAGTATATCTGAGCAGGCGGTCAGCTGTTTCGCTCTGTGGGTATCAGGTTATTATTGGCCTGCTGCTGGGGGATTATGTCTGTTTATAGGGAGACGTCTGGTGTTGACAAGCAGGCGGTAAGGGGGGAAAACACCACTCGATTTTATGAATCTATGTTTTGTCTCGTACTAATAATTATGGCCATAATATTTATTTTGTGATATACCCTGAGGGTACTTTAAACAGACGAGGAAACGCAGGTCTCCTGCTGTCTGCATGGGACATTCTTTTGCGATCAGCTGACAAGGGTTTGACAAGTAAACATTACACCTTCACACGCTATATTAGATGAAAGGGATGATATCATTAACTCACGATCACTACTTTGTCTACTTATTCTCTTAGTGTGACAGTTGTATTTCTCACAGGGTGAAATGCTGCCTCACAATACCAATAAGTGTTATTTAAAAGAGACAAAAATATCTTTGCCCAAGAAATGGCATCATGGCAACCTGTACCAGGGACTAAAATAAAAACAAGCGTTACATAATGCTGGAGCAGGGAGCTATACAGGGCCATCCGTTTGGGACAAAAGGTCAGTCAGCTGCAGTGTGAGGGTCAAAGTGACTTCCTCTAATATGGCAGAGATTGGTGTAATTTAAGCCCCTGTTAGCACCCTGTTCCCTCAGCTGTTTCAGCCCTAAACTGACCCCCTCACTGGGCGTCATAGCGACGTAAGCAACTCAGGCCGCTCAGGTTTCCCAGTTTGGCGCAGTGGAAGCCTTCGTTGATGCTGAGCAGGCAGGTGTCCACGGAAGACGGGTCGTTATTGGGACCGCCTCAAGGGGGAGCACTTGTATTGCTAATGTCTTTGGTGCATTTCTTGTGATTCACCTGCCTACCTGTTGTTCATTTTTTCAGATTGCAATAGAGGCACAAGGATGATCGGTAAGCTTCTTTCTCATCTGCTCTGGAACACCGGTGAGGAATTTGAGGCAGCGGATGACACTTACGAGGAGCTGGTGGAGTTTGAAGAGGGAGGATGGGTCATTGTTGATCTCCCAGGTGAGAAATAGACAGTGCAACACAGTGCTTTATTCACATCTGTAGGATGTAAATGTGTCCTCGGCTCAGTGAGGCTGCAGCTTCTACTGGGATGAAAACAGATGTTTGAACTGGCGTGTGGTTTGTACAGAGAACGGGCTGCTGACGGCCTCCGAGGTGGATCCCCTGGAGAACCTGCTGATCGAGCACCCCAGCATGTCCATCTACCAGATGAGATGCGGGGCGGGCGGAGCGAAGGAGGAGCTGGACTCAGAGGAAGACGAAGAAGAAAAAGAGCAGGACACCGCCAGGTTAGTCTCCATTGAGCTTACACGTCTGTTTTATACCTCGATGTCTTAATAGTCCCAGCGCCTGCATGCCATCCTTCTCTAAAAAGCATACTGCTTAATGAGTTTATTTGACTCTAAATGGAGCATCATGTATTCAATGAACATCATGCTGTATTGAAGACGACTTGAAACTAGAGATTGAGACCATAAACTCATGTTTACTGAGGTAATAAATCAAGAGAGAAGTAGAGTCATTTTCTCTTAGACTTCTCTACAATCAGACTTCTTTTTGCAACCAGAGGAGTCGCCCTCTGCTGGTCAGTAGAGAGTATGAAAGTTTAAGACACTTCTGCATTGGCTTCACTCGGGTGAACCGGAGGTTGCCACCTGGTTTTCACGCAGAGCTGGCTTGCAGTAATAGTTTCACCTCTCTCATGTTGCACCTGATATTTCATGAACACACACTGTAACACTTCCGCTGTGTCTGTCCAGGCCGGTGGCAGTGAGGCGGCACGTATCCTGGCGTCTGGCTGCCTGGGGAATCCCGCTGCCCTGCAACGTCCAGCTGCTGGCAGTCCAGAGGGCCAGGACCCAGGCCGAGCAGAAGAAGCTGGGCCGCAGCGCCCTCCACAGGCAGAACCTGGCCAAGGCGCGTTTCTCCCCGGCAGAGAGACGCTACGGCCACTTCAAGAAGCCCTGCCGACGCCTCTGCAACTACTAAACACAGGAGCAACGCAACTGCTTCTGAGAGGGGGTGCGTCTCAAGTTGCAGCACGGTGCCTTGACTCTGATTGTTTCACCTCACACAGTTAATTCTGCACATCCACCGAGGCAAACCACTTCCTGTGCGATGAAACGATCGAACAACTGAACCACAGCAAGTTGTTGTTTTTGATTTTAATAGAGGCAACCTGCATTGCATCTCTCACGTCCAAAACCGCTGAGAACAATGAATCTTAATCTCCTAAATTACCGTGTGACACTGATACAAAAATATGAAAACTTCAAACAATACTTTGCTCTTTATGCATTTTTAAAAAGTATGATGCAGTTGGATTACAGCATGTTTTTGACTGGTTGGTCGTATTCAGTATGTTTTATAGTATGTACCTTAGCTTTAGACATTCTTGTGAATGTGAGTGTGTTAAAATTGAATTTCATACAGTATTATGAAGTGTACATGTCGTGCGAAAAAACATCTGTGAATTTCCTCATATAGATGCTCCTTTTGTTTGACTCTGCTTCAGGAATAATTACAAAACCACTGTTTTGCGTTGAGTCTACCATTTTGTTCTTTCGAGCGGGTGGGTTGTCATTTTATTCATGTCACACATATTGTTTTTTGAATGTAAATACAGTTGAAAATTATGCTTTTCTATTTGCGTGTATTTATAAAAATGTACAAAAAAAATGATTAAAATCTTGTTTTCTTAAGATGGCTGTATGTGTTTAATGTGGCACTACGCGCAGTGGTAGTACAGGTACAATTAAACGTGTTTAAGGCAGAAAATGTTCTCCCTCATTGTCGTAGGTCACGTATCTTTCCCATGAACCTCTTCACTTGCTCCGGGTCGACTGCGTCGGCCCAGTGGCCGCCCTCCTTGAAATGAGAACCGACGATCATTCCATGCGCATCGAGGTAGCGTTCGATGTTGTCGTAGGTCACTCCAGAACCTATCAGCACAGGGATCCTCACAGACTGGGAAACCTCTGCAAAAAGACAAAAAACAGCTTCTTTTTAAATACATACAGTTTATGGTTCCACAAATCCATGATAAGAGGAAAAAAAAGCAAAAAAACCCAATGGTAATAATACGTCTTTCAAGGCATACAAAACACTTTGTATCCTTCCCTCCTCTCACCAGCATGGATGCATCTTCAGTACATTCTAACTGAATCTACACAAAGCAGAGCGTTACAATCAAGAACATTACTAATATGCTGAACTGCATCTTTAGGTTTACGGTTATGTCGATGCAGCATATGCACTTTTTAAAACTCTGGGCCGGTCAATGAATGCTAATGTTCAGGATTTATTTTTCAAATGTCAAAAAGTTAACGTCTAATCTTCCTCAACTGCTCGAGGGTTTGAGATTGAAAAGGTCACAACATAGAAGTATTCAGGTCAGAAGTTGTCAATCTAATCCGAGCTGAAACTAAAATTTAGTTTCTTTAAAAAGAAATTAAAAAAAATACTGTTTCTCCCTCCTGCGTTACTTCGTTGTTGTTGTTGTCTTGGATAGGGGGGAGTGAGCAGAGGGGTATTCATTGCATTGCAATCTGCAACCACACCGCTAGATGCCACCTAAATCCTACACACTGTCCCTTTAAGTCCATTTTAAATGATCAGGAAAAACAGCAATCATTGGTCAGTGTGATTTGCTCTTCAAGTTTTCACTGAAATCGTCACAGAAAACTACCTGTTTCTGCATTTAACTTCTTTTTTTTGTACAGCACACTAACTAAATATTGTTTCCCCCTTTATAGTGTGTCACAGTTGTATTTGTCTGTTTCTATTATTTGTATTTATTGTTGTAGCAAAGTTTATGCTGCCCTATATAGAGATATATATATATATCAATATATATATCTCACTCACAGTCAGAGGAGCCTAAACCAAGAGAGGCTGTGATACACCCGGTGAACTTTGGACAGAGGAGTAGGCTGACCTCCACACTGACATGTGAGCTCCAGTATCATTCTGTCTGACCAGTGTCAGATATTTGTGTTACAGAGATAGAGAGTGCACGTGTGTGTGTGAGGGAAAGAGAAGGAGATGGGCGAGAGTGTGTCAACACACATACACTCGCGTCGCGTGCATTAACCCAGGCTGAGTGCCTGTTTAGCACCAAGTGTTGACAGTCTTGTATGTCGTGTTGGAGACTGTTTAAAATAGCAGCCCTGGTGTTGCTATGAGACGGGCATGGTCGGATTCAAGACCCACTGATTAATTCTGGTAGACCACCACAATGTAAAAAATACTCCATTCCAAGTAAAGCTAAAGAAATGTGCTAACCTAAAAGTACAGAAGTAGTACCAGCTAAACGCAGTCAAGTATTGAAAGTGCAGGTACTCGTAACAATGTGAGAGGGGCCAGTTTGTATAATAGTATTAGATAAGAGGTATTTGGATAAGTGTAAGTCGCAATAACACAATTTAAAAATACTAATTTACTCCAAGTCCTGCATTGAAAATGTTTATTTACAGAAGTTACAGAAGGTACAGAAGTTAAATGGTTTTAAAGTAGTTTATGTTTTTGAATCAGACTTTGTAAAAACCATGTGTTGTACATAAATCTTAATCTCTAAAGTAACTATAGTTGATTGGTCTTGTTGGCCAACAAGCTGTGAACGTATTGACATATTCTACACCTTATGAAGTAGATATGACAAACCTGCCAGCAAACAGAACACATCCAGCAGATATGGAGCAACATTAGCAAATCTCAAGAGTTACAATCTTCTCTCGTGGTGTGTCATTGTTAATTGGTTAGTTTAACTTTAACTTTCTATAAACCAAATGATTCATTGAAAAGATAAATGTTGAATCAACGAGTGCATGATCAAAGCATTCACATGGCTCCCGGTTAAACGGAGTAGGAAGCTGTTTTAAGCGGCGCTTACCTCTAAGTTCCCACGGGTCAGCCTGCGCTCCGGTGGCTGCTCCCGTGACGATGAGTCCATCTGAGAGGAAGAACTCTGCGGCACGTGCCGTCTCCTCGATGCTCACGTCCGACGTCAGGGCATGGGAGCTGGGGACGACACAGTATGCACAAGTATGCACAGGCGGGACAAAACTAGTCTGGGACAAAACCGAGATTACCGGTAAGTCTGGACACCAGGTTAACATCAATCCGTCAGTCTGTCCCACACAGTCTTATATGACTTCTCATTTTTTCACTTAGTCAATATATTTGTGTGGAATCCTTCATATTTCTAAATTAGAAATGAACGAAATTAAGTAATATAGTTACGATATATGAATAAGGAGAATCAAATGAAACCAGGGACGTTCTGGTTATAGGGTACGCACCTTAACCATCGGAACTCTCTTAAATTCAAGAGCATATTTTGAAGTCAAAAGAAATGATAGATATGTTTCATCCTTACGTTTGAGTACGAATGAAGGATTTGCACTTTAAACGTAAACTTAATTTTACTTTCAGCAGTTTGACAATGGGCCTTGATGTGATTTCTTTTTTTTTTTAACTACAAATTTAAAACCCTGCCCGACCAAATTGACAGACACGGTCAAGCAAACTACTGACGAAGTTTGTCAAGTTCCAAGCAATCGCTATGAATCTTCATCTACTAGCAGTAAACGGGAATGGATCAGCAGTCAGTCCTGCCGTTGCCAATTATGTCGGCATCATGAGAGGACAAAGTAGTTCCAGGTGAACCACGACAGAGATATGAAGTGTCAAATATGCTTTCAGGTTTTTCTTGCATATCAGTGGCTCATCAGGTTTGACTTACTATTCAATCTGTACAGATGGCGATCTCACCTGTGCTTCTTTTTGATGTCAGTGAAGATCTGCACATGCTCAGCTCCGATCTGCTTGCGATATCTCAGTAAGTCCCCGGCGCAGGCATTCAGGAGACCCTCATCGGCCACGTGAGAGAAGACGAAACCCTCCGCCCTGATGAAATCCAGACCTGTGACCACACAATGACATTACAATACTATGGTTGACCTACCGACCTTGCCAAGTGTGACACACCAGTGGCTGACCTTTGACCTTTTGTAGCCTCATACACAGCACAACAACAATGTAACTGATGTAAAGACTGAACCTGAAGCCAGAGCTACGGCCAGGGCCTGCTGGTTGGCAGAAGACAGTATTTGCACTCCGAGCGGCAGGCGAGGACAGACGCTCCTCACAGCAGCGCATACTGCGGCCATACAGGCGGACACCTCAGGGCCCACAGAGAAGGTGTACGGGATATCGTGCATGTTCTCAATGATCACGCCATCCTGAGAGAGGGGTTTACGGAGAATGGTCACCGGCATGCCCTGGAAGACTTCAAAATGTGTCAGGAAGGTACACACGATGTGACATGACTTGCAATCCCAGCATCCCGGTAGATTTCTGCCTCCCTGCATGCTTCTTCAGTGATTTGGGACATTTTCATGCAACCCAGCGGGGTTCCTGAGATATCAAAAATCATAGCTCTCAAAATATGCAGTGATACAATGCAACTAAGTACATTTACTCAAGTACAAATTGTACTTGACTTGAGTTATTCCATTTCATTTCACTTCACACTTTTACTCCTCTTTTTAAAGATAATATTGTAGGTTTTTACTCAGCTATGTTAATTTGTCATAGTAAATAGTTAGTTACTTTACAAATTTGCCACACAAAACTACAGGACAGTTTTTTACAGTGTGGTTTTGCTGATTACTTGAGTTAGGCAACTGAATACTTCCTCTGCCATTGCAAAATATACATTTGAACATTGAAGGACACAGGTCAGTGCAGTCTTAGTTTACCTGGTAAGGCTTTAACATGAACCATTCCAATAACCACGGGTTTTAGGCGTCCAAAAATATCCAAAAACTTCATGATCCCGTTTTGTGGCGCAACAAGAGAGCAGAGAAAGAAAAACAAATCTTGTTTTCGACTTTCTAAACGTGGGGATCACATGACTGGCCAAGGGTCAATTTCAGTAAATCAAACAAAAAACGATTTAAATAATAAACAGTCTCCAAAAGACAGTGCAGATAACAATTGTTTATCTTACATTACCGCACTGCAACTGGATTAAAAACGTTTTTTTCACTGCATCAAGTTCGGTAATAGAAAAAAGGGTTTACGTTCCGTGATTGCGGTGGGGACGTATAGATACGGCGACCCATGCTGGAAATGGGCGCCCAAACCCGGCAGAAGCATCGGCGGGCTAACATTGCTGAGTTTTAGCTAAATAACAGATGCGCCTACGGTGACAGTGAGAGACAACAACGCGTGTAGTCCACACAACGAATAGGACATATTAATTCGCCATAATTCGATCGCGTTAATCTTTATTTTAGATTTAATCGCAAGGACTACGGCTTTGTTTACATCCGACAGACTAGCCACGCGGTTCCCGGGCACTTCCTCTTTGGAAGCCCCGCCCCCTGCAGCTGTCACCGCAGCGGTCCCGCCTCCTAGTTTTGCTAACTTTATAAACGTGTTTTCCCTTTTATTTAGCGCAATATATGCCGACTAGATATCAACTACGTGCTCTGCACGCGATATAGAGTCGAAACTGGGGTGAATTGAGTAGAAATTGGAGCATAAAGAGGCGGTGGAGCTGGAGGTTCAGCGCGAAGTTAAATCCACTCCTCTCTGACGTTGACGCTTCAAGTCATCTGTTCTCTACAAGGCGCCAGCTCAGAGGAACTAGCCCGGCCTGGATGCACACACACACGGAGAGAGAGCGACAGAGAGAAATAGTCTGAGCAACAAGTCCGTGAAGTTACACATTATCCATATTTGTTTTTAAGACGTGGGTAAGAGTGAACTTCAAGGACGGAATCTTGAGGTGAGTGGTTGAAACGCTACGTTTACCGTCGAGTAAGCTATGTCGAGCTGCAACTTTTTGTAGCTGCTCCGACTTAAATGCTAACTTAACCGAACACCGCAACAAGTTGGACAATGAGTTAAAGGTTTGTTCGGATTTTCACACTTTAAACGACTCATTGTTTCAAGCCGGGTGTTCGGTGTTGTCGCTGTTAAACGGTGAATTGAGACAACACAGGCCGCCTCAGCTGTGCCTGTCGTTAGGCCATTGTGGCGAGCCAGCTGTCCAAAGTTATTGGGGGGAAATAATCAGCTTACCCTTAAAAATACGCGCAATAACAACGTTGAGCAGCTAACATAGTGTCTGATGTTAATCGGTGGTTAGTTTCAGGAGTGTACTTGTGTTGTGTGGTGCTCTTTTTCGCGACTTTTAACACAGAGTACCGTTTCCATTTCCCCGCGCCAGGCTGCGTTGGGCTTTGTCAGAAGGAGGGAGTTGAGAGTGGGGGTTGGGAGTGAATTAAATGTTTGTTTTAAACCCTAAAATATAACTCAAACGTGTCTCATTCACAGGTTTACTCCAAAACGAACACATACCCCAACTATATATAATGCGAGGAAAACGGTGAGTTTCGTATTTGTTTCATTCATGGCTCTTTTAAAGCGCGTCAATCAAAGTGTGTGTGAGTGTGACGACAGAAAAGCAAAGTTGAGTGGATGGAGCTTTAGCCATCCGGCTAGTTAGCTCGATGCTATGGGATCTTATTTTGGCCACATTCGCATATTAAACTAGTTAAAGTGTTTTGTGTCAACTCTGGAGACTTACGGCTTGTACGTGTTTCTTCTGGGCCGTTTACAGGGAAGAGACAGAACCGACGTCTGTTGCTCCCGAGGCGCCCACAGAAACTACAGTACGACCGAGAAAGAGGAAGGCAGATGTTGCCATTGTAAGTAACATTGGCGTGAAAAGGCTTGGAGCCGAGAAGTGGCCGACACAGCAACTTAGCCGTGGCTAGGTTGCTAATGTCCAAAATAAAACTGCTGTTACATATAGTCATCATTGCTAGCAACTAAGTGAAGTATAACTGATTGCAGCTGATATTGTATTGCATATGACTACTGCATAGTTTTGTATTTTTTTTATTTTTATTGGTGATTTGACCTAACAATCTCTGAGGTTGGTGATCTGAATCACACACAATAAATGACTGTCCTCTTTTCCTATCCAGTATTTACAGGATGTGGATGAGGAGGTAGCAGCGATGACGAAGAAGAAGCAGCGTGAATGCGAGGTATGCTTTGTGATCTTTCCACCTTCGGTCAAGTCTCAACCAGCGCCTTAGTTCTCTTAACGTATCCGTGGCCCAGTGGCATTTTTACTTCTTGGTTTGTATTCTATCAAATGCAACACAACTATGAACTTGGTTGCTCATTCCAAGGGTACTTATTTGCCGATCTGTTGTTATTACTGCATCAACTAGCGCTCCACTCTTGCTAGGTGTGTCTATAGTTTCTTATCAGGATTCAATGTTCGCAGTCAGCTTAACACAGAGTTTGCCTCTGCCGCAACGTGTTTCAGTACTGTGACTTCACCCTCCATGTTTTCTGTGCGTCATCGCTCTGCTCTCCCCTCTCTCTCCTGTGAAGGTGGACTGGAGTCCCGATGCCAGTTGCACAAGTCCCCAGAGGTGGATCCCCACACCTGATCAGGAAGAGGACCCACCAGTCGCCCTGACAAACGTGGGTTTCCCCCACTACAACTTCAACAACGTGTTTGTAACACCCGTGCGTTGCGCACCGCTTCCTGCACTGTGGTGAGTACTGTTGATTTTCTCAAGTTAGGCTCCACATCAGGCACCGGTTCTACCTAATCACACACACGGAGACAAATTGGTTGTTGTATCATTCATTTTGACCATGCTGTCCATCTCGGTTTTATTCTCAGCTGGGCCAGTAAGGATGTGGTGTGGAACAACATGTTGGAGAAGGATAAGACCTACACCAGGGACGTCCATGTGATGGACAAACATCCTCATCTGCAGCCCAAGATGAGGGCAGTTCTCCTGGACTGGCTCATGGAGGTCTGTAGCGTGTGTCTTATTGACCAGTTCAACATCTCTCTTTGTGACAACACCATTGTAAACAAAGCATGTAATGCTGGTAGTTTCAGCTTTGGGGGGGAGGGGGAGTAAATGCTGCATAACCATCTACTGACTTACACATTATGGTTCATTTGACTGTCATACGTTCAGTTTAACAAGCAGAACCTCACACTAAGTTTCATGCCTGTAGAACTAGCTCGTGGAAACGACAATGAGGACAGCAACACAAGGCTCTTACAGCTTTCAGTCAAGTACCGGTAGTACGAAAAAGTCTTGTGTGACAGTGAGGAAAAACACACTGAGTTCTAAACATTGTACGTCAGACTGTCAAAATGTACAACATGGAAGCAATTTGTGACATTTCTAAGACACACAAGTAACTCCTTTTTTTTTTTTTTTTTTTTTTTTTTTTCTTTTTTTTTAAGCAACAAATTCACAGCTTGGAGTTTCCTCTGTCTTCACCGCTTCTGAATCTTTGCTCCTGGCTCAGTAAAGGAGTATAAAATAGGAAAGACGGTAGTTGGCAGGGATATAAATGGCTGTTCCAAGTAGCAATAAAGCTTTTCCTGAGACAATGACATGTTGTTCCATCATTACTGTGACCGTCCTGATACCTTTTCAATGTCCATAGTGCACTCTCGTATGCAAACCTGTGGTTTGAAGTCCCGTGCGTGCATTGATGTCCTGTTTGTGTGCATGTTTTAGGTGAGTGAGGTGTACAAACTGCACAGGGAGTCATACCACCTCGCCCAGAACTACTTCGATCGCTTCATGGCCACGCAGAGAAACGTCTTCAAGTCAACGCTGCAGCTCATCGGCATCACCTGTCTCTTCATCGCTGCCAAAGTAGAGGTGAGACGACAAAGTACAAATCTCTGGCTGTTGCGTAGCCTGCAGTCTGGTCTGTGTTGTGGCCTAGCTTGCTTTAGGAGCTTCATCATAGTTCCGCTACTTCTTTCTTCTACAAACATTTTACAATATGTGGTTTGATTGGTTGTAATAATGCTCATCGCCTTTTTTTTTTTTTTCTCTCCATCCCCCAGGAGATGTATCCTCCCAAAGTCCACCAGTTTGCCTATGTTACAGACGAAGCCTGCACCGAAGATGAGATTCTCAGTATGGAAATCATTATAATGAAGGTAAAGAATGTGCGCACATCAATCCTATAAATATCACAGAACCAATCTCTCTGCTGTTTTACTCCACGCTGCAGGTTTGTCTGCTCTTTCACTCCGTTTCTACCACAGGAGCTGAAGTGGAGTCTCAGCCCACAGACTCCCATCTCCTGGCTCAATGTTTACATGCAGGTGGCCTACCTGAAGGACACCGAGGAGCTGCTCATCCCCAGATATCCCCAGACCACCTTCACACAAATCGCAGAGGTATGTCGTGCGTGTCTTTTTTTTGCCTCACTGATAAATCAACGAGGTACTTCAGTAACACAAAGCATTGACCCAACCAGGAGGCTTTGAGTAGATTTGTTCAGTTTAATTTGTCACACGCGTTTTAGCCGTGTTAGTTGTCCTCATGAGGGACAGAGTGTGTTAAACTGTGAACCCCCCCCCCCCCCACACACACACACACACACACACACAGACTGGTGTCTTGCGGTTCTTTTTCCATATCCCACTCAATTACCTTAGAGAACAGTATCTAGTCAGCAGTGGTTAAGACGCTTTACATTCACTGTAAATGCACAGCTGAAGGTGTCTGTTTCGCAGGCTTTTTTTTTGTGTCCAAGGAAGTGACAAAGTTAAACTTGAGGGTGAAGTGCGGTCTACTTTGAGTGACGACTTAATTCAGAGAGAGCCAGTTTTGGGTCTTAATCTCTCCACGATATTACTTGCTCAGATGAATCCATTTTAGTCATAAATTGTTTCTCCGACATGACCCCTGCGCATTAGTCCCAGAACAGTCTTAGCTTGCCGTCTTTCAGGAGGCGCATGATGTCATAGAGAAGGAGGTCCTAGAACCCGACTTCCAGGAACAAGAACGTAAATGAACTATGGCAGCGTGCTGGGCGATATGGACATAGTCAGAGTCTAGGTCCCTTTATGGCTAACAATATAAATCATGGTAATTAATAAATGGTCTATATAAATTATATACTCTAGTGTGAACTACATACTTGACAAATGAAAAGCACTGAGTTATTTTTCTCATTAAATTAAAAACACTGCAAAATAATTCAGAAACTTTTGCTAGTATATGCTTATGATCAATTTAGATGTTCCACTTGTTGCTGCCCTACAGTTGCGAGCTCCGCAGTTCAGCTTTCAGAGAAAATAAAGTCTTATTTATTCAGAAATCTATGATATTTATGTAGATACTAAGGATGATTTTGTCGTGGCTTATGAGTATTTGCAGTACTCATTTTGAGGTATGCTCCGATATTTATAGTTTTTGCTCTGTTTTCTTTTCTCTAGTTGTTGGACCTGTGTATGCTGGACGTGCGATGCCTTGAGTTCTCCAACGGCATCCTTGCTGCTTCAGCCCTGTTTCACTTCTCCTCTCTGGAGCTGGTGGAAAATGTCTCTGGTAAGAACAATGTTTTTTTTATTAATTAAAGAACAATGTTTTTCAAGTGTCCTGGTTGTGTTACCCCCGAGGTCTCACTCTGCTCCTCCTCGTGTCCTTGCAGCTCTGAAGAGGGTGGAGGTGGAGCAGTGCGTGAGGTGGATGGTGCCGTTCGCCATGGCGCTGCGGGAGGTTGGTGGGTCGGCCATGAAAACATTTTCAGGAATCCCCGCAGATGACGTGCACAACATCCAGACCCATGCGTCGTACATCACGTGGATGGTAAGTAACGTTATCGCAATAAATAAGAAAATGCTGAAAAAAAGTGCTGTTTGAGGCATTTATCCATAGTATAGTGTATTACCCACAGTAGATGTTTGAAAAAACGGCCGGGAGTATCAGCACAGGAGTGGAGCAAACTACAAAACCTATTTTGTAGTTTTATTTTTCATTAAATCCATATCTGTTCAGGTGTACGCTATATTTAGAATATTTTCTATCAGAGACCTGAAGCGGTTATCTATACTTTCCTCAAAGCCAGCAAATAGTATTTCTACCTTGCAGAACATGGGGGTTGCTGGTCTACCACAGCTTCGATGGTTTAGTTTGTTTTTGTCATTGTGTTACTGAAGTGTTTTAAAGAGTTAGACATTAACAAAAAAACAAATCGATCGAGGGAGGGGCAGATCAGCATCCCCTTGTTCTGTAAAGTGAAAGGAGTCTGGTGTCTTTTTGAAGAGAGCATGGATGGATATGGTGGCTTCAGAAAGGTAACGCGGTGAAGATATTTTAAATGTCGTGCACACTTAAACTGATGGTGATGTTATTTGTTCAAATGTTTTAAGTTTCACTGCTGCCGCTGTCCACCACAGTGCTTTGCTTTACTGTCTGCGTCGCCATACTGGGGGGGCGTGTCGACCGCTGTCTGCTGTAGGTGATTCACTGACAAGTACCTCATACAACCCAAAAATAGTCCAAACTGTCTCTTGTTAAATGTGTGGGAGCATTTAACCTACAACTGAACACATCGAATTCTTTACGCCTTCATTTCAGCTGAAGTCTAGATGTAACACCATTTATAGGGAGGGTTGTAGTGGAGAAGTTAAAGATCCCCTCAACACATTTGCGCCTATATTGAAAATTTCACATAATGCAAATATTTCCACTTTCATAAGTTCATCTGAGGGGCGGAAACTGTTTCTAACATCACTTACAGTATGTGTCTGTTCGCTTGAAATGTCCACAGTGTGCTGGTACAATTTGCAAAACAGACCCGATCGAACCCCCCCCCCCCCCCAGTCTAATGACAGCATGGTTAATCTGTGTGTTTTTCTGCTGTGTACAGGACAAGGCCTACTCTTACCAGGATGTGGAGTTAGAGTGTCACGTCAACTGCCCTGTACCTTCAGGTGTCCTGACTCCGCCCCAGAGCAGCGAGAAAAGCGAAGAGTCGGTCCGAGTGGATGCCGCAGTGCTGAAGATCCGGCCCAGGATTCATACTCAATCCCCACAGCGGCACCTTCTGAAGCAGTGAAGCAAACACTGAAGAGACGAAGGCAAAATCCTAATTGAGAGTTTTACATTTTAGCTGTAAGTGGAAGAAAAGCTCCAATGTGTTTTTACTCTGAACAGCGGCACCACTGCAGTACCTGTGCACACATGTACGATGGATTTTCAGTGGGGAAATATATATATGTTTTCCCCCCTTTCAAAGCCATGCTGATTACTTGGAGACAGATGTTTTTAAATGTCTCTGCCGTGGGTGCACACATGGACTTCGACTAAATTGGAGAAATACTGACGCACAGTGAGCAAATGGATTGGATGGCCCCTGTCCTCACAGGAATGGTACCTATTTAACCCTCCAGTTAAAACACACAATGAAGGGCTGTTAGGGATGGCACGGCCCAAAAGGAGATATATCTATATATTAATGGCATTGCACCCAAATGCTTGCATTAATTACCAATAACACCTACATTTTGTGGTTGCCATTTTTATTTTCTATGCAGACGCCAAATTGAATTTATGGAGTCTCTACTTGATTTATTGTGTGTGTGTGTGTGTTGGGGGGAGGGTGATTGCTGTTTTTCATCTATTAGTGGCTTCATTTGCCCAAAAACTATTCCGAGGGTCATATTTGGCTCTTTGTGCTGCTATGAAAGTGGGCTTTGCATAATGGTGTGTGTGTGTGTGCGTGCGTGTTTTTGTTTCTACTCTTGCCATTTGATTGGACAAAACACGGCCATGTTTTGCTGAGGGACCAGTAGCTTGGCTACTTAAATGGACAAGTGAACCAGCCAGGCTTCAGAAGCTAAAATAT
The DNA here is from genome assembly GCF_949748355.1 of Melanostigma gelatinosum. NCBI lineage: Eukaryota > Metazoa > Chordata > Actinopteri > Perciformes > Zoarcidae > Melanostigma > Melanostigma gelatinosum. The sequence continues at coordinate 7,675,159 of NC_136635.1, read as the reverse complement.
TGATTGTATTTAACTTTAAATCTTTTTTTTATTTTTTTTTTTTTATCCCAACCTGCATTTTGTTCTTCCCCACCAAAATGTATGATTTTTATTTACCTTTTTTAAAATAAAATGCTGCTACATATTTTTCATGGACAGTGTGAGGACTTTGCTTATTATATCTGTTTTTATGTAATCTCTTTTCTCTGACGCTTTTTTGAACAAATAATTTTTACATTTTTTTCATGAAATGCCAAGAGTCAATGTCATTTTAGTGTGTAGCTTCCATGCAGTCACGTTATGATAACGAATACACACCAACTTCATTCCACTAGATGTCAGTATGACGCTGTCAGTATGACGCTGTCAGTTTAGATGCCTCTTAAATGTTCTCACCAAGAAAAGAAGCATACCACATTGAGCAGATCATGTGCGATATAAGAAACTGAAAATATATAAAGACCCCCTCAGCTCGGGGTCCAGTTATCATCGGCTAAAGCGTAACTCATTTGTAATTGAATAATGGAAAAAATGAAATTTTAGTATATTTTTTGGTCACAATCTTAAAATAAAAATATGGCCATCACATTGATTAGGAAACTAAGAGTTGTGCAGTAAACCTAAATGTGTGAAGTAAGGTGTAAAATGCATTTTTTTTTTTTTAAATATACACATTTTATTGCTTTTATACTTTTGGAACTATATCAAAAATATAATTTGAACTCCATTTGACAGTCTGTAGCTCAAGATTTTTAAAATGTATGTCCGCTTATCAAACACTCGGAAGCTTCAATAAAAACAATAGTTACCACTTTCAAAATATAATATACAATCTGCCAGGGCCCGCCGAGCATGTCGAGAGAGGGAGCGTGGGAATTCAGTGGGGTCCGTGCCCACGGCAGAGCACCTGCTATCAGTTGTCCTTCAGTGTTCACGCACCCCTGCATGCGGAGCCTCCAACAGGCCCTGGCTAGACTCACGTCAGGACTGCCTCTCCAGCTCCAGCCTCCACATTTTTACAGAAAGTGCCAAGAATTGAAATCTACACGGTTGACATCTCGTCTCATAAAATCGTTCAATATTTCTGTAGAAATAGCAGCAGCTTATTTAAAATATGTATTTACATGTTTAGGATACTAGTTGGTGAATGTATGGGTCAAGGGATGCAAACATCTTTCCGTATCAGGCCGTATGTGTGCATGCATGTAACGATCTGTAAATGAATACAAAAGAATGTCACAAATATTTCTATATCATTTTTATTACATCTTGAAGATTTTAGAGAAATGATACTGCATATATATATGGTATAGTATTTATATATATATATGGTATAGTATTTATATATATATATGGTATATATATATGGTGTATATATATATATATACCGTATATATATATATGGTATATATATATACACGATACCATGCCCTTTTTAACACTTTTTTCCCCACATATACTGTAACTTAAATTACTTTTTACACATACACTACTTTTGCTTTTTATCACTTTTTCACATTCAATGCCATGATTATACACTATACTACACATTTTCACATTCAATACCTTCTTTTTTAATTTCTTAAATTTTTTCTTTACATTCGACAAAGACATTCAACTCTATCTGGTCCGCCACTCACAAAACACATGGTGCAATCCTTGAACCTTACAGGGTGTATGGACATGCTAATGTGAATGATGTGATTGGCTTGTTGACTGCAAACCACGCCTCCTTCATGTAAAGGCTGGATGAAGAAATAACACACCCTTATGCTGCGTTCACACCAGTCGCGTTGATTTTTTTGACGCACTGCAAAATCGCGTCCAACGCGCCGCCGGTCGTGTTTACACCAAACGCTGCAAAATTGCGTAGAGCCGGAGAGGGGCCGTGGTTTATCGACTGGAAGCCGTTCACCTGGCCGTCATTTCTTTCCGCTATCAACCGTGAAAGGAATAAGGACAATTGCTGCTTTGTACGTGTTGTGGAAGTCCCTCAAACGTCGGAATGCCAAACGCCGTCATGTCTGGTTCATAATATTGTTCAGAGGAGCTCCGTGGATTTCATCGAGCTGTATTAACTAGCAAGCCACCGGTCGCTGTTTACTACAGCTGTAGGAACACAACATAGAGTGATTTGGCTGTGATTCAACGAAAAATAAACCGACAAAAAGGGACTGCGAAATAACTACATAATGATGCCGATTTGTACTTGTCTTCTCGGACAAAAAGGGACTCCGAAATAACTACGTAATGATACCGATTTGTAGGATACTTGTCTTCTTAATGGAGCTCTGATGGATCGGTGCTAGGCTATGCTAACATCGTAGCAGCTCCACCAGCACTCAATAACGTCATGTAGACGTAAATACGGCAGCGTCTATTCATTGTTCGTACCGTATGGTTTACACACACACATGCATACACATAGTTTGGTCCGGTCTCTATTGATATGAGGTATCGTAGAGCTCTGGGTGAACACAGACGGCTACAGGATTTATTTCCTGATTCAACAATGGCAGGAAGTCAGTGATGACAGGGGGAGCAACTAAACGCTGATAGGCTATCGCGCCACAGCGTCACGGGATTATTTCGCAGAAGTTGAAAAATTTCAACTCGCTCGTTGACGATTTTTGCGGCGTACAACGCGCCATCGCAAAATCGCGTATGTAAGACTTTGTATGGCATCTCGACGCGCGTCAAAAAATCAACGCGACCGGTGTGAACGCAGCATTAGGATAACCTACTAAGTGAGAGTACTTTGGTAAGCAAATATAACAATGCAGAGGCGTATTTGATCATGAACTCTAACCTGCTGAAATACCTGGTAGACTGCAGCCAGACAACCTGAAAAAGTGCATCTCTTTAGTGCATATTTGAACAAGAACTTTAATCACTCTGCTGATGAACTCTGGCTTTTACATTTACAGGAAGTATTAAGTCTCCTTAGAGACAGACAAAAATTGCCATAGCTGACTATATTTCAAGTCATCTCGGCGGGGTATTGGGTTAAGTTTTCAACCAGCAACAATCATGTCTCAGTTGAACTTCATAGACTATGAAATTGCCTCTGCGAAGGGATGCCTACGTCCCCAAAGACATTCAACTCTATCTGGACCGACGCTCACAAAACACATGGTGCAATCCTTGGACATGCTAATGTTGCATGATGTGATTGGCTTGTTGACTGCAAACCACGCCTTCTTCATGTAAAGGCCGGATGAAGAAATAACACACCCTTAGGATAACCTACTAAGTGAGAGTACTTTGGTAAGCAAAGATAACAATGGACAGGCGTATTTGATCATGAACTCTAACCTGTTGAAAAAGCTGGTAGACTGTAGCCAGACAACCCGAAAAAATACATCTCTTTAGTGGATATTTGAACAGCAACTTTAATCACTCGAACGACGAACTCTGGCTTTTACATTTACAGGAAGTATTAAGTCTCATTAGAGACAGACAAAAATTGCCATAGCTGACTATATTTCAAGTCATCTCGGCGGGGTATTGGGTTAAGTTTTCAACCAGCAACAATCATGTCTCAGTTGAACTTCATAGACTGTGAAATTGTCTCTGCGAAGGGATGCCTTTGGCCCCAAAGACATTCAACTCTATCTGGACCGACGCTCACAAAACACATGGTGCAATCCTTGGACATGCTAATAGTGCATGATGTGATTGGCTTGTTGACTGCAAACCACGCCTTCTTCATGTAAAGGCCGGATGAAGAAATAACACACCCTTATGCTGCGTTCACACCGGTCGCGTTGATTTTTTGACGCGCGTCGAGATTACATACAAAGTCTATGCACAGACACGATGAGACTGGCGCGCCTCGATTTTGCGATCCCGCGGCGCGTTGGACGCGTTATTGCAGTGCGGTGGACGCGTTGGACGCCGCAAAATCGCCAACGCGCGAGTTGAAATTTTTCAACTTCAGCGACATAATCGCGTGACGCTGTGGCGCGATAGCCTATCAGCGTTGAGTTGCTGCCCCCGTCATCAGTGCCGTAGCTCCTGCCGGTGCTGAATCGCAAACAACAATGGAGGACAAATTAATAGTGGCGGTTTGTGGCTTCCCCGAGCTCTACGATACGTCGTCATATCACTACCGCGACCGAACTATGAAAGATATGGCATGGAGGAAAGTAGGTGAGGACGTCGGACAACCTGGTAAGTTATTATGTCTTTGTTACTTGATTCTAGCTATCGGTTGTAATTTACTAACTAGCTATATGAACCATGTTAGCATGAAAGCTAGCCCAACCACCGGCTTTCACACTAAATACGTTATGCGTTCCTTGTCAGATGAGATTTGCCGACGGAAGTGGAAGACTCTCAGGGACACCTATTTGAGAAAGAGGAGAGAGGAGACAGAGAGAAAGAGTGGCTCAGGAGCAGGGCCATCAAAGAAGTGGAAGTACTCTGCGGTTATGTCTTTCCTCAACCCCTTCGTGACTCCCAGGAAGAGTAGCGGTAACATGGGGAGGGTCGAGGGAGACAGTACCGCAGAGTACTTCACAGATGCAGGACCAGACCAGGACGACATGTCAGAGGCAGCAGCAGGGCCATCTGAGATTGACAGGAGAGGTTTGTTGAAGTGAAGACACAAAAGCACAGCATAGTTAAGTCATACAGAAAATATTACTACAGCTGAAGTAGTAACGACAGGCCAAAGCAGTGCAAGAGGTTTGTTTTTTTAATTTGGCAAAGCCTGGGTCTGTATAGTCTTCATACTTATTAAAAAAAATGTTTCATGAGCAAAAATAAGTTATAATAAAGGAGCTTTGAACCCTGGGCTCCGGATCTTAAACCACTATACTGTCATAGCTTTGAAGGCAAATTACTATTTAATTAAAGCAGCACTTTTGAGTCATAAAATTGTTTTATTGTTCATGTTCAAAGATGAAACAGATTGGTCATCAGAGGACGGTGAGGAAGAACCTCAAGGTGCTGCTGCTCCTCCTCCTCCTCCTGCTGCTCCTCCCGCTCCTGCTCCACCCATGGGTATGTACATCACAAAAGTTGGATTGCATTTTTTTGTATGAATACAATTTATGCATTCATGGTATGTTTTTCACAATTACAAATATTTACTTTACAAGCTATTGTAGTGATGGGATGCAATAGTTTCACGAAATATGTTGTTTCCATGTCATACAGGAAAAAGAAGGGCCCCAAAAAGGCCAACAGGGATCGAGAAGCAGCAGGAGATAGAGAAGCGCCTTCTGCAGGCATTGGAGAGAGACACCCCTGCTCCACAATCTGAGGATGAACTCTTCATGAGGAGCCTGGTTCCTTCCCTGGAAAGATTGCCACGCCAGCAAAAGGAATATATAAAATTGCAATTTCACAAAATACTTTATGATGCCAGCACTGTGGTGCTGAATTTGGAACATTTGGAACAGTTGGATTAGACATCTGGGGGACAATCTTTCCAGGGAACGAACCAGGAATTAAAAAAAAAAAAATTAGTTTGTATTTTGTAAAAATTAGTTTGTTTTTTGTATATGTTTTTTGTATATGTTTTCTATACATTTTCAATAAATAAATGCATTTCATTTCATGTTACTTTGTCCATGTTCTTTATTGTAGTTTTACAAGAAATAAAGAAAGGATACAACTTTTATTTATATATAGATAGATAGATAGATAGATAGATAGATAGATAGATAGATAGATAGATAGATAGATAGATAGATAGATAGATAGATAGATAGATAGATATATCTATATATATATAGATATATATATAGTTATATAGTGAAGGACACACTGCTACAATATATATTAAGTAACATTGCAGGAAGTTTGCTCAGTAGTAATGTGTGGGTGGCTCTTAAAAGAGCCGTTTTGGATGCGCTTGGGCATTACACGGTGTCTTGCCATGGGACCGTTCCCTCAGCAGAGAAGTAGGATGTGAAGGCCTCCCTCACCCTGATGGCTTCTCTTGCAGAGTTGTTGGCAGCAATTCTTCCCAGATCTGGCAGTGGCTCCACCTCTCCAACCGGTATGGTCACTGCAGTTGTTGGGGTGGTTTTCCGCAGGAAGTTATGCAGAACACATGTAGCCTTCACACACTTCTCTGCAACTTCTGGGTGGACCTCAATGGCTCGCCTGTACATCCTCCACTGAGAATAAAGGATCCCAAAGGCATTCTCCACAACCAACCGAGCTCGGGAGAGACGGTAATTGAAGATCCGGCGGTCCCTTGGAAGGATGCGGCCGGGGAATGGCCTCATGAGATTTTTCCTCAGTGGAAAGGCCTCGTCAGCAACAAAGACGTGCGGCTGAAGTCCTTGGTGGTCAGCTCCTGGTAGTGGCAGGTCAGCAGGCAGTTGGAGGGTGCCAGATTTAAGAGCTTGACCAAAAGCTGAGTTGGCCAGACTCCCACCATCGCTGGTTCTTCCGTAGCCTCCGACATCAATCAGCCGGAAACAACATTTCGCATCCACAACTGCCAGGAGAACTAATGAGAATGTTCCCTTGTAGTTGTAGAACTGAGATCCGGAATTAGCAGGGGCTTTGAGGACAACATGCTTTCCATCGAGTGCTCCACAGCAGAGAGGGAAATTCCACCGCTCCTCAAACTGCACAGCAATTGATCTCCACTCCTCTGTGGTGGGCACAGCCATGAACTCCTCCACAAGGCAGTCCCAAATAGCTGTGGCAACATCTGGGACAATACCGGCGACAGTGGAGACCCCGACACGGAAGCTGTTTGCGATGGTCCTAAAGGAGTCACCAGTAGCAAGATATCTGCAGCACAGAAGAACATTCAATTTAACAGAGTTATTGAACATACTGTAGCTGCTAATATAAGTCGTTTTTTATTGATATGACTGCACAGCTGCTGTCATGAATAATAAACATCTTAAATGCTGGTGATTTTCGTAAGATTACGTTATTTTGAGTATTGTCGGACTTCGGATCCATCATGGATCCAAACTCCATTCAGAAAAACTATGTTAAACTGGCTTCCTTGCCCTGTTGTGGACCGACAAAGCCTGAACTTATTTCATTCTTTCATTAATTCATTTTATGGAACTGCCACTCACCGGAGACAGACGGACAGGCGCTCCGCAGCTGAGATGGAACGCCTGTAGTAGGTGTCCAGTCGACAAATCCTGGGACCAACCCGAGCCAACAGGTCATCAAACTGGCTAATGGTTAGCCTCATGTAGCGCTGGAAGCGGCAGTCATCCAGACGTAGTTCCTGGAGAAGTCTGTGAAATTCACCGAGCTGTGTTCGCCTACGGATGCTGTTATGGACCCAGAGACGACTGCGTTTGGCATTCCGACGTTTGAGGGACTTCCACAACACGTACAGAGCAGCAATTGTCCTTATTCCTGTCATGGTTGACGGCGGAAAACAATGGCGGCCAGATCGAGGCTTCCAGGACGATAAACCACGCCCCCTCTCCGGCGCTACGAGATTTTGCGGCGTCTGGTGTGAACACGACCGGCGGCGCGTTGGACGCTTTTTTGCAGTGCGTCAAAAAATCAACGCGACCGGTGTGAGCGCAGCATTAGGATAACCTACTAAGTGAGAGTACTTTGGTAAGCAAAGATAACAATGGACAGGCGTATTTGATCATGAACTCTAACCTGTTGAAAAATCTGGTAGACAGACAACCCGAAAACGTACATCTCTTTCGTGGATATTTGAACAAGAACTTTAATCACTCTACCGATGAACTCTGGCTTTTACATTGACAGGAAGTATGAAGTCTCCTTAGAGACAGACAAAAATTGCCATAGCTGACTTTATTTCAAGTCATCTCGGCGGGGTATTGGGTTAAGTTTTCAACCAGCAACAATCATGTCTCAGTTGAACTTCATAGACTATGAAATTGCCTCTGCGAAGGGATGCCTTTGGACCCAAAGACATTCAACTCTATCTGGACCGACGCTCACAAAACACATGGTGCAATCCTTGGACATGCTAATGGTGCATGATGTGATTGGCTTGTTGACTGCAAACCACGCCTTCTTCATGTAAAGGCCGGATGAAGAAATAACACACCCTTAGGATAACCTACTAAGTGAGAGTACTTTGGTAAGCAAAGATAACAATGGACAGGCGTATTTGATCATGAACTCTAACCTGTTGAAAAAGCTGGTAGACTGTAGCCAGACAACCCGAAAAAATACATCTCTTTAGTGGATATTTGAACAGCAACTTTAATCACTCAAACGACGAACTCTGGCTTTTACATTTACAGGAAGTATTAAGTCTCCTTAGAGACAGACAAAAATTGCCATAGCTGACTATATTTCAAGTCATCTCGGCGGGGTATTGGGTTAAGTTTTCAACCAGCAACAATCATGTCTCAGTTGAACTTCATAGACTATGAAATTGCCTCTGCGAAGGGATGCCTTTGGCCCCAAAGACATTCAACTCTATCTGGACCGACGCTCACAAAACACATGGTGCAATCCTTGGACATGCTAATGGTGCATGATGTGATTGGCTTGTTGACTGCAAACCACGCCTTCTTCGTGTAAAGGCCGGATGTAGAAATAACACACCCTTAGGATAACCTACTAAGTGAGATTACTTTGGTAAGCAAAGATAACAATGGACAGGCGTATTTGATCATGAACTCTAACCTGTTGAAAAAGCTGGTAGACTGTAGCCAGACAACCCGAAAACGTACATCTCTTTCGTGGATATTTGAACAAGAACTTTAATCACTCTACCGATGAACTCTGGCTTTTACATTGACAGGAAGTATGAAGTCTCCTTAGAGACTGACAAAAATTGCCATAGCTGACTATATTTCAAGTCATCTCTGCGGGGTATTGGGTTAAGTTTTCAACCAGCAACAATCATATCTCAGTTGAACTTCATAGACTGTGAAATTGCCTCTGCGAAGGGATGCCTTTGGCCCCAAAGACATTCAACTCTAACTGGACCGACGCTCACAAAACACATGGTGCAATCCTTGGACATGCTAATGGTGCATGATGTGATTGGCTTGTTGACTGCAAACCACGCCTTCTTCATGTAAAGGCCGGATGAAGAAATAACACACCCTTAGGATAACCTACTAAGTGAGATTACTTTGGTAAGCAAAGATAACAATGGACAGGCGTATTTGATCATGAACTCTAACCTGTTGAAAAAGCTGGTAGACTGTAGCCAGACAACCCGAAAACGTACATCTCTTTCGTGGATATTTGAACAAGAACTTTAATCACTCTACCGATGAACTCTGGCTTTTACATTGACAGGAAGTATGAAGTCTCCTTAGAGACAGACAAAAATTGCCATAGCTGACTATATTTCAAGTCATCTCGGCGGGGTATTGGGTTAAGTTTTCAACCAGCAACAATCATGTCTCAGTTGAACTTCATAGACTATGAAATTGCCTCTGCGAAGGGATGCCTTTGGACCCAAAGACATTCAACTCTATCTGGACCAACGCTCACAAAACACATGGTGCAATCCTTGGACATGCTAATGGTGCATGATGTGATTGGCTTGTTGACTGCAAACCACGCCTTCTTCATGTAAAGGCCGGATGAAGAAATAACACACCCTTAGGATAACCTACTAAGTGAGAGTACTTTGGTAAGCAAAGATAACAATGGACAGGCGTATTTGATCATGAACTCTAACCTGTTGAAAAAGCTGGTAGACTGTAGCCAGACAACCCGAAAAAATACATCTCTTTAGTGGATATTTGAATAGCAACTTTAATCACTCAAACGACGAACTCTGGCTTTTACATTTACAGGAAGTATTAAGTCTCCTTAGAGACAGACAAAAATTGCCATAGCTGACTATATTTCAAGTCATCTCGGCGGGGTATTGGGTTAAGTTTTCAACCAGCAACAATCATGTCTCAGTTGAACTTCATAGACTATGAAATTGCCTCTGCGAAGGGATGCCTTTGGACCGAAAGACATTCAACTCTATCTGGACCGACGCTCACAAAACACATGGTGCAATCCTTGGCCATGCTAATGGTGCATGATGTGATTGGCTTGTTGACTGCAAACCACGCCTTCTTCATGTAAAGGCCGGATGAAGAAATAACACACCCTTAGGATAACCTACTAAGTGAGATTACTTTGGTAAGCAAAGATAACAATGGACAGGCGTATTTGATCATGAACTCTAACCTGTTGAAAAAGCTGGTAGACTGTAGCCAGACAACCCGAAAACGTACATCTCTTTCGTGGATATTTGAACAAGAACTTTAATCACTCTACCGATGAACTCTGGCTTTTACATTGACAGGAAGTATGAAGTCTCCTTAGAGACAGACAAAAATTGCCATAGCTGACTATATTTCAAGTCATCTCGGCGGGGTATTGGGTTAAGTTTTCAACCAGCAACAATCATGTCTCAGTTGAACTTCATAGACTATGAAATTGCCTCTGCGAAGGGATGCCTTTGGCCCCAAAGACATTCAACTCTATCTGGACCGACGCTCACAAAACACATGGTGCAATCCTTGGACATGCTAATGGTGCATGATGTGATTGGCTTGTTGACTGCAAACCACGCCTTCTTCATGTAAAGGCCGGATGAAGAAATAACACACCCTTAGGATAACCTACTAAGTGAGAGTACTTTGGTAAGCAAAGATAACAATGGACAGGCGTATTTGATCATGAACTCTAACCTGTTGAAAAATCTGGTAGACTGTAGCCAGACAACCCGAAAACGTACATCTCTTTCGTGGATATTTGAACAAGAACTTTAATCACTCTACCGATGAACTCTGGCTTTTACATTGACAGGAAGTATGAAGTCTCCTTAGAGACAGACAAAAATTGCCATAGCTGACTTTATTTCAAGTCATCTCGGCGGGGTATTGGGTTAAGTTTTCAACCAGCAACAATCATGTCTCAGTTGAACTTCATAGACTATGAAATTGCCTCTGCGAAGGGATGCCTTTGGCCCCAAAGACATTCAACTCTATCTGGACCGACGCTCACAAAACACATGGTGCAATCCTTGGACATGCTAATGGTGCATGATGTGATTGGCTTGTTGACTGCAAACCACGCCTTCTTCATGTAAAGGCCGGATGAAGAAATAACACACCCTTAGGATAACCTACTAAGTGAGAGTACTTTGGTAAGCAAAGATAACAATGGACAGGCGTATTTGATCATGAACTCTAACCTGTTGAAAAAGCTGGTAGACTGTAGCCAGACAACCCGAAAAAATACATCTCTTTAGTGGATATTTGAACAGCAACTTTAATCACTCAAACAACGAACTCTGGCTTTTACATTTACAGGAAGTATTAAGTCTCCTTAGAGACAGACAAAAATTGCCATAGCTGACTATATTTCAAGTCATCTCGGCGGGGTATTGGGTTAAGTTTTCAACCAGCAACAATCATGTCTCAGTTGAACTTCATAGACTATGAAATTGCCTCTGCGAAGGGATGCCTTTGGCCCTAAAGACATTCAACTCTATCTGGACCGACGCTCACAAAACACATGGTGCAATCCTTGGACATGCTAATGGTGCATGATGTGATTGGCTTGTTGACTGCAAACCACGCCTTCTTCATGTAAAGGCCGGATGAAGAAATAACACACCCTTAGGATAACCTACTAAGTGAGATTACTTTGGTAAGCAAAGATAACAATGGACAGGCGTATTTGATCATGAACTCTAACCTGTTGAAAAAGCTGGTAGACTGTAGCCAGACAACCCGAAAACGTACATCTCTTTCGTGGATATTTGAACAAGAACTTTAATCACTCTACCGATGAACTCTGGCTTTTACATTGACAGGAAGTATGAAGTCTCCTTAGAGACTGACAAAAATTGCCATAGCTGACTATATTTCAAGTCATCTCGGCGGGGTATTGGGTTAAGTTTTCAACCAGCAACAATCATGTCTCAGTTGAACTTCATAGACTATGAAATTGCCTCTGCGAAGGGATGCCTTTGGCCCCAAAGACATTCAACTCTATCTGGACCGACGCTCACAAAACACATGGTGCAATCCTTGGACATGCTAATGGTGCATGATGTGATTGGCTTGTTGACTGCAAACCACGCCTTCTTCATGTAAAGGCCGGATGAAGAAATAACACACCCTTAGGATAACCTACTAAGTGAGAGTACTTTGGTAAGCAAAGATAACAATGGACAGGCGTATTTGATCATGAACTCTAACCTGTTGAAAAATCTGGTAGACTGTAGCCAGACAACCCGAAAACGTACATCTCTTTCGTGGATATTTGAACAAGAACTTTAATCACTCTACCGATGAACTCTGGCTTTTACATTGACAGGAAGTATGAAGTCTCCTTAGAGACAGACAAAAATTGCCATAGCTGACTATATTTCAAGTCATCTCGGCGGGGTATTGGGTTAAGTTTTCAACCAGCAACAATCATGTCTCAGTTGAACTTCATAGACTATGAAATTGCCTCTGCGAAGGGATGCCTTTGGCCCCAAAGACATTCAACTCTATCTGGACCGACGCTCACAAAACACATGGTGCAATCCTTGGACATGCTAATGGTGCATGATGTGATTGGCTTGTTGACTGCAAACCACGCCTTCTTCATGTAAAGGCCGGATGAAGAAATAACACACCCTTATGCTGCGTTCACACCGGTCGCGTTGATTTTTTGACGCGCGTCGAGATTACATACAAAGTCTATGCACAGACGCGATGAGACTGGCGCGCCTCGATTTTGCGATCCCGCGGCGCGTTGGACGCGTTATTGCAGTGCGGTGGACGCGGTGGACGCGTTGGACGCCGCAAAATCGCCAACGCGCGAGTTGAAATTTTTCAACTTCAGCGACATAATCGCGTGACGCTGTGGCGCGATAGCCTATCAGCGTTGAGTTGCTGCCCCCGTCATCAGTGCCGTAGCTCCTGCCGGTGCTGAATCGCAAACAACAATGGAGGACAAATTAATAGTGGCGGTTTGTGGCTTCCCCGAGCTCTACGATACGTCGTCATATCACTACCGCGACCGAACTATGAAAGATATGGCATGGAGGAAAGTAGGTGAGGACGTCGGACAACCTGGTAAGTTATTATGTCTTTGTTACTTGATTCTAGCTATCGGTTGTAATTTACTAACTAGCTATATGAACCATGTTAGCATGAAAGCTAGCCCAACCACCGGCTTTCACACTAAATACGTTATGCGTTCCTTGTCAGATGAGATTTGCCGACGGAAGTGGAAGACTCTCAGGGACACCTATTTGAGAAAGAGGAGAGAGGAGACAGAGAGAAAGAGTGGCTCAGGAGCAGGGCCATCAAAGAAGTGGAAGTACTCTGCGGTTATGTCTTTCCTCAACCCCTTCGTGACTCCCAGGAAGAGTAGCGGTAACATGGGGAGGGTCGAGGGAGACAGTACCGCAGAGTACTTCACAGATGCAGGACCAGACCAGGACGACATGTCAGAGGCAGCAGCAGGGCCATCTGAGATTGACAGGAGAGGTTTGTTGAAGTGAAGACACAAAAGCACAGCATAGTTAAGTCATACAGAAAATATTACTACAGCTGAAGTAGTAACGACAGGCCAAAGCAGTGCAAGAGGTTTGTTTTTTTAATTTGGCAAAGCCTGGGTCTGTATAGTCTTCATACTTATTAAAAAAAATGTTTCATGAGCAAAAATAAGTTATAATAAAGGAGCTTTGAACCCTGGGCTCCGGATCTTAAACCACTATACTGTCATAGCTTTGAAGGCAAATTACTATTTAATTAAAGCAGCACTTTTGAGTCATAAAATTGTTTTATTGTTCATGTTCAAAGATGAAACAGATTGGTCATCAGAGGACGGTGAGGAAGAACCTCAAGGTGCTGCTGCTCCTCCTCCTCCTCCTGCTGCTCCTCCCGCTCCTGCTCCACCCATGGGTATGTACATCACAAAAGTTGGATTGCATTTTTTTGTATGAATACAATTTATGCATTCATGGTATGTTTTTCACAATTACAAATATTTACTTTACAAGCTATTGTAGTGATGGGATGCAATAGTTTCACGAAATATGTTGTTTCCATGTCATACAGGAAAAAGAAGGGCCCCAAAAAGGCCAACAGGGATCGAGAAGCAGCAGGAGATAGAGAAGCGCCTTCTGCAGGCATTGGAGAGAGACACCCCTGCTCCACAATCTGAGGATGAACTCTTCATGAGGAGCCTGGTTCCTTCCCTGGAAAGATTGCCACGCCAGCAAAAGGAATATATAAAATTGCAATTTCACAAAATACTTTATGATGCCAGCACTGTGGTGCTGAATTTGGAACATTTGGAACAGTTGGATTAGACATCTGGGGGACAATCTTTCCAGGGAACGAACCAGGAATTAAAAAAAAAAAAATTAGTTTGTATTTTGTAAAAATTAGTTTGTTTTTTGTATATGTTTTTTGTATATGTTTTCTATACATTTTCAATAAATAAATGCATTTCATTTCATGTTACTTTGTCCATGTTCTTTATTGTAGTTTTACAAGAAATAAAGAAAGGATACAACTTTTATTTATATATAGATAGATAGATAGATAGATAGATAGATAGATAGATAGATAGATATATCTATATATATATAGATATATATATAGTTATATAGTGAAGGACACACTGCTACAATATATATTAAGTAACATTGCAGGAAGTTTGCTCAGTAGTAATGTGTGGGTGGCTCTTAAAAGAGCCGTTTTGGATGCGCTTGGGCATTACACGGTGTCTTGCCATGGGACCGTTCCCTCAGCAGAGAAGTAGGATGTGAAGGCCTCCCTCACCCTGATGGCTTCTCTTGCAGAGTTGTTGGCAGCAATTCTTCCCAGATCTGGCAGTGGCTCCACCTCTCCAACCGGTATGGTCACTGCAGTTGTTGGGGTGGTTTTCCGCAGGAAGTTATGCAGAACACATGTAGCCTTCACACACTTCTCTGCAACTTCTGGGTGGACCTCAATGGCTCGCCTGTACATCCTCCACTGAGAATAAAGGATCCCAAAGGCATTCTCCACAACCAACCGAGCTCGGGAGAGACGGTAATTGAAGATCCGGCGGTCCCTTGGAAGGATGCGGCCGGGGAATGGCCTCATGAGATTTTTCCTCAGTGGAAAGGCCTCGTCAGCAACAAAGACGTGCGGCTGAAGTCCTTGGTGGTCAGCTCCTGGTAGTGGCAGGTCAGCAGGCAGTTGGAGGGTGCCAGATTTAAGAGCTTGACCAAAAGCTGAGTTGGCCAGACTCCCACCATCGCTGGTTCTTCCGTAGCCTCCGACATCAATCAGCCGGAAACAACATTTCGCATCCACAACTGCCAGGAGAACTAATGAGAATGTTCCCTTGTAGTTGTAGAACTGAGATCCGGAATTAGCAGGGGCTTTGAGGACAACATGCTTTCCATCGAGTGCTCCACAGCAGAGAGGGAAATTCCACCGCTCCTCAAACTGCACAGCAATTGATCTCCACTCCTCTGTGGTGGGCACAGCCATGAACTCCTCCACAAGGCAGTCCCAAATAGCTGTGGCAACATCTGGGACAATACCGGCGACAGTGGAGACCCCGACACGGAAGCTGTTTGCGATGGTCCTAAAGGAGTCACCAGTAGCAAGATATCTGCAGCACAGAAGAACATTCAATTTAACAGAGTTATTGAACATACTGTAGCTGCTAATATAAGTCGTTTTTTATTGATATGACTGCACAGCTGCTGTCATGAATAACAAACATCTTAAATGCTGGTGATTTTCGTAAGATTACGTTATTTTGAGTATTGTCGGACTTCGGATCCATCATGGATCCAAACTCCATTCAGAAAAACTATGTTAAAGTGGCTTCCTTGCCCTGTTGTGGACCGACAAAGCCTGAACTTATTTCATTCTTTCATTAATTCATTTTATGGAACTGCCACTCACCGGAGACAGACGGACAGGCGCTCCGCAGCTGAGATGGAACGCCTGTAGTAGGTGTCCAGTCGACAAATCCTGGGACCGACCCGAGCCAACAGGTCATCAAACTGGCTAATGGTTAGCCTCATGTAGCGCTGGAAGCGGCAGTCATCCAGACGTAGTTCCTGGAGAAGTCTGTGAAATTCACCGAGCTGTGTTCGCCTACGGATGCTGTTATGGACCCAGAGACGACTGCGTTTGGCATTCCGACGTTTGAGGGACTTCCACAACACGTACAGAGCAGCAATTGTCCTTATTCCTGTCATGGTTGACGGCGGAAAACAATGGCGGCCAGATCGAGGCTTCCAGGACGATAAACCACGCCCCCTCTCCGGCGCTACGAGATTTTGCGGCGTCTGGTGTGAACACGACCGGCGGCGCGTTGGACGCTTTTTTGCAGTGCGTCAAAAAATCTACGCGACCGGTGTGAACGCAGCATTAGGATAACCTACTAAGTGAGATTACTTTGGTAAGCAAAGATAACAATGGACAGGCGTATTTGATCATGAACTCTAACCTGTTGAAAAAGCTGGTAGACTGTAGCCAGACAACCCGAAAATGTACATCTCTTTCGTGGATATTTGAACAAGAACTTTAATCACTCTACCGATGAACTCTGGCTTTTACATTGACAGGAAGAATGAAGTCTCCTTAGAGACAGACAAAAATTGTCATAGCTGACTATATTTCAAGTCATCTCGGCGGGGTATTGGGTTAAGTTTTCAACCAGCAACAATCATGTCTCAGTTGAACTTCATAGACTATGAAATTGCCTCTGCGAAGGGATGCCTTTGGCCCCAAAGACATTCAACTCTATCTGGACCGACGCTCACAAAACACATGGTGCAATCCTTGGCCATGCTAATGGTGCATGATGTGATTGGCTTGTTGACTGCAAACCACGCCTTCTTCATGTAAAGGCCGGATGAAGAAATAACACACCCTTAGGATAACCTACTAAGTGAGATTACTTTGGTAAGCAAAGATAACAATGGACAGGCGTATTTGATCATGAACTCTAACCTGTTGAAAAAGCTGGTAGACTGTAGCCAGACAACCCGAAAACGTACATCTCTTTCGTGGATATTTGAACAAGAACTTTAATCACTCTACCGATGAACTCTGGCTTTTACATTGACAGGAAGTATGAAGTCTCCTTAGAGACACACAAAAATTGCCATAGCTGACTATATTTCAAGTCATCTCGGCGGGGTATTGGGTTAAGTTTTCAACCAGCAACAATCATGTCTCAGTTGAACTTCATAGACTATGAAATTGCCTCTGCGAAGGGATGCCTTTGGCCCCAAAGACATTCAACTCTATCTGGACCGACGCTCACAAAACACATGGTGCAATCCTTGGACATGCTAATGGTGCATGATGTGATTGGCTTGTTGACTGCAAACCACGCCTTCTTCATGTAAAGGCCGGATGAAGAAATAACACACCCTTAGGATAACCTACTAAGTGAGAGTACTTTGGTAAGCAAAGATAACAATGGACAGGCGTATTTGATCATGAACTCTAACCTGTTGAAAAAGCTGGTAGACTGTAGCCAGACAACCTGAAAAAATACATCTCTTTAGTGGATATTTGAACAGCAACTTTAATCACTCGAACGACGAACTCTGGCTTTTACATTGACAGGAAGTATGAAGTCTCCTTAGAGACAGACAAAAATTGCCATAGCGGACTATATTTCAAGTCATCTCGGCGGGGTATTGGGTTAAGTTTTCAACCAGCAACAATCATGTCTCAGTTGAACTTCATAGACTATGAAATTGCCTCTGCGAAGGGATGCCTTTGGACCGAAAGACATTCAACTCTATCTGGACCGACGCTCACAAAACACATGGTGCAATCCTTGGCCATGCTAATGGTGCATGATGTGATTGGCTTGTTGACTGCAAACCACGCCTTCTTCATGTAAAGGCCGGATGAAGAAATAACACACCCTTAGGATAACCTACTAAGTGAGATTACTTTGGTAAGCAAAGATAACAATGGACAGGCGTATTTGATCATGAACTCTAACCTGTTGAAAAAGCTGGTAGACTGTAGCCAGACAACCCGAAAACGTACATCTCTTTCGTGGATATTTGAACAAGAACTTTAATCACTCTACCGATGAACTCTGTCTTTTACATTGACAGGAAGTATGAAGTCTCCTTAGAGACAGACAAATATTGCCATAGCTGACTATATTTCAAGTCATCTCGGCAGGGTATTGGGTTAAGTTTTCAACCAGCAACAATCATGTCTCAGTTGAACTTCATAGACTATGAAATTGCCTCTGCGAAGGGATGCCTTTTGTTGTGAAAAAATGTTGTAGCTGTCTTTCACACTTAGAGCAGGTTTAAGAATGAAACAGAAGCTCTCAGAGGCGTATAGTTAAATCAAAGCAATAGATTTATTTATCAACAGAGTCATTCAGCCCAGCTATCAAAAACAAGCTTGGGTGCTAATGGATGAACTTCGCAGAGATTCACCATGAGACACGCTTCAACACATCAGCGTGAAACTTAATATAGGGGGTCCGCCCCTTTTTACACATTGGCCAAAGTCAAAGATGCAGGCGTGGCACGTTTTTACGTTATGACACCTGGTTGGAAGCCGTGAATGTCCATTCACCTTGGCCCCTCCCAATAGGCGTTGGTTTCCATCAGTGTGAGTGAGGAGTTCCATGCGAGAGGTCCTAAGAAGGAGTGTGTGAAGAAGCCGGGCTCAGCTGGGGCGTTGGCCCTCGCTTGAATCTCACTGTCTATTGTGTCTTCCTTATCTTCTCTAAAGATGGCTGCCTGTTCCTTGTGACGCAGTTAAATAAGTAACCTTTCACCTGCTTCTCTCTGGCCTTGCTGTGTTGTGAGCACTGTATAAGTGGTTAATAGAGCTGCATAAGCTAATGGTTATTTAAAACTACAAATATGCTAGTGATTAATTAAACTGTATATAAGTCAATTGCTACTTAAAGCTGTATATAAGCTAGCTGTTAATTAAGCTGTATATAAGCTAGTTGCTACTTAAAGCTGCATATAAACTAGCTGTTAATTAAGCTGTATATAAGCTAATTGCTGATTAAAGCTGTATATAAGCTAATTGCTGATTAAAGCTGTATATAAGCTAATTTTCTCAACAAATCCCTCTCTTGACGTCTGAAGGACGTCACTTTCTTTACCTTTCTGCCCTGTTCACACGCTGGTGTCTGCCTCTGCCTCTCCTGACCCTACCAGGCTGTTCTGCTCTTCCCATACTGGGTAAGCTCCATAAGGAGGGGGTGGTAATGGTTCCTTGGAGAGGGCAGTGGTGATAGGACGGCCAACCAAAGAACGAATACAGGGTATTATACAACATCCACATGAGACCAGTATTGCAATGAACACACCCACTGACACTGCTATTGACAAGATCAGGTGCTTCCATTTTCCAAACATGTTTTCCATCCAATCTCCAAATGGATTGTTCACACCTGATGCTTCCTGCATTTCTTTTGACAGTGCCTTCAGACTATTCAGTGCTTTTGTGACTGAACCGTCCGGCGCAGTATTGTTGGGGATGTTAGTGCAACACAGATCTCCAAACATTGAGCAAAAGCTCCAAAGCCATTTTGTTTTGCATAGAAATCAAAGAAGTGGGGCCAGCTGCTCAGCCAGACCCTCTATTGCATCCCTAGTATGATTAACCAAACGAAGAACATTGTAATGCACATAATTGATACGATCAACATTTTTATTCACAGTTATCCATGGAATAATACTTGCGATACTCTCAAAACCTGCTGCAATTTGATATACCAATTTGTATTGATTAGGCACTCCTCTGGTTCACTCTGATTGTATCTATGTAGGTTGGACCTTTGTCCAGACTGAACTCAGCTGCTCTTTTTGCTAAGATATGTCTGCGTCTGTGTTGGGTCAGGTTTTGTACTTTAAATATGGATGCCAGAGTAGTGCAATTTGGTGGAGTAGCCATTTTAGTCATATTTGTCATGCATGCGTATCCTGTTGGGTCAGATTCAGGATATAGTGGTGCTGGTTCGGTGAACCTAGCTGGTCTAGCTGCAGCACAAGCTATACAGCCACCCATTTTGTTTTTTATAGCATTATCAATAATTCAATTTAACCAAACATTGTCGTTTCCATGTCCTGTAGCTAATTGGATCACCTGTTGGTGGTTGCTGAAAAGTCAAATTACAAATTACAAAACAAATTATGCATTTTGCGTCAGATTACCTCGGACCTCTGCTAGAGGTCTGGACGGCTCAGATGCTGGGGCACAGTGTGACAGGTGGTGCCAAGGTGCTCCTGCTTTACCTATGACTTGGACCGAGTGTGAAGTAACCTCCTTCACTTCGTACGGCCCTGTCCACCTGGGGTCAGTCCACTTTTCTTATGAACTTTGACCCTGACCCAGTCACCCTCTCGGATGAGATTTTTACCTTTTCCTGGTCAGCTGCACTGGTTCGCTGGACCTGTTTGGAGAGAGCCTCCGTGAGAATGATTAATGCAGTCACATATGCCTTCATTTCAACTTGCTGCACATCTAAGTATATGTACATCTATGTATCTATGTATATCTATGTATATGACTACCGTCTCTTGGAGGACCAGGCATTTGCCTCCCTGTCATTAACTCATGTGGTGAAAGATGCGTCTTATTTCCTTGTGCGCTCCTCACTGCCATTAGAGCTAATGGTAAAATTTTAACCCATGTCAGCTTTGATGCTACACATGTCTTCGCTATTTTTGATTTTAGCGTCTGATTTGCCCTCTCTACCAGTCCTTGTGACTGTGAATGATACACTGATCCATATCTACTTCCTGCAAATGCTTATTACTGAAATGTGAACCATTATCGGAGTATCAGCTCTGTCTGCAGCCACTTCACTACTGTCTGTGCGTCTTCTCTTTAGTTGGGATTGCCTCCACCCACTTTGAGAATCTGTCAACCATTACCAAGATGAGTAAAGTCCATGCTGATGTCTTGGAAGCAGGCTGATGGTACAGGATAAGAGCCCATAGGTGTTTTGTACGGGTTTTTTTCACATTATGATCCCCACAGGTGATGCATTCGTCGCAGAAGAGGCACAGTGCTTGCATTCTTTGCAATGTTCCTTTCTTTCCTTCGTGCGTGCCTCTGATATCAGTGAGACACACAATTCTGCTGGTGCTACCACTCTGCCATCATGGGATCTCCAAAGTCCACTTTCTCCTGTTGTTGCTCCTCTTCTTTTGCCATTCGGACCATTCGTATGGTCCAGCCTTCTTCTGTATCTCAATCAGTGTTTCTTCAGTGATTTCTGGTTCTTGTATGGCTGTTTTCAGAATCATCTGTTTTGGTCTGTATCCTCTTCTTCTTTAGCAGCTTCATCTGCCATGTTTCTTGCAGCTCCGAACGTGAATTTTTGCTTAGGAGGATTCTTTGATGCAGCTCCTTCTCTTTTCGATTTTCTTGCAGCTCCAAACGTGAATTTCTCTTAGGAGGATTCTTTGATGAGTCTCTTTCTCCCCCTTTTTTCTGATACAAAACTGCATTAACATCCCTCTTTTTGTTCAGAAACATCTAGGTGGAAAAGGGAATGAATAGTCAATTCTTGAAGTGCCGATGCATGTGACAGAGTCTACGTGAGAATGGTGAACACATCTTCTGTTTCTTGTGTTCAAACTAAAGGGGCTGAGGTGTTTCATGATGGAGGATGCTTTGTCTGTGGGCTGTGGGCTGCGGGTTGTTAAGGGAATATGTGGATCTGGAACTGGATATGACGCAGGTATTGTGGCTAATAGTTGCAGCAGTATCTCTGTTGTTGCCAGATATGTGAAAGATATTGCTGTTCAGCTTGATTCTGGCTTCTTGGATGCTGATTGCCTGTCTCTCTCTGATAATTTCCTCTTCTTCCATGTGGTGAGCCTTGTTGTTGTTGACCACGCGTGCGGCAGTCTCGTGCGCAGTGTCCTGGTTTTCCACAGTTGTAGCAGTAGAAAGTTCTTCCGTGCTGTTTCTTTGTCTTTTTAGCAGGCTTTGGAGCCACGTCAAGCTTTGCCAGCTGTATTGACACTTTTAGTGCTTCGAGCTCCATATCTGTTCTTTCCACAGCAGCTCTGTATTCATCATAAGTGTGTTCTTCGCTTATTTGTTGCAGCTTCTCTTCAGTGAGAGGACAGTTCAGCAGTTCTCCATCCCAAATGTCTTTATCTTTCCATCTCTTTATCATTCTTTTGTACGCTTGTTGTTCCACCGGCCAATGTTTGCTTCTTCCATTAATCCTGCTCTGATCCTGGACATCATTCTCCAAGTTGCACAGACAAGAGGAGTATTTCGCAGCCATGACGTCTCTCTCTGCAATATGCAATAAAAGTCTGAAATCAGTATTCCCAAATGTCCACATGATGGAGCCAAAGCTCCTATCCACTGTTCCTGTTACAGTTCTTTGAGTGGCCACAGAAAAGCCAAAACTCATGTCAAATGTTTTTTCTTTTATTTTTTTTTCTTCCCAGGTTGTGAAGTGCCAGCAGAGGGAGCCAAACCTCCTCTTATGCCTTCAATTGACATGTTTGCTCTCTGAATTCACACTGGCCCACGTTCACAACCGTGCTTTCTCTGGAATGTGTGTGTGTGTAATGCTGATCTATTTTATTAGTAACACTTATGGTGAAGGGACGAAATCAGTAATGTTGTAAACATATTTCGAAGTCTCTGTGTGAATAGTTAAACAGAACACTCTGTTCCTGCGTTAAGGTGGCAGTTTTCTGACCTAATCTGATGGTTTTAGCAAGCGTGACTTTCAGGGTTACTGTTATCTGTTCCTGTCGTACGAAAGGATGACGGAGTGCTCCTCTCGGCGTTTTAAACCTTCATACAGTGACCTCACAACTCCGCAATATAGCTTTACAAGTATAACGCATATTATTTAACAGTGTATGAATATATGTTATTTACAAATCTCCCTATATACCCCTGCTAGGTGTGAAATGCTATGTTTTAATTACACATGCAATGGATGTAACTAAATGTTTTATAAGGCCTCTAGTGTGCACCAAGCCCCCACCTTTTTAATTGTCTTCTCTCTGTCCTTGCAGTGGACACAATCTAAGGCCGCACTGTTCTTTCTTATCAGGAATAGTCAAACCCTCCCTAATTTTCCCAGCGCCTGTCTGGCTGTGTGAATAGAAGCTGTGTATCAGCTTTAAAACTTTTTTTTCTGGTTGCATGAGTGACTGCTGTGTTTCCGCATTACACTTTGCTAACAGTCCCTGGGGAACCCAATTTTCCAATAAATTTAACTACGCCAGTAAAACTGACACTTATATTAACCCTCAGCTGTCTCTCAGCATATTCTAGTGATTTATGTGTGTGTGTGTGTGTGTGAGTGCAACGTCTGTGTCTAATGCGTGCTTTTTCTGCTCAACTGACCAAACTTTGAAACAACGCACGAACATCTGCAGCACCACAACTCAAAACCTCAGCATATGATGTGATAAGCACACGGACATCTGAAACAACTTGACTGTAGCTTTCAGCTCTCTCTCTCTCATATGTACGCTTCAAACAATCACTTTCATTCAAACAAAATTGCAACACACTGCCATTTTTAAATGCACAGATCACAAATACGGTAAAGGAATATCTTTAGAAATACAGTCAAACAAATAAACAAAAATTAAAACGTACAGCTCAGCAAATAGTCACCCGCATTCATACTAGATAATCAAAACACACGCTTCCGTCTCTTTAAGCATAAATCAGTCACAAGCTCTTTTTACACACTCATCACATTCCATCAGCAAGTTTCTTTTTTCTCAAACTAAACAAACAGACACCTCTTGGCCCGCACAAATGACAAACTGCTTCTCAGCAAACAAACACAGTCAAATGATAAACACAAATTAAAACCAAATCTGAAATGCGCACACTTCACAAATACGGTCTAGAAGGAAATTAATATCTTTACAAATGCAGTGAAACAATGAACACACATTAGAACATACACGGCTGTCTCTTTAAATATAAATCAGTCAGAAGCGCAGCCTTCGGATGAGCTGACTCTTTTTCTTTTAGACACACTTTTATCAACAACGCATTTTAACAGCAATTTGTCTTTTTCCTCAATCTCAGCAAACAGACTGTGTACCGCTGACCACTTGACCACGATACAAATGAAAAACTGCTTTTTAGCAAACAATCAGTCAAAGTATAAAGGATTCTTTCCCTCTCTTGCACACAAAAGAAAACACGGCCCTTCCGCGTGGAAGTCCGCGGTGCTACCAACCACACCACCAACGCAATACATCAAACAACACAATTTAATACACTTTTAAGTAACCTAGGACTCTGCGGGTCCTTTTCGCTTTAGGTTACTTTATTACACAACGTCCGTTATCAACGACACATCAATTAACGTAAATTTTGTGCTCTCGCCCAGAAACTCCGTCGAGGATTCTCTAAGCAGAGATATCATGGTTTTCCACTAAACGCCGCACACAAATCTAGATCCGGAGATTTGATGATCTCAATAAGGTAATTTTCTCTTGGTCCGCTATCAATGATACATCGGCTAACTTAAAACTTGTGCTCCCATGCAGAAACTTTCTAAGAGTTACTCTAAGCAGAGTTAACTTGGTTTTTACACCACACGTAACACACTCGATGCCTTGATACGAATATTTCACGGTCAATTCTCTCAATACAATTTACAGTTTATCAATGACATCAATGACATATACATATATCCCCGTCATGTTATGCAATTTCTTCGTAGCCCAAAACATCCCATAAGTACGTTAGAAATTACGCCTTTTGTAACATGAATTTGAGTGTTCAGCGTGAAGCGCGTGTCTGCGAGCAGATGCGTTACACGGCTCACAACACCTCACATCTACGCTATCACAAGTGCGCAATTACTCGCCTTTATTTGACGTTTTCTGATGGGCTCATTCATACATATGTACAAAAAACCCCAAATGCTGGGCTGAACAACCCTGCTGCTGTGTGATTACTTCTTTACAGTACTTTTATGACTACGCAATACTTTTATGACTACGCAATACTTACAGTTCGGACAGTCGGATTTAATTTAGTTCATGTCTATAATACAATATGCAGAATTCAGTTAAATAGGCGTCTGCTCACCTTGAGATGTGCCGGCACAATCAGACTGTCTCCCGAACTGCAAGCTCGCTCCGATGGCAATTATCGGTTCCCAGCCTCAGGGGGAGAGATGCGCCGTTATCTGGAATCAAATAGAGAGGTCTGTTAACATTCCAACCCGAAGCTCTGTATCATATCTATCACGTCGGGGTCACCAAATTGTTGTGAAAAAATGTTGTAGCTGTCTTTCACACTTAGAGCAGGTTTAAGAATGAAACAGAAGCTCTCAGAGGCGTATAGTTAAATCAAAGCAATAGATTTATTTATCAACAGAGTCATTCAGCCCAGCTATCAAAAACAAGCTTGGGTGCTAATGGATGAACTTCGCAGAGATTCACCATGAGACACGCTTCAACACATCAGCGTGAAACTTAATATAGGGGGTCCGCCCCTTTTTACACATTGGCCAAAGTCAAAGATGCAGGCGTGGCACGTTTTTACGTTATGACACCTGGTTGGAAGCCGTGAATGTCCATTCACCTTGGCCCCTCCCAATAGGCGTTGGTTTCCATCAGTGTGAGTGAGGAGTTCCATGCGAGAGGTCCTAAGAAGGAGTGTGTGAAGAAGCCGGGCTCAGCTGGCCCTCGCTTGAATCTCACTGTCTATTGTGTCTTCCTTATCTTCTCTAAAGATGGCTGCCTGTTCCTTGTGACGCAGTTAAATAAGTAACCTTTCACCTGCTTCTCTCTGGCCTTGCTGTGTTGTGAGCACTGTATAAGTGGTTAATAGAGCTGCATAAGCTAATGGTTATTTAAAACTACAAATATGCTAGTGATTAATTAAACTGTATATAAGTCAATTGCTACTTAAGGCTGTATATAAGCTAGCTGTTAATTAAGCTGTATATAAGCTAGTTGCTACTTAAAGCTGCATATAAACTAGCTGTTAATTAAGCTAATTGCTGATTAAAGCTGTATATAAGCTAATTTTCTCAACACTTTGGACCCAAAGACATTCAACTCTATCTGGACCGACGCTCACAAAACACATGGTGCAATCCTTGGACATGCTAATGGTGCATGATGTGATTGGCTTGTTGACTGCAAACCACGCCTTCTTCATGTAAAGGCCGGATGAAGAAATAACACACCCTTAGGATAACCTACTAAGTGAGAGTACTTTGGTAAGCAAAGATAACAATGGACAGGCGTATTTGATCATGAACTCTAACCTGTTGAAAAAGCTGGTAGACTGTAGCCAGACAACCCGAAAAAATACATCTCTTTAGTGGATATTTGAACAGCAACTTTAATCACTCAAACGACGAACTCTGGCTTTTACATTTACAGGAAGTATTAAGTCTCCTTAGAGACAGACAAAAATTGCCATAGCTGACTATATTTCAAGTCATCTCGGCAGGGTATTGGGTTAAGTTTTCAACCAGCAACAATCATGTCTCAGTTGAACTTCATAGACTATGAAATTGCCTCTGCGAAGGGATGCCTTTGGCCCCAAAGACATTCAACTCTATCTGGACCGACGCTCACAAAACACATGGTGCAATCCTTGGACATGCTAATGGTGCATGATGTGATTGGCTTGTTGACTGCAAACCACGCCTTCTTCATGTAAAGGCCGGATGAAGAAATAACACACCCTTAGGATAACCTAGCAAGTGAGATTACTTTGGTAAGCAAAGATAACAATGGACAGGCGTATTTGATCATGAACTCTAACCTGTTGAAAAAGCTGGTAGACTGTAGCCAGACAACCCGAAAACGTACATCTCTTTCGTGGATATTTGAACAAGAACTTTAATCACTCTACCGATGAACTCTGGCTTTTACATTGACAGGAAGTATGAAGTCTCCTTAGAGACTGACAAAAATTGCCATAGCTGACTATATTTCAAGTCATCTCGGCGGGGTATTGGGTTAAGTTTTCAACCAGCAACAATCATATCTCAGTTGAACTTCATAGACTGTGAAATTGCCTCTGCGAAGGGATGCCTTTGGCCCCAAAGACATTCAACTCTATCTGGACCGACGCTCACAAAACACATGGTGCAATCCTTGGACATGCTAATGGTGCATGATGTGATTGGCTTGTTGACTGCAAACCACGCCTTCTTCATGTAAAGGCCGGATGAAGAAATAACACACCCTTAGGATAACCTACTAAGTGAGAGTACTTTGGTAAGCAAAGATAACAATGGACAGGCATATTTGATCATGAACTCTAACCTGTTGAAAAAGCTGGTAGACTGTAGCCAGACAACCTGAAAAAATACATCTCTTTAGTGGATATTTGAACAGCAACTTTAATCACTCGAACGACGAACTCTGGGTTTTACATTTACAGGAAGTATTAAGTCTCCTTAGAGACAGACAAAAATTGCCATAGCTGACTATATTTCAAGTCATCTCGGCGGGGTATTGGGTTAAGTTTTCAACCAGCAACAATCATGTCTCAGTTGAACTTCATAGACTATGAAATTGCCTCTGCGAAGGGATGCCTTTGGACCGAAAGACATTCAACTCTATCTGGACCGACGCTCACAAAACACATGGTGCAATCCTTGGCCATGCTAATGGTGCATGATGTGATTGGCTTGTTGACTGCAAACCACGCCTTCTTCATGTAAAGGCCGGATGAAGAAATAACACACCCTTAGGATAACCTACTAAGTGAGATTACTTTGGTAAGCAAAGATAACAATGGACAGGCGTATTTGATCATGAACTCTAACCTGTTGAAAAAGCTGGTAGACTGTAGCCAGACAACCCGAAAACGTACATCTCTTTCGTGGATATTTGAACAAGAACTTTAATCACTCTACCGATGAACTCTGTCTTTTACATTGACAGGAAGTATGAAGTCTCCTTAGAGACAGACAAATATTGCCATAGCTGACTATATTTCAAGTCATCTCGGCAGGGTATTGGGTTAAGTTTTCAACCAGCAACAATCATGTCTCAGTTGAACTTCATAGACTATGAAATTGCCTCTGCGAAGGGATGCCTTTGGACCCAAAGACATTCAACTCTATCTGGACCGACGCTCACAAAACACATGGTGCAATCCTTGGACATGCTAATGGTGCATGATGTGATTGGCTTGTTGACTGCAAACCACGCCTTCTTCATGTAAAGGCCGGATGAAGAAATAACACACCCTTAGGATAACCTACTAAGTGAGAGTACTTTGGTAAGCAAAGATAACAATGGACAGGCGTATTTGATCATGAACTCTAACCTGTTGAAAAAGCTGGTAGACTGTAGCCAGACAACCCGAAAAAATACATCTCTTTAGTGGATATTTGAACAGCAACTTTAATCACTCAAACGACAAACTCTGGCTTTTACATTTACAGGAAGTATTAAGTCTCCTTAGAGACAGACAAAAATTGCCATAGCTGACTATATTTCAAGTCATCTCGGCGGGGTATTGGGTTAAGTTTTCAACCAGCAACAATCATGTCTCAGTTGAACTTCATAGACTATGAAATTGCCTCTGCGAAGGGATGCCTTTGGCCCCAAAGACATTCAACTCTATCTGGACCGACGCTCACAAAACACATGGTGCAATCCTTGGACATGCTAATGGTGCATGATGTGATTGGCTTGTTGACTGCAAACCACGCCTTCTTCATGTAAAGGCCGGATGAAGAAATAACACACCCTTAGGATAACCTAGCAAGTGAGATTACTTTGGTAAGCAAAGATAACAATGGACAGGCGTATTTGATCATGAACTCTAACCTGTTGAAAAAGCTGGTAGACTGTAGCCAGACAACCCGAAAACGTACATCTCTTTCGTGGATATTTGAACAAGAACTTTAATCACTCTACCGATGAACTCTGGCTTTTACATTGACAGGAAGTATGAAGTCTCCTTAGAGACAGACAAAAATTGCCATAGCTGACTATATTTCAAGTCATCTCGGCGGGGTATTGGGTTAAGTTTTCAACCAGCAACAATCATGTCTCAGTTGAACTTCATAGACTATGAAATTGCCTCTGCGAAGGGATGCCTTTGGACCCAAAGACATTCAACTCTATCTGGACCAACGCTCACAAAACACATGGTGCAATCCTTGGACATGCTAATGGTGCATGATGTGATTGGCTTGTTGACTGCAAACCACGCCTTCTTCATGTAAAGGCCGGATGAAGAAATAACACACCCTTAGGATAACCTACTAAGTGAGAGTACTTTGGTAAGCAAAGATAACAATGGACAGGCGTATTTGATCATGAACTCTAACCTGTTGAAAAAGCTGGTAGACTGTAGCCAGACAACCCGAAAAAATACATCTCTTTAGTGGATATTTGAATAGCAACTTTAATCACTCAAACGACGAACTCTGGCTTTTACATTTACAGGAAGTATTAAGTCTCCTTAGAGACAGACAAAAATTGCCATAGCTGACTATATTTCAAGTCATCTCGGCGGGGTATTGGGTTAAGTTTTCAACCAGCAACAATCATGTCTCAGTTGAACTTCATAGACTATGAAATTGCCTCTGCGAAGGGATGCCTTTGGACCGAAAGACATTCAACTCTATCTGGACCGACGCTCACAAAACACATGGTGCAATCCTTGGCCATGCTAATGGTGCATGATGTGATTGGCTTGTTGACTGCAAACCACGCCTTCTTCATGTAAAGGCCGGATGAAGAAATAACACACCCTTAGGATAACCTACTAAGTGAGATTACTTTGGTAAGCAAAGATAACAATGGACAGGCGTATTTGATCATGAACTCTAACCTGTTGAAAAAGCTGGTAGACTGTAGCCAGACAACCCGAAAACGTACATCTCTTTCGTGGATATTTGAACAAGAACTTTAATCACTCTACCGATGAACTCTGTCTTTTACATTGACAGGAAGTATGAAGTCTCCTTAGAGACAGACAAATATTGCCATAGCTGACTATATTTCAAGTCATCTCGGCAGGGTATTGGGTTAAGTTTTCAACCAGCAACAATCATGTCTCAGTTGAACTTCATAGACTATGAAATTGCCTCTGCGAAGGGATGCCTTTGGACCCAAAGACATTCAACTCTATCTGGACCGACGCTCACAAAACACATGGTGCAATCCTTGGACATGCTAATGGTGCATGATGTGATTGGCTTGTTGACTGCAAACCACGCCTTCTTCATGTAAAGGCCGGATGAAGAAATAACACACCCTTAGGATAACCTACTAAGTGAGAGTACTTTGGTAAGCAAAGATAACAATGGACAGGCGTATTTGATCATGAACTCTAACCTGTTGAAAAAGCTGGTAGACTGTAGCCAGACAACCCGAAAAAATACATCTCTTTAGTGGATATTTGAACAGCAACTTTAATCACTCAAACGACGAACTCTGGCTTTTACATTTACAGGAAGTATTAAGTCTCCTTAGAGACAGACAAAAATTGCCATAGCTGACTATATTTCAAGTCATCTCGGCGGGGTATTGGGTTAAGTTTTCAACCAGCAACAATCATGTCTCAGTTGACCTTCATAGACTATGAAATTGCCTCTGCGAAGGGATGCCTTTGGCCCCAAAGACATTCAACTCTATCTGGACCGACGCTCACAAAACACATGGTGCAATCCTTGGACATGCTAATGGTGCATGATGTGATTGGCTTGTTGACTGCAAACCACGCCTTCTTCATGTAAAGGCCGGATGAAGAAATAACACACCCTTAGGATAACCTACTAAGTGAGATTACTTTGGTAAGCAAAGATAACAATGGACAGGCGTATTTGATCATGAACTCTAACCTGTTGAAAAAGCTGGTAGACTGTAGCCAGACAACCCGAAAACGTACATCTCTTTCGTGGATATTTTTGAACAAGAACTTTAATCACTCTACCGATGAACTCTGGCTTTTACATTGACAGGAAGTATGAAGTCTCCTTAGAGACAGACAAAAATTGCCATAGCTGACTTTATTTCAAGTCATCTCGGCAGGGTATTGGGTTAAGTTTTCAACCAGCAACAATCATGTCTCAGTTGAACTTCATAGACTATGAAATTGCCTCTGCGAAGGGATGCCTTTGGCCCCAAAGACATTCAACTCTATCTGGACCGACGCTCACAAAACACATGGTGCAATCCTTGGACATGCTAATAGTGCATGATGTGATTGGCTTGTTGACTGCAAACCACGCCTTCTTCATGTAAAGGCCGGAAGAAGAAATAACACACCCTTAGGATAACCTACTAAGTGAGAGTACTTTGGTAAGCAAAGATAACAATGGACAGGCGTATTTGATCATGAACTCTAACCTGTTGAAAAAGCTGGTAGACTGTAGCCAGACAACCTGAAAAAATACATCTCTTTAGTGGATATTTGAACAGCAACTTTAATCACTCGAACGACGAACTCTGGCTTTTACATTTACAGGAAGTATTAAGTCTCCTTAGAGACAGACAAAAATTGCCATAGCTGACTATATTTCAAGTCATCTCGGCGGGGTATTGGGTTAAGTTTTCAACCAGCAACAATCATGTCTCAGTTGAACTTCATAGACTATGAAATTGCCTCTGCGAAGGGATGCCTTTGGACCGAAAGACATTCAACTCTATCTGGACCGACGTTCACAAAACACATGGTGCAATCCTTGGCCATGCTAATGGTGCATGATGTGATTGGCTTGTTGACTGCAAACCACGCCTTCTTCATGTAAAGGCCGGATGAAGAAATAACACACCCTTAGGATAACCTACTAAGTGAGAGTACTTTGGTAAGCAAAGATAACAATGGACAGGCGTATTTGATCATGAACTCTAACCTGTTGAAAAATCTGGTAGACTGTAGCCAGACAACCCGAAAACGTACATCTCTTTCGTGGATATTTGAAAAAGAACTTTAATCACTCTACCGATGAACTCTGGCTTTTACATTGACAGGAAGTATGAAGTCTCCTTAGAGACAGACAAATAACACCATAGCTGACTATATTTCAAGTCATCTCGGCAGGGTATTGGGTTAAGTTTTCAACCAGCAACAATCATGTCTCAGTTGAACTTCATAGACTATGAAATTGCCTCTGCGAAGGGATGCCTTTGGACCCAAAGACATTCAACTCTATCTGGACCGACGCTCACAAAACACATGGTGCAATCCTTGGACATGCTAATGGTGCATGATGTGATTGGCTTGTTGACTGCAAACCACGCCTTCTTCATGTAAAGGCCGGATGAAGAAATAACACACCCTTAGGATAACCTACTAAGTGAGAGTACTTTGGTAAGCAAAGATAACAATGGACAGGCGTATTTGATCATGAACTCTAACCTGTTGAAAAAGCTGGTAGACTGTAGCCAGACAACCCGAAAAAATACATCTCTTTAGTGGATATTTGAACAGCAACTTTAATCACTCAAACGACGAACTCTGGCTTTTACATTTACAGGAAGTATTAAGTCTCCTTAGAGACAGACAAAAATTGCCATAGCTGACTATATTTCAAGTCATCTCGGCGGGGTATTGGGTTAAGTTTTCAACCAGCAACAATCATGTCTCAGTTGAACTTCATAGACTATGAAATTGCCTCTGCGAAGGGATGCCTTTGGCCCCAAAGACATTCAACTCTATCTGGACCGACGCTCACAAAACACATGGTGCAATCCTTGGACATGCTAATGGTGCATGATGTGATTGGCTTGTTGACTGCAAACCACGCCTTCTTCATGTAAAGGCCGGATGAAGAAATAACACACCCTTAGGATAACCTACTAAGTGAGATTACTTTGGTAAGCAAAGATAACAATGGACAGGCGTATTTGATCATGAACTCTAACCTGTTGAAAAAGCTGGTAGACTGTAGCCAGACAACCCGAAAACGTACATCTCTTTCGTGGATATTTGAACAAGAACTTTAATCACTCTACCGATGAACTCTGGCTTTTACATTGACAGGAAGTATGAAGTCTCCTTAGAGACTGACAAAAATTGCCATAGCTGACTATATTTCAAGTCATCTCGGCGGGGTATTGGGTTAAGTTTTCAACCAGCAACAATCATATCTCAGTTGAACTTCATAGACTGTGAAATTGCCTCTGCGAAGGGATGCCTTTGGCCCCAAAGACATTCAACTCTATCTGGACCGACGCTCACAAAACACATGGTGCAATCCTTGGACATGCTAATGGTGCATGATGTGATTGGCTTGTTGACTGCAAACCACGCCTTCTTCATGTAAAGGCCGGATGAAGAAATAACACACCCTTAGGATAACCTACTAAGTGAGAGTACTTTGGTAAGCAAAGATAACAATGGACAGGCGTATTTGATCATGAACTCTAACCTGTTGAAAAATCTGGTAGACTGTAGCCAGACAACCCGAAAACGTACATCTCTTTCGTGGATATTTGAAAAAGAACTTTAATCACTCTACCGATGAACTCTGGCTTTTACATTGACAGGAAGTATGAAGTCTCCTTAGAGACAGACAAATAACACCATAGCTGACTATATTTCAAGTCATCTCGGCAGGGTATTGGGTTAAGTTTTCAACCAGCAACAATCATGTCTCAGTTGAACTTCATAGACTATGAAATTGCCTCTGCGAAGGGATGCCTTTGGACCCAAAGACATTCAACTCTATCTGGACCGACGCTCACAAAACACATGGTGCAATCCTTGGACATGCTAATGGTGCATGATGTGATTGGCTTGTTGACTGCAAACCACGCCTTCTTCATGTAAAGGCCGGATGAAGAAATAACACACCCTTAGGATAACCTACTAAGTGAGAGTACTTTGGTAAGCAAAGATAACAATGGACAGGCGTATTTGATCATGAACTCTAACCTGTTGAAAAAGCTGGTAGACTGTAGCCAGACAACCCGAAAAAATACATCTCTTTAGTGGATATTTGAACAGCAACTTTAATCACTCAAACGACGAACTCTGGCTTTTACATTTACAGGAAGTATTAAGTCTCCTTAGAGACAGACAAAAATTGCCATAGCTGACTATATTTCAAGTCATCTCGGCGGGGTATTGGGTTAAGTTTTCAACCAGCAACAATCATGTCTCAGTTGAACTTCATAGACTATGAAATTGCCTCTGCGAAGGGATGCCTTTGGCCCCAAAGACATTCAACTCTATCTGGACCGACGCTCACAAAACACATGGTGCAATCCTTGGACATGCTAATGGTGCATGATGTGATTGGCTTGTTGACTGCAAACCACGCCTTCTTCATGTAAAGGCCGGATGAAGAAATAACACACCCTTAGGATAACCTACTAAGTGAGATTACTTTGGTAAGCAAAGATAACAATGGACAGGCGTATTTGATCATGAACTCTAACCTGTTGAAAAAGCTGGTAGACTGTAGCCAGACAACCCGAAAACGTACATCTCTTTCGTGGATATTTGAACAAGAACTTTAATCACTCTACCGATGAACTCTGGCTTTTACATTGACAGGAAGTATGAAGTCTCCTTAGAGACTGACAAAAATTGCCATAGCTGACTATATTTCAAGTCATCTCGGCGGGGTATTGGGTTAAGTTTTCAACCAGCAACAATCATATCTCAGTTGAACTTCATAGACTGTGAAATTGCCTCTGCGAAGGGATGCCTTTGGCCCCAAAGACATTCAACTCTATCTGGACCGACGCTCACAAAACACATGGTGCAATCCTTGGACATGCTAATGGTGCATGATGTGATTGGCTTGTTGACTGCAAACCACGCCTTCTTCATGTAAAGGCCGGATGAAGAAATAACACACCCTTAGGATAACCTACTAAGTGAGATTACTTTGGTAAGCAAAGATAACAATGGACAGGCGTATTTGATCATGAACTCTAACCTGTTGAAAAAGCTGGTAGACTGTAGCCAGACAACCCGAAAACGTACATCTCTTTCGTGGATATTTGAACAAGAACTTTAATCACTCTACCGATGAACTCTGGCTTTTACATTGACAGGAAGTATGAAGTCTCCTTAGAGACAGACAAAAATTGCCATAGCTGACTATATTTCAAGTCATCTCGGCGGGGTATTGGGTTAAGTTTTCAACCAGCAACAATCATGTCTCAGTTGAACTTCATAGACTATGAAATTGCCTCTGCGAAGGGATGCCTTTGGCCCCAAAGACATTCAACTCTATCTGGACCGACGCTCACAAAACACATGGTGCAATCCTTGGACATGCTAATAGTGCATGATGTGATTGGCTTGTTGACTGCAAACCACGCCTTCTTCATGTAAAGGCCGGATGAAGAAATAACACACCCTTAGGATAACCTACTAAGTGAGAGTACTTTGGTAAGCAAAGATAACAATGGACAGGCGTATTTGATCATGAACTCTAACCTGTTGAAAAATCTGGTAGACTGTAGCCAGACAACCCGAAAACGTACATCTCTTTCGTGGATATTTGAACAAGAACTTTAATCACTCTACCGATGAACTCTGGCTTTTACATTGACAGGAAGTATGAAGTCTCCTTAGAGACAGACAAAAATTGCCATAGCTGACTTTATTTCAAGTCATCTCGGCAGGGTATTGGGTTAAGTTTTCAACCAGCAACAATCATGTCTCAGTTGAACTTCATAGACTATGAAATTGCCTCTGCGAAGGGATGCCTTTGGCCCCAAAGACATTCAACTCTATCTGGACCGACGCTCACAAAACACATGGTGCAATCCTTGGACATGCTAATGGTGCATGATGTGATTGGCTTGTTGACTGCAAACCACGCCTTCTTCATGTAAAGGCCGGAAGAAGAAATAACACACCCTTAGGATAACCTACTAAGTGAGAGTACTTTGGTAAGCAAAGATAACAATGGACAGGCGTATTTGATCATGAACTCTAACCTGTTGAAAAAGCTGGTAGACTGTAGCCAGACAACCTGAAAAAATACATCTCTTTAGTGGATATTTGAACAGCAACTTTAATCACTCGAACGACGAACTCTGGGTTTTACATTTACAGGAAGTATTAAGTCTCCTTAGAGACAGACAAAATTGCCATAGCTGACTATATTTCAAGTCATCTCGACGGGGTATTGGGTTAAGTTTTCAACCAGCAACAATCATGTCTCCGTTGAACTTCATAGACTATGAAATTGCCTCTGCGAAGGGATGCCTATGCCCCCAAAGACATTCAACTCTATCTGGACCGACGCTCACAAAACACATGGTGCAATCCTTGGACATGCTAATTGCGCATGATGTGATTGGCTTGTTGACTGCAAACCACGCCTTCTTCATGTAAAGGCCGGATGAAGAAATAACACACCCTTATGCCGTGTTCACACCGGTCGCGTTGATTTTTTGACGCGCGTCGAGATTACATACAAAGTCTATGCACAGACGCGATGAGACTGGCGCGCCGCGATTTTGCGATGGCGCGGCGCGTTGGACGCGTTATTGCAGTGCGGTGGACACGGTGGACGCGTTGGACGCCGCAAAATCGCCAACGCGCGAGTTGAAATTTTTCAACTTCAGCGACATAATCGCGTGACGCTGTGGCGCGATAGCCTATCAGCGTTGAGTTGCTCCCCCTGTCATCACTGGCTTTCTGCCGTTTTTAAATCAGGAAATAAATCCTGTAGCCGTCTGTGTTCACCCTGAGCTCTACGATACCTCATATCAATAGAGACCGGACCAAACTATGCGTATACATGTGTGTGTGTGTGTGTAAACCATACGGTACAAACAATGAATAGACGCTGCCGTATTTACGTCTACGTGAC
The DNA here is from genome assembly GCF_949748355.1 of Melanostigma gelatinosum. NCBI lineage: Eukaryota > Metazoa > Chordata > Actinopteri > Perciformes > Zoarcidae > Melanostigma > Melanostigma gelatinosum. Next base: position 7,638,475 of record NC_136635.1, on the reverse strand, counting down.
GTTATTGAGTGCTGGTGGAGCTGCTACGATGTTAGCATAGCCTAGCACCGATCCATCAGAGCTCCATTGAGAAGACAAGTAACCTACAAATCGGCGGCATCATTACGTAGTTATTTCGGAGTCCCTTTTTGTCGGAGAAGACAAGTACAAATCGGCATCATTATGTAGTTATTTCGGAGTCCCTTTTTGTCGGTTTATTGCCGTTGAATCACAGCCAAATCAGTTTATTTTGTGTTCCTACAGCTGTAGTAAACAGCGACCGGTGGCTTGCTAGACACAGTGAATACAGCTCGATACAATCCACGGAGCTCCTCTGAACAATATTATGAACCAGACATGACGGCGTTTGGCATTCCGACGTTTGAGGGACTTCCACAACACGTACAAAGCAGCAATTGTCCTTATTCCTTTCACGGTTGACAGCGGAAATAAATGGCGGCCATGTGAACGGCTTCCAGGACGATAAACCATGCCCCCTCTCCGGCGCTACGAGATTTTGCGGCGTTTGGTGTGAACACGACCGGCGGCGCGTTGGACGCGATTGTGCAGTGCGTTGGACGCTTTTTTGCAGTGCGTCAAAAAAATCAACGCGACCGGTGTGAACGCAGCATTAGGATAACCTACTAAGTGAGAGTACTTTGGTAAGCAAAGATAACAATGGACAGGCGTATTTGATCATGAACTCCAACCTGTTGAAAAAGCTGGTAGACTGTAGCCAGACAACCCGAAAACGTACATCTCTTTCGTGGATATTTGAACAAGAACTTTAATCACTCTACCGATGAACTCTGGCTTTTACATTGACAGGAAGTATGAAGTCTCCTTAGAGACAGACAAAAATTGCCATAGCTGACTATATTTCAAGTCATCTCGGCGGGGTATTGGGTTAAGTTTTCAACCAGCAACAATCATGTCTCAGTTGAACTTCATAGACTATGAAATTGCCTCTGCGAAGGGATGCCTTTGGCCCCAAAGACATTCAACTCTATCTGGACCGACGCTCACAAAACACATGGTGCAATCCTTGGACATGCTAATGGGGCATGATGTGATTGGCTTGTTGACTGCAAACCACGCCTTCTTCATGTAAAGGCCGGATGAAGAAATAACACACCCTTAGGATAACCTACTAAGTGAGATTACTTTGGTAAGCAAAGATAACAATGGACAGGCGTATTTGATCATGAACTCTAACCTGTTGAAAAAGCTGGTAGACTGTAGCCAGACAACCCGAAAACGTACATCTCTTTCGTGGATATTTGAACAAGAACTTTAATCACTCTACCGATGAACTCTGGCTTTTACATTGACAGGAAGTATGAAGTCTCCTTAGAGACAGACAAAAATTGCCATAGCTGACTATATTTCAAGTCATCTCGGCGGGGTATTGGGTTAAGTTTTCAACCAGCAACAATCATGTCTCAGTTGAACTTCATAGACTGTGAAATTGCCTCTGCGAAGGGATGCCTTTGGCCCCAAAGATATTCAACTCTATCTGGACCGACGCTCACAAAACACATGGTGCAATCCTTGGACATGCTAATGGTGCATGATGTGATTGGCTTGTTGACTGCAAACCACGCCTTCTTCATGTAAAGGCCGGATGAAGAAATAACACACCCTTATGCTGCGTTCACACCGGTCGCGTTGATTTTTTGACGCGCGTCGAGATTACATACAAAGTCTATGCACAGACGCGATGAGACTGGCGCGCCTCGATTTTGCGATCCCGCGGCGCGTTGGACGCGTTATTGCAGTGCGGTGGACGCGGTGGACGCGTTGGACGCCGCAAAATCACCAACGCGCGAGTTGAAATTTTTCAACTTCAGCGACATAATCGCGTGACGCTGTGGCGCGATAGCCTATCAGCGTTGAGTTGCTGCCCCCGTCATCAGTGCCGTAGCTCCTGCCGGTGCTGAATCGCAAACAACAATGGAGGACAAATTAATAGTGGCGGTTTGTGGCTTCCCCGAGCTCTACGATACGTCGTCATATCACTACCGCGACCGAACTATGAAAGATATGGCATGGAGGAAAGTAGGTGAGGACGTCGGACAACCTGGTAAGTTATTATGTCTTTGTTACTTGATTCTAGCTATCGGTTGTAATTTACTAACTAGCTATATGAACCATGTTAGCATGAAAGCTAGCCCAACCACCGGCTTTCACACTAAATACGTTATGCGTTCCTTGTCAGATGAGATTTGCCGACGGAAGTGGAAGACTCTCAGGGACACCTATTTGAGAAAGAGGAGAGAGGAGACAGAGAGAAAGAGTGGCTCAGGAGCAGGGCCATCAAAGAAGTGGAAGTACTCTGCGGTTATGTCTTTCCTCAACCCCTTCGTGACTCCCAGGAAGAGTAGCGGTAACATGGGGAGGGTCGAGGGAGACAGTACCGCAGAGTACTTCACAGATGCAGGACCAGACCAGGACGACATGTCAGAGGCAGCAGCAGGGCCATCTGAGATTGACAGGAGAGGTTTGTTGAAGTGAAGACACAAAAGCACAGCATAGTTAAGTCATACAGAAAATATTACTACAGCTGAAGTAGTAACGACAGGCCAAAGCAGTGCAAGAGGTTTGTTTTTTTAATTTGGCAAAGCCTGGGTCTGTATAGTCTTCATACTTATTAAAAAAAATGTTTCATGAGCAAAAATAAGTTATAATAAAGGAGCTTTGAACCCTGGGCTCCGGATCTTAAACCACTATACTGTCATAGCTTTGAAGGCAAATTACTATTTAATTAAAGCAGCACTTTTGAGTCATAAAATTGTTTTATTGTTCATGTTCAAAGATGAAACAGATTGGTCATCAGAGGACGGTGAGGAAGAACCTCAAGGTGCTGCTGCTCCTCCTCCTCCTGCTGCTCCTCCCGCTCCTGCTCCACCCATGGGTATGTACATCACAAAAGTTGGATTGCATTTTTTTGTATGAATACAATTTATGCATTCATGGTATGTTTTTCACAATTACAAATATTTACTTTACAAGCTATTGTAGTGATGGGATGCAATAGTTTCACGAAATATGTTGTTTCCATGTCATACAGGAAAAAGAAGGGCCCCAAAAAGGCCAACAGGGATCGAGAAGCAGCAGGAGATAGAGAAGCGCCTTCTGCAGGCATTGGAGAGAGACACCCCTGCTCCACAATCTGAGGATGAACTCTTCATGAGGAGCCTGGTTCCTTCCCTGGAAAGATTGCCACGCCAGCAAAAGGAATATATAAAATTGCAATTTCACAAAATACTTTATGATGCCAGCACTGTGGTGCTGAATTTGGAACATTTGGAACAGTTGGATTAGACATCTGGGGGACAATCTTTCCAGGGAACGAACCAGGAATAAAAAAAAAAAAAATTAGTTTGTATTTTGTAAAAATTAGTTTGTTTTTTGTATATGTTTTTTGTATATGTTTTCTATACATTTTCAATAAATAAATGCACTTCATTTCATGTTACTTTGTCCATGTTCTTTATTGTAGTTTTACAAGAAATAAAGAAAGGATACAACTTTTATTTATATGTAGATAGATAGATAGATAGATAGATAGATAGATAGATAGATAGATAGATAGAGATATATATATATATATATATATATATATATATATAGATATATATATAGTTATATAGTGAAGGACACACTGCTACAACATATATTAAGTAACATTGCAGGAAGTTTGCTCAGTAGTAATGTGTGGGTGGCTCTTAAAAGAGCCGTTTTGGATGCGCTTGGGCATTACACGGTGTCTTGCCATGGGACCGTTCCCTCAGCAGAGAAGTAGGATGTGAAGGCCTCCCTCACCCTGATGGCTTCTCTTGCAGAGTTGTTGGCAGCAATTCTTCCCAGATCTGGCAGTGGCTCCACCTCTCCAACCGGTATGGTCACTGCAGTTGTTGGGGTGGTTTTCCGCAGGAAGTTATGCAGAACACATGTAGCCTTCACACACTTCTCTGCAACTTCTGGGTGGACCTCAATGGCTCGCCTGTACATCCTCCACTGAGAATAAAGGATCCCAAAGGCATTCTCCACAACCAACCGAGCTCGGGAGAGACGGTAATTGAAGATCCGGCGGTCCCTTGGAAGGATGCGGCCGGGGAATGGCCTCATGAGATTTTTCCTCAGTGGAAAGGCCTCGTCAGCAACAAAGACGTGCGGCTGAAGTCCTTGGTGGTCAGCTCCTGGTAGTGGCAGGTCAGCAGGCAGTTGGAGGGTGCCAGATTTAAGAGCTTGACCAAAAGCTGAGTTGGCCAGACTCCCACCATCGCTGGTTCTTCCGTAGCCTCCGACATCAATCAGCCGGAAACAACATTTCGCATCCACAACTGCCAGGAGAACTAATGAGAATGTTCCCTTGTAGTTGTAGAACTGAGATCCGGAATTAGCAGGGGCTTTGAGGACAACATGCTTTCCATCGAGTGCTCCACAGCAGAGAGGGAAATTCCACCGCTCCTCAAACTGCACAGCAATTGATCTCCACTCCTCTGTGGTGGGCACAGCCATGAACTCCTCCACAAGGCAGTCCCAAATAGCTGTGGCAACATCTGGGACAATACCGGCGACAGTGGAGACCCCGACACGGAAGCTGTTTGCGATGGTCCTAAAGGAGTCACCAGTAGCAAGATATCTGCAGCACAGAAGAACATTCAATTTAACAGAGTTATTGAACATACTGTAGCTGCTAATATAAGTCGTTTTTTATTGATATGACTGCACAGCTGCTGTCATGAATAACAAACATCTTAAATGCTGGTGATTTTCGTAAGATTACGTTATTTTGAGTATTGTCGGACTTCGGATCCATCATGGATCCAAACTCCATTCAGAAAAACTATGTTAAAGTGGCTTCCTTGCCCTGTTGTGGACCGACAAAGCCTGAACTTATTTCATTCTTTCATTAATTCATTTTATGGAACTGCCACTCACCGGAGACAGACGGACAGGCGCTCCGCAGCTGAGATGGAACGCCTGTAGTAGGTGTCCAGTCGACAAATCCTGGGACCGACCCGAGCCAACAGGTCATCAAACTGGCTAATGGTTAGCCTCATGTAGCGCTGGAAGCGGCAGTCATCCAGACGTAGTTCCTGGAGAAGTCTGTGAAATTCACCGAGCTGTGTTCGCCTACGGATGCTGTTATGGACCCAGAGACGACTGCGTTTGGCATTCCGACGTTTGAGGGACTTCCACAACACGTACAGAGCAGCAATTGTCCTTATTCCTGTCATGGTTGACGGCGGAAAACAATGGCGGCCAGATCGAGGCTTCCAGGACGATAAACCACGCCCCCTCTCCGGCGCTACGAGATTTTGCGGCGTCTGGTGTGAACACGACCGGCGGCGCGTTGGACGCTTTTTTGCAGTGCGTCAAAAAATCTACGCGACCGGTGTGAACGCAGCATTAGGATAACCTACTAAGTGAGATTACTTTGGTAAGCAAAGATAACAATGGACAGGCGTATTTGATCATGAACTCTAACCTGTTGAAAAAGCTGGTAGACTGTAGCCAGACAACCCGAAAACGTACATCTCTTTCGTGGATATTTGAACAAGAACTTTAATCACTCTACCGATGAACTCTGGCTTTTACATTGACAGGAAGTATGAAGTCTCCTTAGAGACAGACAAAAATTGTCATAGCTGACTATATTTCAAGTCATCTCGGCGGGGTATTGGGTTAAGTTTTCAACCAGCAACAATCATGTCTCAGTTGAACTTCATAGACTATGAAATTGCCTCTGCGAAGGGATGCCTTTGGCCCCAAAGACATTCAACTCTATCTGGACCGACGCTCACAAAACACATGGTGCAATCCTTGGCCATGCTAATGGTGCATGATGTGATTGGCTTGTTGACTGCAAACCACGCCTTCTTCATGTAAAGGCCGGATGAAGAAATAACACACCCTTAGGATAACCTACTAAGTGAGATTACTTTGGTAAGCAAAGATAACAATGGACAGGCGTATTTGATCATGAACTCTAACCTGTTGAAAAAGCTGGTAGACTGTAGCCAGACAACCCGAAAACGTACATCTCTTTCGTGGATATTTGAACAAGAACTTTAATCACTCTACCGATGAACTCTGGCTTTTACATTGACAGGAAGTATGAAGTCTCCTTAGAGACACACAAAAATTGCCATAGCTGACTATATTTCAAGTCATCTCGGCGGGGTATTGGGTTAAGTTTTCAACCAGCAACAATCATGTCTCAGTTGAACTTCATAGACTATGAAATTGCCTCTGCGAAGGGATGCCTTTGGCCCCAAAGACATTCAACTCTATCTGGACCGACGCTCACAAAACACATGGTGCAATCCTTGGACATGCTAATGGTGCATGATGTGATTGGCTTGTTGACTGCAAACCACGCCTTCTTCATGTAAAGGCCGGATGAAGAAATAACACACCCTTAGGATAACCTACTAAGTGAGAGTACTTTGGTAAGCAAAGATAACAATGGACAGGCGTATTTGATCATGAACTCTAACCTGTTGAAAAAGCTGGTAGACTGTAGCCAGACAACCCGAAAAAATACATCTCTTTAGTGGATATTTGAACAGCAACTTTAATCACTCAAACGACGAACTCTGGCTTTTACATTTACAGGAAGTATTAAGTCTCCTTAGAGACAGACAAAAATTGCCATAGCTGACTATATTTCAAGTCATCTCGGCGGGGTATTGGGTTAAGTTTTCAACCAGCAACAATCATGTCTCAGTTGAACTTCATAGACTATGAAATTGCCTCTGCGAAGGGATGCCTTTGGCCCCAAAGACATTCAACTCTATCTGGACCGACGCTCACAAAACACATGGTGCAATCCTTGGACATGCTAATGGTGCATGATGTGATTGGCTTGTTGACTGCAAACCACGCCTTCTTCATGTAAAGGCCGGATGAAGAAATAACACACCCTTAGGATAACCTACTAAGTGAGATTACTTTGGTAAGCAAAGATAACAATGGACAGGCGTATTTGATCATGAACTCTAACCTGTTGAAAAAGCTGGTAGACTGTAGCCAGACAACCCGAAAACGTACATCTCTTTCGTGGATATTTGAACAAGAACTTTAATCACTCTACCGATGAACTCTGGCTTTTACATTGACAGGAAGTATGAAGTCTCCTTAGAGACTGACAAAAATTGCCATAGCTGACTATATTTCAAGTCATCTCGGCGGGGTATTGGGTTAAGTTTTCAACCAGCAACAATCATATCTCAGTTGAACTTCATAGACTGTGAAATTGCCTCTGCGAAGGGATGCCTTTGGCCCCAAAGACATTCAACTCTATCTGGACCGACGCTCACAAAACACATGGTGCAATCCTTGGACATGCTAATGGTGCATGATGTGATTGGCTTGTTGACTGCAAACCACGCCTTCTTCATGTAAAGGCCGGATGAAGAAATAACACACCCTTAGGATAACCTACTAAGTGAGAGTACTTTGGTAAGCAAAGATAACAATGGACAGGCGTATTTGATCATGAACTCTAACCTGTTGAAAAATCTGGTAGACTGTAGCCAGACAACCCGAAAACGTACATCTCTTTCGTGGATATTTGAAAAAGAACTTTAATCACTCTACCGATGAACTCTGGCTTTTACATTGACAGGAAGTATGAAGTCTCCTTAGAGACAGACAAATAACACCATAGCTGACTATATTTCAAGTCATCTCGGCAGGGTATTGGGTTAAGTTTTCAACCAGCAACAATCATGTCTCAGTTGAACTTCATAGACTATGAAATTGCCTCTGCGAAGGGATGCCTTTGGACCCAAAGACATTCAACTCTATCTGGACCGACGCTCACAAAACACATGGTGCAATCCTTGGACATGCTAATGGTGCATGATGTGATTGGCTTGTTGACTGCAAACCACGCCTTCTTCATGTAAAGGCCGGATGAAGAAATAACACACCCTTAGGATAACCTACTAAGTGAGAGTACTTTGGTAAGCAAAGATAACAATGGACAGGCGTATTTGATCATGAACTCTAACCTGTTGAAAAAGCTGGTAGACTGTAGCCAGACAACCCGAAAAAATACATCTCTTTAGTGGATATTTGAACAGCAACTTTAATCACTCAAACGACGAACTCTGGCTTTTACATTTACAGGAAGTATTAAGTCTCCTTAGAGACAGACAAAAATTGCCATAGCTGACTATATTTCAAGTCATCTCGGCGGGGTATTGGGTTAAGTTTTCAACCAGCAACAATCATGTCTCAGTTGAACTTCATAGACTATGAAATTGCCTCTGCGAAGGGATGCCTTTGGCCCCAAAGACATTCAACTCTATCTGGACCGACGCTCACAAAACACATGGTGCAATCCTTGGACATGCTAATGGTGCATGATGTGATTGGCTTGTTGACTGCAAACCACGCCTTCTTCATGTAAAGGCCGGATGAAGAAATAACACACCCTTAGGATAACCTACTAAGTGAGATTACTTTGGTAAGCAAAGATAACAATGGACAGGCGTATTTGATCATGAACTCTAACCTGTTGAAAAAGCTGGTAGACTGTAGCCAGACAACCCGAAAACGTACATCTCTTTCGTGGATATTTGAACAAGAACTTTAATCACTCTACCGATGAACTCTGGCTTTTACATTGACAGGAAGTATGAAGTCTCCTTAGAGACTGACAAAAATTGCCATAGCTGACTATATTTCAAGTCATCTCGGCGGGGTATTGGGTTAAGTTTTCAACCAGCAACAATCATATCTCAGTTGAACTTCATAGACTGTGAAATTGCCTCTGCGAAGGGATGCCTTTGGCCCCAAAGACATTCAACTCTATCTGGACCGACGCTCACAAAACACATGGTGCAATCCTTGGACATGCTAATGGTGCATGATGTGATTGGCTTGTTGACTGCAAACCACGCCTTCTTCATGTAAAGGCCGGATGAAGAAATAACACACCCTTAGGATAACCTACTAAGTGAGATTACTTTGGTAAGCAAAGATAACAATGGACAGGCGTATTTGATCATGAACTCTAACCTGTTGAAAAAGCTGGTAGACTGTAGCCAGACAACCCGAAAACGTACATCTCTTTCGTGGATATTTGAACAAGAACTTTAATCACTCTACCGATGAACTCTGGCTTTTACATTGACAGGAAGTATGAAGTCTCCTTAGAGACAGACAAAAATTGCCATAGCTGACTATATTTCAAGTCATCTCGGCGGGGTATTGGGTTAAGTTTTCAACCAGCAACAATCATGTCTCAGTTGAACTTCATAGACTATGAAATTGCCTCTGCGAAGGGATGCCTTTGGCCCCAAAGACATTCAACTCTATCTGGACCGACGCTCACAAAACACATGGTGCAATCCTTGGACATGCTAATGGTGCATGATGTGATTGGCTTGTTGACTGCAAACCACGCCTTCTTCATGTAAAGGCCGGATGAAGAAATAACACACCCTTAGGATAACCTACTAAGTGAGAGTACTTTGGTAAGCAAAGATAACAATGGACAGGCGTATTTGATCATGAACTCTAACCTGTTGAAAAATCTGGTAGACTGTAGCCAGACAACCCGAAAACGTACATCTCTTTCGTGGATATTTGAACAAGAACTTTAATCACTCTACCGATGAACTCTGGCTTTTACATTGACAGGAAGTATGAAGTCTCCTTAGAGACAGACAAAAATTGCCATAGCTGACTTTATTTCAAGTCATCTCGGCAGGGTATTGGGTTAAGTTTTCAACCAGCAACAATCATGTCTCAGTTGAACTTCATAGACTATGAAATTGCCTCTGCGAAGGGATGCCTTTGGCCCCAAAGACATTCAACTCTATCTGGACCGACGCTCACAAAACACATGGTGCAATCCTTGGACATGCTAATGGTGCATGATGTGATTGGCTTGTTGACTGCAAACCACGCCTTCTTCATGTAAAGGCCGGAAGAAGAAATAACACACCCTTAGGATAACCTACTAAGTGAGAGTACTTTGGTAAGCAAAGATAACAATGGACAGGCGTATTTGATCATGAACTCTAACCTGTTGAAAAAGCTGGTAGACTGTAGCCAGACAACCTGAAAAAATACATCTCTTTAGTGGATATTTGAACAGCAACTTTAATCACTCGAACGACGAACTCTGGGTTTTACATTTACAGGAAGTATTAAGTCTCCTTAGAGACAGACAAAATTGCCATAGCTGACTATATTTCAAGTCATCTCGACGGGGTATTGGGTTAAGTTTTCAACCAGCAACAATCATGTCTCCGTTGAACTTCATAGACTATGAAATTGCCTCTGCGAAGGGATGCCTATGCCCCCAAAGACATTCAACTCTATCTGGACCGACGCTCACAAAACACATGGTGCAATCCTTGGACATGCTAATTGCGCATGATGTGATTGGCTTGTTGACTGCAAACCACGCCTTCTTCATGTAAAGGCCGGATGAAGAAATAACACACCCTTATGCCGTGTTCACACCGGTCGCGTTGATTTTTTGACGCGCGTCGAGATTACATACAAAGTCTATGCACAGACGCGATGAGACTGGCGCGCCGCGATTTTGCGATGGCGCGGCGCGTTGGACGCGTTATTGCAGTGCGGTGGACACGGTGGACGCGTTGGACGCCGCAAAATCGCCAACGCGCGAGTTGAAATTTTTCAACTTCAGCGACATAATCGCGTGACGCTGTGGCGCGATAGCCTATCAGCGTTGAGTTGCTCCCCCTGTCATCACTGGCTTTCTGCCGTTTTTAAATCAGGAAATAAATCCTGTAGCCGTCTGTGTTCACCCTGAGCTCTACGATACCTCATATCAATAGAGACCGGACCAAACTATGCGTATACATGTGTGTGTGTGTGTGTAAACCATACGGTACAAACAATGAATAGACGCTGCCGTATTTACGTCTACGTGACGTTATTGAGTGCTGGTGGAGCTGCTACGATGTTAGCATAGCCTAGCACCGATCCATCAGAGCTCCATTGAGAAGACAAGTAACCTACAAATCGGCGGCATCATTACGTAGTTATTTCGGAGTCCCTTTTTGTCGGAGAAGACAAGTACAAATCGGCATCATTATGTAGTTATTTCGGAGTCCCTTTTTGTCGGTTTATTGCCGTTGAATCACAGCCAAATCAGTTTATTTTGTGTTCCTACAGCTGTAGTAAACAGCGACCGGTGGCTTGCTAGACACAGTGAATACAGCTCGATACAATCCACGGAGCTCCTCTGAACAATATTATGAACCAGACATGACGGCGTTTGGCATTCCGACGTTTGAGGGACTTCCACAACACGTACAAAGCAGCAATTGTCCTTATTCCTTTCACGGTTGACAGCGGAAATAAATGGCGGCCATGTGAACGGCTTCCAGGACGATAAACCATGCCCCCTCTCCGGCGCTACGAGATTTTGCGGCGTTTGGTGTGAACACGACCGGCGGCGCGTTGGACGCGATTGTGCAGTGCGTTGGACGCTTTTTTGCAGTGCGTCAAAAAAATCAACGCGACCGGTGTGAACGCAGCATTAGGATAACCTACTAAGTGAGAGTACTTTGGTAAGCAAAGATAACAATGGACAGGCGTATTTGATCATGAACTCCAACCTGTTGAAAAAGCTGGTAGACTGTAGCCAGACAACCCGAAAACGTACATCTCTTTCGTGGATATTTGAACAAGAACTTTAATCACTCTACCGATGAACTCTGGCTTTTACATTGACAGGAAGTATGAAGTCTCCTTAGAGACAGACAAAAATTGCCATAGCTGACTATATTTCAAGTCATCTCGGCGGGGTATTGGGTTAAGTTTTCAACCAGCAACAATCATGTCTCAGTTGAACTTCATAGACTATGAAATTGCCTCTGCGAAGGGATGCCTTTGGCCCCAAAGACATTCAACTCTATCTGGACCGACGCTCACAAAACACATGGTGCAATCCTTGGACATGCTAATGGGGCATGATGTGATTGGCTTGTTGACTGCAAACCACGCCTTCTTCATGTAAAGGCCGGATGAAGAAATAACACACCCTTAGGATAACCTACTAAGTGAGATTACTTTGGTAAGCAAAGATAACAATGGACAGGCGTATTTGATCATGAACTCTAACCTGTTGAAAAAGCTGGTAGACTGTAGCCAGACAACCCGAAAACGTACATCTCTTTCGTGGATATTTGAACAAGAACTTTAATCACTCTACCGATGAACTCTGGCTTTTACATTGACAGGAAGTATGAAGTCTCCTTAGAGACAGACAAAAATTGCCATAGCTGACTATATTTCAAGTCATCTCGGCGGGGTATTGGGTTAAGTTTTCAACCAGCAACAATCATGTCTCAGTTGAACTTCATAGACTGTGAAATTGCCTCTGCGAAGGGATGCCTTTGGCCCCAAAGATATTCAACTCTATCTGGACCGACGCTCACAAAACACATGGTGCAATCCTTGGACATGCTAATGGTGCATGATGTGATTGGCTTGTTGACTGCAAACCACGCCTTCTTCATGTAAAGGCCGGATGAAGAAATAACACACCCTTATGCTGCGTTCACACCGGTCGCGTTGATTTTTTGACGCGCGTCGAGATTACATACAAAGTCTATGCACAGACGCGATGAGACTGGCGCGCCTCGATTTTGCGATCCCGCGGCGCGTTGGACGCGTTATTGCAGTGCGGTGGACGCGGTGGACGCGTTGGACGCCGCAAAATCACCAACGCGCGAGTTGAAATTTTTCAACTTCAGCGACATAATCGCGTGACGCTGTGGCGCGATAGCCTATCAGCGTTGAGTTGCTGCCCCCGTCATCAGTGCCGTAGCTCCTGCCGGTGCTGAATCGCAAACAACAATGGAGGACAAATTAATAGTGGCGGTTTGTGGCTTCCCCGAGCTCTACGATACGTCGTCATATCACTACCGCGACCGAACTATGAAAGATATGGCATGGAGGAAAGTAGGTGAGGACGTCGGACAACCTGGTAAGTTATTATGTCTTTGTTACTTGATTCTAGCTATCGGTTGTAATTTACTAACTAGCTATATGAACCATGTTAGCATGAAAGCTAGCCCAACCACCGGCTTTCACACTAAATACGTTATGCGTTCCTTGTCAGATGAGATTTGCCGACGGAAGTGGAAGACTCTCAGGGACACCTATTTGAGAAAGAGGAGAGAGGAGACAGAGAGAAAGAGTGGCTCAGGAGCAGGGCCATCAAAGAAGTGGAAGTACTCTGCGGTTATGTCTTTCCTCAACCCCTTCGTGACTCCCAGGAAGAGTAGCGGTAACATGGGGAGGGTCGAGGGAGACAGTACCGCAGAGTACTTCACAGATGCAGGACCAGACCAGGACGACATGTCAGAGGCAGCAGCAGGGCCATCTGAGATTGACAGGAGAGGTTTGTTGAAGTGAAGACACAAAAGCACAGCATAGTTAAGTCATACAGAAAATATTACTACAGCTGAAGTAGTAACGACAGGCCAAAGCAGTGCAAGAGGTTTGTTTTTTTAATTTGGCAAAGCCTGGGTCTGTATAGTCTTCATACTTATTAAAAAAAATGTTTCATGAGCAAAAATAAGTTATAATAAAGGAGCTTTGAACCCTGGGCTCCGGATCTTAAACCACTATACTGTCATAGCTTTGAAGGCAAATTACTATTTAATTAAAGCAGCACTTTTGAGTCATAAAATTGTTTTATTGTTCATGTTCAAAGATGAAACAGATTGGTCATCAGAGGACGGTGAGGAAGAACCTCAAGGTGCTGCTGCTCCTCCTCCTCCTGCTGCTCCTCCCGCTCCTGCTCCACCCATGGGTATGTACATCACAAAAGTTGGATTGCATTTTTTTGTATGAATACAATTTATGCATTCATGGTATGTTTTTCACAATTACAAATATTTACTTTACAAGCTATTGTAGTGATGGGATGCAATAGTTTCACGAAATATGTTGTTTCCATGTCATACAGGAAAAAGAAGGGCCCCAAAAAGGCCAACAGGGATCGAGAAGCAGCAGGAGATAGAGAAGCGCCTTCTGCAGGCATTGGAGAGAGACACCCCTGCTCCACAATCTGAGGATGAACTCTTCATGAGGAGCCTGGTTCCTTCCCTGGAAAGATTGCCACGCCAGCAAAAGGAATATATAAAATTGCAATTTCACAAAATACTTTATGATGCCAGCACTGTGGTGCTGAATTTGGAACATTTGGAACAGTTGGATTAGACATCTGGGGGACAATCTTTCCAGGGAACGAACCAGGAATAAAAAAAAAAAAAATTAGTTTGTATTTTGTAAAAATTAGTTTGTTTTTTGTATATGTTTTTTGTATATGTTTTCTATACATTTTCAATAAATAAATGCACTTCATTTCATGTTACTTTGTCCATGTTCTTTATTGTAGTTTTACAAGAAATAAAGAAAGGATACAACTTTTATTTATATGTAGATAGATAGATAGATAGATAGATAGATAGATAGATAGATAGATAGATAGATAGATAGAGATATATATATATATATATATATATATATATATATAGATATATATATAGTTATATAGTGAAGGACACACTGCTACAACATATATTAAGTAACATTGCAGGAAGTTTGCTCAGTAGTAATGTGTGGGTGGCTCTTAAAAGAGCCGTTTTGGATGCGCTTGGGCATTACACGGTGTCTTGCCATGGGACCGTTCCCTCAGCAGAGAAGTAGGATGTGAAGGCCTCCCTCACCCTGATGGCTTCTCTTGCAGAGTTGTTGGCAGCAATTCTTCCCAGATCTGGCAGTGGCTCCACCTCTCCAACCGGTATGGTCACTGCAGTTGTTGGGGTGGTTTTCCGCAGGAAGTTATGCAGAACACATGTAGCCTTCACACACTTCTCTGCAACTTCTGGGTGGACCTCAATGGCTCGCCTGTACATCCTCCACTGAGAATAAAGGATCCCAAAGGCATTCTCCACAACCAACCGAGCTCGGGAGAGACGGTAATTGAAGATCCGGCGGTCCCTTGGAAGGATGCGGCCGGGGAATGGCCTCATGAGATTTTTCCTCAGTGGAAAGGCCTCGTCAGCAACAAAGACGTGCGGCTGAAGTCCTTGGTGGTCAGCTCCTGGTAGTGGCAGGTCAGCAGGCAGTTGGAGGGTGCCAGATTTAAGAGCTTGACCAAAAGCTGAGTTGGCCAGACTCCCACCATCGCTGGTTCTTCCGTAGCCTCCGACATCAATCAGCCGGAAACAACATTTCGCATCCACAACTGCCAGGAGAACTAATGAGAATGTTCCCTTGTAGTTGTAGAACTGAGATCCGGAATTAGCAGGGGCTTTGAGGACAACATGCTTTCCATCGAGTGCTCCACAGCAGAGAGGGAAATTCCACCGCTCCTCAAACTGCACAGCAATTGATCTCCACTCCTCTGTGGTGGGCACAGCCATGAACTCCTCCACAAGGCAGTCCCAAATAGCTGTGGCAACATCTGGGACAATACCGGCGACAGTGGAGACCCCGACACGGAAGCTGTTTGCGATGGTCCTAAAGGAGTCACCAGTAGCAAGATATCTGCAGCACAGAAGAACATTCAATTTAACAGAGTTATTGAACATACTGTAGCTGCTAATATAAGTCGTTTTTTATTGATATGACTGCACAGCTGCTGTCATGAATAACAAACATCTTAAATGCTGGTGATTTTCGTAAGATTACGTTATTTTGAGTATTGTCGGACTTCGGATCCATCATGGATCCAAACTCCATTCAGAAAAACTATGTTAAAGTGGCTTCCTTGCCCTGTTGTGGACCGACAAAGCCTGAACTTATTTCATTCTTTCATTAATTCATTTTATGGAACTGCCACTCACCGGAGACAGACGGACAGGCGCTCCGCAGCTGAGATGGAACGCCTGTAGTAGGTGTCCAGTCGACAAATCCTGGGACCGACCCGAGCCAACAGGTCATCAAACTGGCTAATGGTTAGCCTCATGTAGCGCTGGAAGCGGCAGTCATCCAGACGTAGTTCCTGGAGAAGTCTGTGAAATTCACCGAGCTGTGTTCGCCTACGGATGCTGTTATGGACCCAGAGACGACTGCGTTTGGCATTCCGACGTTTGAGGGACTTCCACAACACGTACAGAGCAGCAATTGTCCTTATTCCTGTCATGGTTGACGGCGGAAAACAATGGCGGCCAGATCGAGGCTTCCAGGACGATAAACCACGCCCCCTCTCCGGCGCTACGAGATTTTGCGGCGTCTGGTGTGAACACGACCGGCGGCGCGTTGGACGCTTTTTTGCAGTGCGTCAAAAAATCTACGCGACCGGTGTGAACGCAGCATTAGGATAACCTACTAAGTGAGATTACTTTGGTAAGCAAAGATAACAATGGACAGGCGTATTTGATCATGAACTCTAACCTGTTGAAAAAGCTGGTAGACTGTAGCCAGACAACCCGAAAACGTACATCTCTTTCGTGGATATTTGAACAAGAACTTTAATCACTCTACCGATGAACTCTGGCTTTTACATTGACAGGAAGTATGAAGTCTCCTTAGAGACAGACAAAAATTGTCATAGCTGACTATATTTCAAGTCATCTCGGCGGGGTATTGGGTTAAGTTTTCAACCAGCAACAATCATGTCTCAGTTGAACTTCATAGACTATGAAATTGCCTCTGCGAAGGGATGCCTTTGGCCCCAAAGACATTCAACTCTATCTGGACCGACGCTCACAAAACACATGGTGCAATCCTTGGCCATGCTAATGGTGCATGATGTGATTGGCTTGTTGACTGCAAACCACGCCTTCTTCATGTAAAGGCCGGATGAAGAAATAACACACCCTTAGGATAACCTACTAAGTGAGATTACTTTGGTAAGCAAAGATAACAATGGACAGGCGTATTTGATCATGAACTCTAACCTGTTGAAAAAGCTGGTAGACTGTAGCCAGACAACCCGAAAACGTACATCTCTTTCGTGGATATTTGAACAAGAACTTTAATCACTCTACCGATGAACTCTGGCTTTTACATTGACAGGAAGTATGAAGTCTCCTTAGAGACACACAAAAATTGCCATAGCTGACTATATTTCAAGTCATCTCGGCGGGGTATTGGGTTAAGTTTTCAACCAGCAACAATCATGTCTCAGTTGAACTTCATAGACTATGAAATTGCCTCTGCGAAGGGATGCCTTTGGCCCCAAAGACATTCAACTCTATCTGGACCGACGCTCACAAAACACATGGTGCAATCCTTGGACATGCTAATGGTGCATGATGTGATTGGCTTGTTGACTGCAAACCACGCCTTCTTCATGTAAAGGCCGGATGAAGAAATAACACACCCTTAGGATAACCTACTAAGTGAGAGTACTTTGGTAAGCAAAGATAACAATGGACAGGCGTATTTGATCATGAACTCTAACCTGTTGAAAAAGCTGGTAGACTGTAGCCAGACAACCTGAAAAAATACATCTCTTTAGTGGATATTTGAACAGCAACTTTAATCACTCGAACGACGAACTCTGGGTTTTACATTTACAGGAAGTATTAAGTCTCCTTAGAGACAGACAAAAATTGCCATAGCTGACTATATTTCAAGTCATCTCGGCGGGGTATTGGGTTAAGTTTTCAACCAGCAACAATCATGTCTCAGTTGAACTTCATAGACTATGAAATTGCCTCTGCGAAGGGATGCCTTTGGACCGAAAGACATTCAACTCTATCTGGACCGACGCTCACAAAACACATGGTGCAATCCTTGGCCATGCTAATGGTGCATGATGTGATTGGCTTGTTGACTGCAAACCACGCCTTCTTCATGTAAAGGCCGGATGAAGAAATAACACACCCTTAGGATAACCTACTAAGTGAGATTACTTTGGTAAGCAAAGATAACAATGGACAGGCGTATTTGATCATGAACTCTAACCTGTTGAAAAAGCTGGTAGACTGTAGCCAGACAACCCGAAAACGTACATCTCTTTCGTGGATATTTGAACAAGAACTTTAATCACTCTACCGATGAACTCTGTCTTTTACATTGACAGGAAGTATGAAGTCTCCTTAGAGACAGACAAATATTGCCATAGCTGACTATATTTCAAGTCATCTCGGCAGGGTATTGGGTTAAGTTTTCAACCAGCAACAATCATGTCTCAGTTGAACTTCATAGACTATGAAATTGCCTCTGCGAAGGGATGCCTTTTGTTGTGAAAAAATGTTGTAGCTGTCTTTCACACTTAGAGCAGGTTTAAGAATGAAACAGAAGCTCTCAGAGGCGTATAGTTAAATCAAAGCAATAGATTTATTTATCAACAGAGTCATTCAGCCCAGCTATCAAAAACAAGCTTGGGTGCTAATGGATGAACTTCGCAGAGATTCACCATGAGACACGCTTCAACACATCAGCGTGAAACTTAATATAGGGGGTCCGCCCCTTTTTACACATTGGCCAAAGTCAAAGATGCAGGCGTGGCACGTTTTTACGTTATGACACCTGGTTGGAAGCCGTGAATGTCCATTCACCTTGGCCCCTCCCAATAGGCGTTGGTTTCCATCAGTGTGAGTGAGGAGTTCCATGCGAGAGGTCCTAAGAAGGAGTGTGTGAAGAAGCCGGGCTCAGCTGGGGCGTTGGCCCTCGCTTGAATCTCACTGTCTATTGTGTCTTCCTTATCTTCTCTAAAGATGGCTGCCTGTTCCTTGTGACGCAGTTAAATAAGTAACCTTTCACCTGCTTCTCTCTGGCCTTGCTGTGTTGTGAGCACTGTATAAGTGGTTAATAGAGCTGCATAAGCTAATGGTTATTTAAAACTACAAATATGCTAGTGATTAATTAAACTGTATATAAGTCAATTGCTACTTAAAGCTGTATATAAGCTAGCTGTTAATTAAGCTGTATATAAGCTAATTGCTGATTAAAGCTGTATATAAGCTAATTGCTGATTAAAGCTGTATATAAGCTAATTTTCTCAACAAATCCCTCGCTTGACGTCTGAAGGACGTCACTTTCTTTACCTTTCTGCCCTGTTCACACGCTGGTGTCTGCCTCTGCCTCTCCTGACCCTACCAGGCTGTTCTGCTCTTCCCATACTGGGTAAGCTCCATAAGGAGGGGGTGGTAATGGTTCCTTGGAGAGGGCAGTGGTGATAGGACGGCCAACCAAAGAACGAATACAGGGTATTATACAACATCCACATGAGACCAGTATTGCAATGAACACACCCACTGACACTGCTATTGACAAGATCAGGTGCTTCCATTTTCCAAACATGTTTTCCATCCAATCTCCAAATGGATTGTTCACACCTGATGCTTCCTGCATTTCTTTTGACAGTGCCTTCAGACTATTCAGTGCTTTTGTGACTGAACCGTCCGGCGCAGTATTGTTGGGGATGTTAGTGCAACACAGATCTCCAAACATTGAGCAAAAGCTCCAAAGCCATTTTGTTTTGCATAGAAATCAAAGAAGTGGGGCCAGCTGCTCAGCCAGACCCTCTATTGCATCCCTAGTATGATTAACCAAACGAAGAACATTGTAATGCACATAATTGATACGATCAACATTTTTATTCACAGTTATCCATGGAATAATACTTGCGATACTCTCAAAACCTGCTGCAATTTGATATACCAATTTGTATTGATTAGGCACTCCTCTGGTTCACTCTGATTGTATCTATGTAGGTTGGACCTTTGTCCAGACTGAACTCAGCTGCTCTTTTTGCTAAGATATGTCTGCGTCTGTGTTGGGTCAGGTTTTGTACTTTAAATATGGATGCCAGAGTAGTGCAATTTGGTGGAGTAGCCATTTTAGTCATATTTGTCATGCATGCGTATCCTGTTGGGTCAGATTCAGGATATAGTGGTGCTGGTTCGGTGAACCTAGCTGGTCTAGCTGCAGCACAAGCTATACAGCCACCCATTTTGTTTTTTATAGCATTATCAATAATTCAATTTAACCAAACATTGTCGTTTCCATGTCCTGTAGCTAATTGGATCACCTGTTGGTGGTTGCTGAAAAGTCAAATTACAAGTGTGACAGGTGGTGCCAAGGTGCTCCTGCTTTACCTATGACTTGGACCGAGTGTGAAGTAACCTCCTTCACTTCGTACGGCCCTGTCCACCTGGGGTCAGTCCACTTTTCTTATGAACTTTGACCCTGACCCAGTCACCCTCTCGGATGAGATTTTTACCTTTTCCTGGTCAGCTGCACTGGTTCGCTGGACCTGTTTGGAGAGAGCCTCCGTGAGAATGATTAATGCAGTCACATATGCCTTCATTTCAACTTGCTGCACATCTAAGTATATGTACATCTATGTATCTATGTATATCTATGTATATGACTACCGTCTCTTGGAGGACCAGGCATTTGCCTCCCTGTCATTAACTCATGTGGTGAAAGATGCGTCTTATTTCCTTGTGCGCTCCTCACTGCCATTAGAGCTAATGGTAAAATTTTAACCCATGTCAGCTTTGATGCTACACATGTCTTCGCTATTTTTGATTTTAGCGTCTGATTTGCCCTCTCTACCAGTCCTTGTGACTGTGAATGATACACTGATCCATATCTACTTCCTGCAAATGCTTATTACTGAAATGTGAACCATTATCGGAGTATCAGCTCTGTCTGCAGCCACTTCACTACTGTCTGTGCGTCTTCTCTTTAGTTGGGATTGCCTCCACCCACTTTGAGAATCTGTCAACCATTACCAAGATGAGTAAAGTCCATGCTGATGTCTTGGAAGCAGGCTGATGGTACAGGATAAGAGCCCATAGGTGTTTTGTACGGGTTTTTTTCACATTATGATCCCCACAGGTGATGCATTCGTCGCAGAAGAGGCACAGTGCTTGCATTCTTTGCAATGTTCCTTTCTTTCCTTCGTGCGTGCCTCTGATATCAGTGAGACACACAATTCTGCTGGTGCTACCACTCTGCCATCATGGGATCTCCAAAGTCCACTTTCTCCTGTTGTTGCTCCTCTTCTTTTGCCATTCGGACCATTCGTATGGTCCAGCCTTCTTCTGTATCTCAATCAGTGTTTCTTCAGTGATTTCTGGTTCTTGTATGGCTGTTTTCAGAATCATCTGTTTTGGTCTGTATCCTCTTCTTCTTTAGCAGCTTCATCTGCCATGTTTCTTGCAGCTCCGAACGTGAATTTTTGCTTAGGAGGATTCTTTGATGCAGCTCCTTCTCTTTTCGATTTTCTTGCAGCTCCAAACGTGAATTTCTCTTAGGAGGATTCTTTGATGAGTCTCTTTCTCCCCCTTTTTTCTGATACAAAACTGCATTAACATCCCTCTTTTTGTTCAGAAACATCTAGGTGGAAAAGGGAATGAATAGTCAATTCTTGAAGTGCCGATGCATGTGACAGAGTCTACGTGAGAATGGTGAACACATCTTCTGTTTCTTGTGTTCAAACTAAAGGGGCTGAGGTGTTTCATGATGGAGGATGCTTTGTCTGTGGGCTGTGGGCTGCGGGTTGTTAAGGGAATATGTGGATCTGGAACTGGATATGACGCAGGTATTGTGGCTAATAGTTGCAGCAGTATCTCTGTTGTTGCCAGATATGTGAAAGATATTGCTGTTCAGCTTGATTCTGGCTTCTTGGATGCTGATTGCCTGTCTCTCTCTGATAATTTCCTCTTCTTCCATGTGGTGAGCCTTGTTGTTGTTGACCACGCGTGCGGCAGTCTCGTGCGCAGTGTCCTGGTTTTCCACAGTTGTAGCAGTAGAAAGTTCTTCCGTGCTGTTTCTTTGTCTTTTTAGCAGGCTTTGGAGCCACGTCAAGCTTTGCCAGCTGTATTGACACTTTTAGTGCTTCGAGCTCCATATCTGTTCTTTCCACAGCAGCTCTGTATTCATCATAAGTGTGTTCTTCGCTTATTTGTTGCAGCTTCTCTTCAGTGAGAGGACAGTTCAGCAGTTCTCCATCCCAAATGTCTTTATCTTTCCATCTCTTTATCATTCTTTTGTACGCTTGTTGTTCCACCGGCCAATGTTTGCTTCTTCCATTAATCCTGCTCTGATCCTGGACATCATTCTCCAAGTTGCACAGACAAGAGGAGTATTTCGCAGCCATGACGTCTCTCTCTGCAATATGCAATAAAAGTCTGAAATCAGTATTCCCAAATGTCCACATGATGGAGCCAAAGCTCCTATCCACTGTTCCTGTTACAGTTCTTTGAGTGGCCACAGAAAAGCCAAAACTCATGTCAAATGTTTTTTCTTTTATTTTTTTTTCTTCCCAGGTTGTGAAGTGCCAGCAGAGGGAGCCAAACCTCCTCTTATGCCTTCAATTGACATGTTTGCTCTCTGAATTCACACTGGCCCACGTTCACAACCGTGCTTTCTCTGGAATGTGTGTGTGTGTAATGCTGATCTATTTTATTAGTAACACTTATGGTGAAGGGACGAAATCAGTAATGTTGTAAACATATTTCGAAGTCTCTGTGTGAATAGTTAAACAGAACACTCTGTTCCTGCGTTAAGGTGGCAGTTTTCTGACCTAATCTGATGGTTTTAGCAAGCGTGACTTTCAGGGTTACTGTTATCTGTTCCTGTCGTACGAAAGGATGACGGAGTGCTCCTCTCGGCGTTTTAAACCTTCATACAGTGACCTCACAACTCCGCAATATAGCTTTACAAGTATAACGCATATTATTTAACAGTGTATGAATATATGTTATTTACAAATCTCCCTATATACCCCTGCTAGGTGTGAAATGCTATGTTTTAATTACACATGCAATGGATGTAACTAAATGTTTTATAAGGCCTCTAGTGTGCACCAAGCCCCCACCTTTTTAATTGTCTTCTCTCTGTCCTTGCAGTGGACACAATCTAAGGCCGCACTGTTCTTTCTTATCAGGAATAGTCAAACCCTCCCTAATTTTCCCAGCGCCTGTCTGGCTGTGTGAATAGAAGCTGTGTATCAGCTTTAAAACTTTTTTTTCTGGTTGCATGAGTGACTGCTGTGTTTCCGCATTACACTTTGCTAACAGTCCCTGGGGAACCCAATTTTCCAATAAATTTAACTACGCCAGTAAAACTGACACTTATATTAACCCTCAGCTGTCTCTCAGCATTTCCTTAGTGACAGGTGGTGCCAAGGTGCTCCTGCTTTACCTATGACTTGGACCGAGTGTGAAGTAACCTCCTTCACTTCGTACGGCCCTGTCCACCTGGGGTCAGTCCACTTTTCTTATGAACTTTGACCCTGACCCAGTCACCCTCTCGGATGAGATTTTTACCTTTTCCTGGTCAGCTGCACTGGTTCGCTGGACCTGTTTGGAGAGAGCCT
Source organism: Melanostigma gelatinosum (assembly GCF_949748355.1). NCBI lineage: Eukaryota > Metazoa > Chordata > Actinopteri > Perciformes > Zoarcidae > Melanostigma > Melanostigma gelatinosum. The sequence goes on along the minus strand of NC_136635.1, from coordinate 7,615,191 downwards.
CCGTGAGAATGATTAATGCAGTCACATATGCCTTCATTTCAACTTGCTGCACATCTAAGTATATGTACATCTATGTATCTATGTATATCTATGTATATGACTACCGTCTCTTGGAGGACCAGGCATTTGCCTCCCTGTCATTAACTCATGTGGTGAAAGATGCGTCTTATTTCCTTGTGCGCTCCTCACTGCCATTAGAGCTAATGGTAAAATTTTAACCCATGTCAGCTTTGATGCTACACATGTCTTCGCTATTTTTGATTTTAGCGTCTGATTTGCCCTCTCTACCAGTCCTTGTGACTGTGAATGATACACTGATCCATATCTACTTCCTGCAAATGCTTATTACTGAAATGTGAACCATTATCGGAGTATCAGCTCTGTCTGCAGCCACTTCACTACTGTCTGTGCGTCTTCTCTTTAGTTGGGATTGCCTCCACCCACTTTGAGAATCTGTCAACCATTACCAAGATGAGTAAAGTCCATGCTGATGTCTTGGAAGCAGGCTGATGGTACAGGATAAGAGCCCATAGGTGTTTTGTACGGGTTTTTTTCACATTATGATCCCCACAGGTGATGCATTCGTCGCAGAAGAGGCACAGTGCTTGCATTCTTTGCAATGTTCCTTTCTTTCCTTCGTGCGTGCCTCTGATATCAGTGAGACACACAATTCTGCTGGTGCTACCACTCTGCCATCATGGGATCTCCAAAGTCCACTTTCTCCTGTTGTTGCTCCTCTTCTTTTGCCATTCGGACCATTCGTATGGTCCAGCCTTCTTCTGTATCTCAATCAGTGTTTCTTCAGTGATTTCTGGTTCTTGTATGGCTGTTTTCAGAATCATCTGTTTTGGTCTGTATCCTCTTCTTCTTTAGCAGCTTCATCTGCCATGTTTCTTGCAGCTCCGAACGTGAATTTTTGCTTAGGAGGATTCTTTGATGCAGCTCCTTCTCTTTTCGATTTTCTTGCAGCTCCAAACGTGAATTTCTCTTAGGAGGATTCTTTGATGAGTCTCTTTCTCCCCCTTTTTTCTGATACAAAACTGCATTAACATCCCTCTTTTTGTTCAGAAACATCTAGGTGGAAAAGGGAATGAATAGTCAATTCTTGAAGTGCCGATGCATGTGACAGAGTCTACGTGAGAATGGTGAACACATCTTCTGTTTCTTGTGTTCAAACTAAAGAGGCTGAGGTGTTTCATGATGGAGGATGCTTTGTCTGTGGGCTGTGGGCTGCGGGTTGTTAAGGGAATATGTGGATCTGGAACTGGATATGACGCAGGTATTGTGGCTAATAGTTGCAGCAGTATCTCTGTTGTTGCCAGATATGTGAAAGATATTGCTGTTCAGCTTGATTCTGGCTTCTTGGATGCTGATTGCCTGTCTCTCTCTGATAATTTCCTCTTCTTCCATGTGGTGAGCCTTGTTGTTGTTGACCACGCGTGCGGCAGTCTCGTGCGCAGTGTCCTGGTTTTCCACAGTTGTAGCAGTAGAAAGTTCTTCCGTGCTGTTTCTTTGTCTTTTTAGCAGGCTTTGGAGCCACGTCAAGCTTTGCCAGCTGTATTGACACTTTTAGTGCTTCGAGCTCCATATCTGTTCTTTCCACAGCAGCTCTGTATTCATCATAAGTGTGTTCTTCGCTTATTTGTTGCAGCTTCTCTTCAGTGAGAGGACAGTTCAGCAGTTCTCCATCCCAAATGTCTTTATCTTTCCATCTCTTTATCATTCTTTTGTACGCTTGTTGTTCCACCGGCCAATGTTTGCTTCTTCCATTAATCCTGCTCTGATCCTGGACATCATTCTCCAAGTTGCACAGACAAGAGGAGTATTTCGCAGCCATGACGTCTCTCTCTGCAATATGCAATAAAAGTCTGAAATCAGTATTCCCAAATGTCCACATGATGGAGCCAAAGCTCCTATCCACTGTTCCTGTTACAGTTCTTTGAGTGGCCACAGAAAAGCCAAAACTCATGTCAAATGTTTTTTCTTTTATTTTTTTTTCTTCCCAGGTTGTGAAGTGCCAGCAGAGGGAGCCAAACCTCCTCTTATGCCTTCAATTGACATGTTTGCTCTCTGAATTCACACTGGCCCACGTTCACAACCGTGCTTTCTCTGGAATGTGTGTGTGTGTAATGCTGATCTATTTTATTAGTAACACTTATGGTGAAGGGACGAAATCAGTAATGTTGTAAACATATTTCGAAGTCTCTGTGTGAATAGTTAAACAGAACACTCTGTTCCTGCGTTAAGGTGGCAGTTTTCTGACCTAATCTGATGGTTTTAGCAAGCGTGACTTTCAGGGTTACTGTTATCTGTTCCTGTCGTACGAAAGGATGACGGAGTGCTCCTCTCGGCGTTTTAAACCTTCATACAGTGACCTCACAACTCCGCAATATAGCTTTACAAGTATAACGCATATTATTTAACAGTGTATGAATATATGTTATTTACAAATCTCCCTATATACCCCTGCTAGGTGTGAAATGCTATGTTTTAATTACACATGCAATGGATGTAACTAAATGTTTTATAAGGCCTCTAGTGTGCACCAAGCCCCCACCTTTTTAATTGTCTTCTCTCTGTCCTTGCAGTGGACACAATCTAAGGCCGCACTGTTCTTTCTTATCAGGAATAGTCAAACCCTCCCTAATTTTCCCAGCGCCTGTCTGGCTGTGTGAATAGAAGCTGTGTATCAGCTTTAAAACTTTTTTTTCTGGTTGCATGAGTGACTGCTGTGTTTCCGCATTACACTTTGCTAACAGTCCCTGGGGAACCCAATTTTCCAATAAATTTAACTACGCCAGTAAAACTGACACTTATATTAACCCTCAGCTGTCTCTCAGCATATTCTAGTGATTTATGTGTGTGTGTGTGTGAGTGCAACGTCTGTGTCTAATGCGTGCTTTTTCTGCTCAACTGACCAAACTTTGAAACAACGCACGAACATCTGCAGCACCACAACTCAAAACCTCAGCATATGATGTGATAAGCACACGGACATCTGAAACAACTTGACTGTAGCTTTCAGCTCTCTCTCTCTCATATGTACGCTTCAAACAATCACTTTCATTCAAACAAAATTGCAACACACTGCCATTTTTAAATGCACAGATCACAAATACGGTAAAGGAATATCTTTAGAAATACAGTCAAACAAATAAACAAAAATTAAAACGTACAGCTCAGCAAATAGTCACCCGCATTCATACTAGATAATCAAAACACACGCTTCCGTCTCTTTAAGCATAAATCAGTCACAAGCTCTTTTTACACACTCATCACATTCCATCAGCAAGTTTCTTTTTTCTCAAACTAAACAAACAGACACCTCTTGGCCCGCACAAATGACAAACTGCTTCTCAGCAAACAAACACAGTCAAATGATAAACACAAATTAAAACCAAATCTGAAATGCGCACACTTCACAAATACGGTCTAGAAGGAAATTAATATCTTTACAAATGCAGTGAAACAATGAACACACATTAGAACATACACGGCTGTCTCTTTAAATATAAATCAGTCAGAAGCGCAGCCTTCGGATGAGCTGACTCTTTTTCTTTTAGACACACTTTTATCAACAACGCATTTTAACAGCAATTTGTCTTTTTCCTCAATCTCAGCAAACAGACTGTGTACCGCTGACCACTTGACCACGATACAAATGAAAAACTGCTTTTTAGCAAACAATCAGTCAAAGTATAAAGGATTCTTTCCCTCTCTTGCACACAAAAGAAAACACGGCCCTTCCGCGTGGAAGTCCGCGGTGCTACCAACCACACCACCAACGCAATACATCAAACAACACAATTTAATACACTTTTAAGTAACCTAGGACTCTGCGGGTCCTTTTCGCTTTAGGTTACTTTATTACACAACGTCCGTTATCAACGACACATCAATTAACGTAAATTTTGTGCTCTCGCCCAGAAACTCCGTCGAGGATTCTCTAAGCAGAGATATCATGGTTTTCCACTAAACGCCGCACACAAATCTAGATCCGGAGATTTGATGATCTCAATAAGGTAATTTTCTCTTGGTCCGCTATCAATGATACATCGGCTAACTTAAAACTTGTGCTCCCATGCAGAAACTTTCTAAGAGTTACTCTAAGCAGAGTTAACTTGGTTTTTACACCACACGTAACACACTCGATGCCTTGATACGAATATTTCACGGTCAATTCTCTCAATACAATTTACAGTTTATCAATGACATCAATGACATATACATATATCCCCGTCATGTTATGCAATTTCTTCGTAGCCCAAAACATCCCATAAGTACGTTAGAAATTACGCCTTTTGTAACATGAATTTGAGTGTTCAGCGTGAAGCGCGTGTCTGCGAGCAGATGCGTTACACGGCTCACAACACCTCACATCTACGCTATCACAAGTGCGCAATTACTCGCCTTTATTTGACGTTTTCTGATGGGCTCATTCATACATATGTACAAAAAACCCCAAATGCTGGGCTGAACAACCCTGCTGCTGTGTGATTACTTCTTTACAGTACTTTTATGACTACGCAATACTTTTATGACTACGCAATACTTACAGTTCGGACAGTCGGATTTAATTTAGTTCATGTCTATAATACAATATGCAGAATTCAGTTAAATAGGCGTCTGCTCACCTTGAGATGTGCCGGCACAATCAGACTGTCTCCCGAACTGCAAGCTCGCTCCGATGGCAATTATCGGTTCCCAGCCTCAGGGGGAGAGATGCGCCGTTATCTGGAATCAAATAGAGAGGTCTGTTAACATTCCAACCCGAAGCTCTGTATCATATCTATCACGTCGGGGTCACCAAATTGTTGTGAAAAAATGTTGTAGCTGTCTTTCACACTTAGAGCAGGTTTAAGAATGAAACAGAAGCTCTCAGAGGCGTATAGTTAAATCAAAGCAATAGATTTATTTATCAACAGAGTCATTCAGCCCAGCTATCAAAAACAAGCTTGGGTGCTAATGGATGAACTTCGCAGAGATTCACCATGAGACACGCTTCAACACATCAGCGTGAAACTTAATATAGGGGGTCCGCCCCTTTTTACACATTGGCCAAAGTCAAAGATGCAGGCGTGGCACGTTTTTACGTTATGACACCTGGTTGGAAGCCGTGAATGTCCATTCACCTTGGCCCCTCCCAATAGGCGTTGGTTTCCATCAGTGTGAGTGAGGAGTTCCATGCGAGAGGTCCTAAGAAGGAGTGTGTGAAGAAGCCGGGCTCAGCTGGCCCTCGCTTGAATCTCACTGTCTATTGTGTCTTCCTTATCTTCTCTAAAGATGGCTGCCTGTTCCTTGTGACGCAGTTAAATAAGTAACCTTTCACCTGCTTCTCTCTGGCCTTGCTGTGTTGTGAGCACTGTATAAGTGGTTAATAGAGCTGCATAAGCTAATGGTTATTTAAAACTACAAATATGCTAGTGATTAATTAAACTGTATATAAGTCAATTGCTACTTAAGGCTGTATATAAGCTAGCTGTTAATTAAGCTGTATATAAGCTAGTTGCTACTTAAAGCTGCATATAAACTAGCTGTTAATTAAGCTAATTGCTGATTAAAGCTGTATATAAGCTAATTTTCTCAACACTTTGGACCCAAAGACATTCAACTCTATCTGGACCGACGCTCACAAAACACATGGTGCAATCCTTGGACATGCTAATGGTGCATGATGTGATTGGCTTGTTGACTGCAAACCACGCCTTCTTCATGTAAAGGCCGGATGAAGAAATAACACACCCTTAGGATAACCTACTAAGTGAGAGTACTTTGGTAAGCAAAGATAACAATGGACAGGCGTATTTGATCATGAACTCTAACCTGTTGAAAAAGCTGGTAGACTGTAGCCAGACAACCCGAAAAAATACATCTCTTTAGTGGATATTTGAACAGCAACTTTAATCACTCAAACGACGAACTCTGGCTTTTACATTTACAGGAAGTATTAAGTCTCCTTAGAGACAGACAAAAATTGCCATAGCTGACTATATTTCAAGTCATCTCGGCAGGGTATTGGGTTAAGTTTTCAACCAGCAACAATCATGTCTCAGTTGAACTTCATAGACTATGAAATTGCCTCTGCGAAGGGATGCCTTTGGCCCCAAAGACATTCAACTCTATCTGGACCGACGCTCACAAAACACATGGTGCAATCCTTGGACATGCTAATGGTGCATGATGTGATTGGCTTGTTGACTGCAAACCACGCCTTCTTCATGTAAAGGCCGGATGAAGAAATAACACACCCTTAGGATAACCTAGCAAGTGAGATTACTTTGGTAAGCAAAGATAACAATGGACAGGCGTATTTGATCATGAACTCTAACCTGTTGAAAAAGCTGGTAGACTGTAGCCAGACAACCCGAAAACGTACATCTCTTTCGTGGATATTTGAACAAGAACTTTAATCACTCTACCGATGAACTCTGGCTTTTACATTGACAGGAAGTATGAAGTCTCCTTAGAGACTGACAAAAATTGCCATAGCTGACTATATTTCAAGTCATCTCGGCGGGGTATTGGGTTAAGTTTTCAACCAGCAACAATCATATCTCAGTTGAACTTCATAGACTGTGAAATTGCCTCTGCGAAGGGATGCCTTTGGCCCCAAAGACATTCAACTCTATCTGGACCGACGCTCACAAAACACATGGTGCAATCCTTGGACATGCTAATGGTGCATGATGTGATTGGCTTGTTGACTGCAAACCACGCCTTCTTCATGTAAAGGCCGGATGAAGAAATAACACACCCTTAGGATAACCTACTAAGTGAGAGTACTTTGGTAAGCAAAGATAACAATGGACAGGCATATTTGATCATGAACTCTAACCTGTTGAAAAAGCTGGTAGACTGTAGCCAGACAACCTGAAAAAATACATCTCTTTAGTGGATATTTGAACAGCAACTTTAATCACTCGAACGACGAACTCTGGGTTTTACATTTACAGGAAGTATTAAGTCTCCTTAGAGACAGACAAAATTGCCATAGCTGACTATATTTCAAGTCATCTCGGCGGGGTATTGGGTTAAGTTTTCAACCAGCAACAATCATGTCTCAGTTGAACTTCATAGACTATGAAATTGCCTCTGCGAAGGGATGCCTTTGGACCGAAAGACATTCAACTCTATCTGGACCGACGCTCACAAAACACATGGTGCAATCCTTGGCCATGCTAATGGTGCATGATGTGATTGGCTTGTTGACTGCAAACCACGCCTTCTTCATGTAAAGGCCGGATGAAGAAATAACACACCCTTAGGATAACCTACTAAGTGAGATTACTTTGGTAAGCAAAGATAACAATGGACAGGCGTATTTGATCATGAACTCTAACCTGTTGAAAAAGCTGGTAGACTGTAGCCAGACAACCCGAAAACGTACATCTCTTTCGTGGATATTTGAACAAGAACTTTAATCACTCTACCGATGAACTCTGTCTTTTACATTGACAGGAAGTATGAAGTCTCCTTAGAGACAGACAAATATTGCCATAGCTGACTATATTTCAAGTCATCTCGGCAGGGTATTGGGTTAAGTTTTCAACCAGCAACAATCATGTCTCAGTTGAACTTCATAGACTATGAAATTGCCTCTGCGAAGGGATGCCTTTGGACCCAAAGACATTCAACTCTATCTGGACCGACGCTCACAAAACACATGGTGCAATCCTTGGACATGCTAATGGTGCATGATGTGATTGGCTTGTTGACTGCAAACCACGCCTTCTTCATGTAAAGGCCGGATGAAGAAATAACACACCCTTAGGATAACCTACTAAGTGAGAGTACTTTGGTAAGCAAAGATAACAATGGACAGGCGTATTTGATCATGAACTCTAACCTGTTGAAAAAGCTGGTAGACTGTAGCCAGACAACCCGAAAAAATACATCTCTTTAGTGGATATTTGAACAGCAACTTTAATCACTCAAACGACAAACTCTGGCTTTTACATTTACAGGAAGTATTAAGTCTCCTTAGAGACAGACAAAAATTGCCATAGCTGACTATATTTCAAGTCATCTCGGCGGGGTATTGGGTTAAGTTTTCAACCAGCAACAATCATGTCTCAGTTGAACTTCATAGACTATGAAATTGCCTCTGCGAAGGGATGCCTTTGGCCCCAAAGACATTCAACTCTATCTGGACCGACGCTCACAAAACACATGGTGCAATCCTTGGACATGCTAATGGTGCATGATGTGATTGGCTTGTTGACTGCAAACCACGCCTTCTTCATGTAAAGGCCGGATGAAGAAATAACACACCCTTAGGATAACCTAGCAAGTGAGATTACTTTGGTAAGCAAAGATAACAATGGACAGGCGTATTTGATCATGAACTCTAACCTGTTGAAAAAGCTGGTAGACTGTAGCCAGACAACCCGAAAACGTACATCTCTTTCGTGGATATTTGAACAAGAACTTTAATCACTCTACCGATGAACTCTGGCTTTTACATTGACAGGAAGTATGAAGTCTCCTTAGAGACTGACAAAAATTGCCATAGCTGACTATATTTCAAGTCATCTCGGCGGGGTATTGGGTTAAGTTTTCAACCAGCAACAATCATATCTCAGTTGAACTTCATAGACTGTGAAATTGCCTCTGCGAAGGGATGCCTTTGGCCCCAAAGACATTCAACTCTATCTGGACCGACGCTCACAAAACACATGGTGCAATCCTTGGACATGCTAATGGTGCATGATGTGATTGGCTTGTTGACTGCAAACCACGCCTTCTTCATGTAAAGGCCGGATGAAGAAATAACACACCCTTAGGATAACCTACTAAGTGAGAGTACTTTGGTAAGCAAAGATAACAATGGACAGGCATATTTGATCATGAACTCTAACCTGTTGAAAAAGCTGGTAGACTGTAGCCAGACAACCTGAAAAAATACATCTCTTTAGTGGATATTTGAACAGCAACTTTAATCACTCGAACGACGAACTCTGGGTTTTACATTTACAGGAAGTATGAAGTCTCCTTAGAGACAGACAAATATTGCCATAGCTGACTATATTTCAAGTCATCTCGGCAGGGTATTGGGTTAAGTTTTCAACCAGCAACAATCATGTCTCAGTTGAACTTCATAGACTATGAAATTGCCTCTGCGAAGGGATGCCTTTGGACCCAAAGACATTCAACTCTATCTGGACCGACGCTCACAAAACACATGGTGCAATCCTTGGACATGCTAATGGTGCATGATGTGATTGGCTTGTTGACTGCAAACCACGCCTTCTTCATGTAAAGGCCGGATGAAGAAATAACACACCCTTAGGATAACCTACTAAGTGAGAGTACTTTGGTAAGCAAAGATAACAATGGACAGGCGTATTTGATCATGAACTGTAACCTGTTGAAAAAGCTGGTAGACTGTAGCCAGACAACCCGAAAAAATACATCTCTTTAGTGGATATTTGAACAGCAACTTTAATCACTCAAACGACGAACTCTGGCTTTTACATTTACAGGAAGTATTAAGTCTCCTTAGAGACAGACAAAAATTGCCATAGCTGACTATATTTCAAGTCATCTCGGCGGGGTATTGGGTTAAGTTTTCAACCAGCAACAATCATGTCTCAGTTGAACTTCATAGACTATGAAATTGCCTCTGCGAAGGGATGCCTTTGGCCCCAAAGACATTCAACTCTATCTGGACCGACGCTCACAAAACACATGGTGCAATCCTTGGACATGCTAATGGTGCATGATGTGATTGGCTTGTTGACTGCAAACCACGCCTTCTTCATGTAAAGGCCGGATGAAGAAATAACACACCCTTAGGATAACCTACTAAGTGAGATTACTTTGGTAAGCAAAGATAACAATGGACAGGCGTATTTGATCATGAACTCTAACCTGTTGAAAAAGCTGGTAGACTGTAGCCAGACAACCCGAAAACGTACATCTCTTTCGTGGATATTTGAACAAGAACTTTAATCACTCTACCGATGAACTCTGGCTTTTACATTGACAGGAAGTATGAAGTCTCCTTAGAGACAGACAAAAATTGCCATAGCTGACTATATTTCAAGTCATCTCGGCAGGGTATTGGGTTAAGTTTTCAACCAGCAACAATCATGTCTCAGTTGAACTTCATAGACTATGAAATTGCCTCTGCGAAGGGATGCCTTTGGCCCCAAAGACATTCAACTCTATCTGGACCGACGCTCACAAAACACATGGTGCAATCCTTGGACATGCTAATGGTGCATGATGTGATTGGCTTGTTGACTGCAAACCACGCCTTCTTCATGTAAAGGCCGGATGAAGAAATAACACACCCTTAGGATAACCTACTAAGTGAGAGTACTTTGGTAAGCAAAGATAACAATGGACAGGCGTATTTGATCATGAACTGTAACCTGTTGAAAAAGCTGGTAGACTGTAGCCAGACAACCCGAAAAAATACATCTCTTTAGTGGATATTTGAACAGCAACTTTAATCACTCAAACGACGAACTCTGGCTTTTACATTTACAGGAAGTATTAAGTCTCCTTAGAGACAGACAAAATTGCCATAGCTGACTATATTTCAAGTCATCTCGGCGGGGTATTGGGTTAAGTTTTCAACCAGCAACAATCATGTCTCAGTTGAACTTCATAGACTATGAAATTGCCTCTGCGAAGGGATGCCTTTGGCCCCAAAGACATTCAACTCTATCTGGACCGACGCTCACAAAACACATGGTGCAATCCTTGGACATGCTAATGGTGCATGATGTGATTGGCTTGTTGACTGCAAACCACGCCTTCTTCATGTAAAGGCCGGATGAAGAAATAACACACCCTTAGGATAACCTACTAAGTGAGATTACTTTGGTAAGCAAAGATAACAATGGACAGGCGTATTTGATCATGAACTCTAACCTGTTGAAAAAGCTGGTAGACTGTAGCCAGACAACCCGAAAACGTACATCTCTTTCGTGGATATTTGAACAAGAACTTTAATCACTCTACCGATGAACTCTGGCTTTTACATTGACAGGAAGTATGAAGTCTCCTTAGAGACAGACAAAAATTGCCATAGCTGACTATATTTCAAGTCATCTCGGCAGGGTATTGGGTTAAGTTTTCAACCAGCAACAATCATGTCTCAGTTGAACTTCATAGACTATGAAATTGCCTCTGCGAAGGGATGCCTTTGGCCCCAAAGACATTCAACTCTATCTGGACCGACGCTCACAAAACACATGGTGCAATCCTTGGCCATGCTAATGGTGCATGATGTGATTGGCTTGTTGACTGCAAACCACGCCTTCTTCATGTAAAGGCCGGATGAAGAAATAACACACCCTTAGGATAACCTACTAAGTGAGATTACTTTGGTAAGCAAAGATAACAATGGACAGGCATATTTGATCATGAACTCTAACCTGTTGAAAAAGCTGGTAGACTGTAGCCAGACAACCCGAAAACGTACATCTCTTTCGTGGATATTTGAACAAGAACTTTAATCACTCTACCGATGAACTCTGTCTTTTACATTGACAGGAAGTATGAAGTCTCCTTAGAGACAGACAAATATTGCCATAGCTGACTATATTTCAAGTCATCTCGGCAGGGTATTGGGTTAAGTTTTCAACCAGCAACAATCATGTCTCAGTTGAACTTCATAGACTATGAAATTGCCTCTGCGAAGGGATGCCTTTGGACCCAAAGACATTCAACTCTATCTGGACCGACGCTCACAAAACACATGGTGCAATCCTTGGACATGCTAATGGTGCATGATGTGATTGGCTTGTTGACTGCAAACCACGCCTTCTTCATGTAAAGGCCGGATGAAGAAATAACACACCCTTAGGATAACCTACTAAGTGAGAGTACTTTGGTAAGCAAAGATAACAATGGACAGGCGTATTTGATCATGAACTCTAACCTGTTGAAAAATCTGGTAGACTGTAGCCAGACAACCCGAAAACGTACATCTCTTTCATGGATATTTGAACAAGAACTTTAATCACTCTACCGATGAACTCTGGCTTTTACATTGACAGGAAGTATGAAGTCTCCTTAGAGACAGACAAAAATTGCCATAGCTGACTTTATTTCAAGTCATCTCGGCAGGGTATTGGGTTAAGTTTTCAACCAGCAACAATCATGTCTCAGTTGAACTTCATAGACTATGAAATTGCCTCTGCGAAGGGATGCCTTTGGCCCCAAAGACATTCAACTCTATCTGGACCGACGCTCACAAAACACATGGTGCAATCCTTGGACATGCTAATAGTGCATGATGTGATTGGCTTGTTGACTGCAAACCACGCCTTCTTCATGTAAAGGCCGGAAGAAGAAATAACACACCCTTAGGATAACCTACTAAGTGAGAGTACTTTGGTAAGCAAAGATAACAATGGACAGGCGTATTTGATCATGAACTCTAACCTGTTGAAAAAGCTGGTAGACTGTAGCCAGACAACCCGAAAAAATACATCTCTTTAGTGGATATTTGAACAGCAACTTTAATCACTCAAACGACGAACTCTGGCTTTTACAGGAAGTATTAAGTCTCCTTAGAGACAGACAAAAATTGCCATAGCTGACTATATTTCAAGTCATCTCGGCGGGGTATTGGGTTAAGTTTTCAACCAGCAACAATCATGTCTCAGTTGAACTTCATAGACTATGAAATTGCCTCTGCGAAGGGATGCCTTTGGCCCCAAAGACATTCAACTCTATCTGGACCGACGCTCACAAAACACATGGTGCAATCCTTGGACATGCTAATGGTGCATGATGTGATTGGCTTGTTGACTGCAAACCACGCCTTCTTCATGTAAAGGCCGGATGAAGAAATAACACACCCTTAGGATAACCTACTAAGTGAGATTACTTTGGTAAGCAAAGATAACAATGGACAGGCGTATTTGATCATGAACTCTAACCTGTTGAAAAAGCTGGTAGACTGTAGCCAGACAACCCGAAAACGTACATCTCTTTCGTGGATATTTGAACAAGAACTTTAATCACTCTACCGATGAACTCTGGCTTTTACATTGACAGGAAGTATGAAGTCTCCTTAGAGACTGACAAAAATTGCCATAGCTGACTATATTTCAAGTCATCTCGGCGGGGTATTGGGTTAAGTTTTCAACCAGCAACAATCATATCTCAGTTGAACTTCATAGACTGTGAAATTGCCTCTGCGAAGGGATGCCTTTGGCCCCAAAGACATTCAACTCTATCTGGACCGACGCTCACAAAACACATGGTGCAATCCTTGGACATGCTAATGGTGCATGATGTGATTGGCTTGTTGACTGCAAACCACGCCTTCTTCATGTAAAGGCCGGATGAAGAAATAACACACCCTTAGGATAACCTACTAAGTGAGATTACTTTGGTAAGCAAAGATAACAATGGACAGGCGTATTTGATCATGAACTCTAACCTGTTGAAAAAGCTGGTAGACTGTAGCCAGACAACCCGAAAACGTACATCTCTTTCGTGGATATTTGAACAAGAACTTTAATCACTCTACCGATGAACTCTGGCTTTTACATTGACAGGAAGTATGAAGTCTCCTTAGAGACAGACAAAAATTGCCATAGCTGACTATATTTCAAGTCATCTCGGCGGGGTATTGGGTTAAGTTTTCAACCAGCAACAATCATGTCTCAGTTGAACTTCATAGACTATGAAATTGCCTCTGCGAAGGGATGCCTTTGGCCCCAAAGACATTCAACTCTATCTGGACCGACGCTCACAAAACACATGGTGCAATCCTTGGACATGCTAATGGTGCATGATGTGATTGGCTTGTTGACTGCAAACCACGCCTTCTTCATGTAAAGGCCGGATGAAGAAATAACACACCCTTAGGATAACCTACTAAGTGAGAGTACTTTGGTAAGCAAAGATAACAATGGACAGGCGTATTTGATCATGAACTCTAACCTGTTGAAAAATCTGGTAGACTGTAGCCAGACAACCCGAAAACGTACATCTCTTTCGTGGATATTTGAAAAAGAACTTTAATCACTCTACCGATGAACTCTGGCTTTTACATTGACAGGAAGTATGAAGTCTCTTTAGAGACAGACAAATATTGCCATAGCTGACTATATTTCAAGTCATCTCGGCAGGGTATTGGGTTAAGTTTTCAACCAGCAACAATCATGTCTCAGTTGAACTTCATAGACTATGAAATTGCCTCTGCGAAGGGATGCCTTTGGCCCCAAAGACATTCAACTCTATCTGGACCGACGCTCACAAAACACATGGTGCAATCCTTGGACATGCTAATGGTGCATGATGTGATTGGCTTGTTGACTGCAAACCACGCCTTCTTCATGTAAAGGCCGGATGAAGAAATAACACACCCTTAGGATAACCTACTAAGTGAGAGTACTTTGGTAAGCAAAGATAACAATGGACAGGCGTATTTGATCATGAACTCTAACCTGTTGAAAAATCTGGTAGACTGTAGCCAGACAACCCGAAAACGTACATCTCTTTCGTGGATATTTGAACAAGAACTTTAATCACTCTACCGATGAACTCTGGCTTTTACATTGACAGGAAGTATGAAGTCTCCTTAGAGACAGACAAAAATTGCCATAGCTGACTTTATTTCAAGTCATCTCGGCGGGGTATTGGGTTAAGTTTTCAACCAGCAACAATCATGTCTCAGTTGAACTTCATAGACTATGAAATTGCCTCTGCGAAGGGATGCCTTTGGCCCCAAAGACATTCAACTCTATCTGGACCGACGCTCACAAAACACATGGTGCAATCCTTGGACATGCTAATGGTGCATGATGTGATTGGCTTGTTGACTGCAAACCACGCCTTCTTCATGTAAAGGCCGGAAGAAGAAATAACACACCCTTAGGATAACCTACTAAGTGAGAGTACTTTGGTAAGCAAAGATAACAATGGACAGGCGTATTTGATCATGAACTCTAACCTGTTGAAAAAGCTGGTAGACTGTAGCCAGACAACCTGAAAAAATACATCTCTTTAGTGGATATTTGAACAGCAACTTTAATCACTCGAACGACGAACTCTGGGTTTTACATTTACAGGAAGTATTAAGTCTCCTTAGAGACAGACAAAATTGCCATAGCTGACTATATTTCAAGTCATCTCGACGGGGTATTGGGTTAAGTTTTCAACCAGCAACAATCATGTCTCCGTTGAACTTCATAGACTATGAAATTGCCTCTGCGAAGGGATGCCTACGCCCCCAAAGACATTCAACTCTATCTGGACCGACGCTCACAAAACACATGGTGCAATCCTTGGACATGCTAATTGTGCATGATGTGATTGGCTTGTTGACTGCAAACCACGCCTTCTTCATGTAAAGGCCGGATGAAGAAATAACACACCCTTATGCCGTGTTCACACCGGTCGCGTTGATTTTTTGACGCGCGTCGAGATTACATACAAAGTCTATGCACAGACGCGATGAGACTGGCGCGCCGCGATTTTGCGATGGCGCGGCGCGTTGGACGCGTTATTGCAGTGCGGTGGACACGGTGGACGCGTTGGACGCCGCAAAATCGCCAACGCGCGAGTTGAAATTTTTCAACTTCAGCGACATAATCGCGTGACGCTGTGGCGCGATAGCCTATCAGCGTTGAGTTGCTCCCCCTGTCATCACTGGCTTTCTGCCGTTTTTAAATCAGGAAATAAATCCTGTAGCCGTCTGTGTTCACCCTGAGCTCTACGATACCTCATATCAATAGAGACCGGACCAAACTATGCGTATACATGTGTGTGTGTGTGTGTAAACCATACGGTACAAACAATGAATAGACGCTGCCGTATTTACGTCTACGTGACGTTATTGAGTGCTGGTGGAGCTGCTACGATGTTAGCATAGCCTAGCACCGATCCATCAGAGCTCCATTGAGAAGACAAGTAACCTACAAATCGGCGGCATCATTACGTAGTTATTTCGGAGTCCCTTTTTGTCGGAGAAGACAAGTACAAATCGGCATCATTATGTAGTTATTTCGGAGTCCCTTTTTGTCGGTTTATTGCCGTTGAATCACAGCCAAATCAGTTTATTTTGTGTTCCTACAGCTGTAGTAAACAGCGACCGGTGGCTTGCTAGACACAGTGAATACAGCTCGATACAATCCACGGAGCTCCTCTGAACAATATTATGAACCAGACATGACGGCGTTTGGCATTCCGACGTTTGAGGGACTTCCACAACACGTACAAAGCAGCAATTGTCCTTATTCCTTTCACGGTTGACAGCGGAAATAAATGGCGGCCATGTGAACGGCTTCCAGGACGATAAACCATGCCCCCTCTCCGGCGCTACGAGATTTTGCGGCGTTTGGTGTGAACACGACCGCGGCGCGTTGGACGCGATTGTGCAGTGCGTTGGACGCTTTTTTGCAGTGCGTCAAAAAAATCAACGCGACCGGTGTGAACGCAGCATTAGGATAACCTACTAAGTGAGATTACTTTGGTAAGCAAAGATAACAATGGACAGGCGTATTTGATCATGAACTCTAACCTGTTGAAAAAGCTGGTAGACTGTAGCCAGACAACCCGAAAACGTACATCTCTTTCGTGGATATTTGAACAAGAACTTTAATCACTCTACCGATGAACTCTGGCTTTTACATTGACAGGAAGTATGAAGTCTCCTTAGAGACAGACAAAAATTGCCATAGCTGACTATATTTCAAGTCATCTCGGCGGGGTATTGGGTTAAGTTTTCAACCAGCAACAATCATGTCTCAGTTGAACTTCATAGACTGTGAAATTGCCTCTGCAAAGGGATGCCTTTGGCCCCAAAGATATTCAACTCTATCTGGACCGACGCTCACAAAACACATGGTGCAATCCTTGGACATGCTAATGGTGCATGATGTGATTGGCTTGTTGACTGCAAACCACGCCTTCTTCATGTAAAGGCCGGATGAATAAATAACACACCCTTATGCTGCGTTCACACCGGTCGCGTTGATTTTTTGACGCGCGTCGAGATTACATACAAAGTCTATGCACAGACGCGATGAGACTGGCGCGCCTCGATTTTGCGATCCCGCGGCGCGTTGGACGCGTTATTGCAGCGCCAACGCGCAAGTTGAAATTTTTCAACTTCAGCGACATAATCGCGTGACGCTGTGGCGCGATAGCCTATCAGCGTTGAGTTGCTGCCCCCGTCATCAGTGCCGTAGCTCCTGCCGGTGCTGAATCGCAAACAACAATGGAGGACAAATTAATAGTGGCGGTTTGTGGCTTCCCCGAGCTCTACGATACGTCGTCATATCACTACCGCGACCGAACTATGAAAGATATGGCATGGAGGAAAGTAGGTGAGGACGTCGGACAACCTGGTAAGTTATTATGTCTTTGTTACTTGATTCTAGCTATCGGTTGTAATTTACTAACTAGCTATATGAACCATGTTAGCATGAAAGCTAGCCCAACCACCGGCTTTCACACTAAATACGTTATGCGTTCCTTGTCAGATGAGATTTGCCGACGGAAGTGGAAGACTCTCAGGGACACCTATTTGAGAAAGAGGAGAGAGGAGACAGAGAGAAAGAGTGGCTCAGGAGCAGGGCCATCAAAGAAGTGGAAGTACTCTGCGGTTATGTCTTTCCTCAACCCCTTCGTGACTCCCAGGAAGAGTAGCGGTAACATGGGGAGGGTCGAGGGAGACAGTACCGCAGAGTACTTCACAGATGCAGGACCAGACCAGGACGACATGTCAGAGGCAGCAGCAGGGCCATCTGAGATTGACAGGAGAGGTTTGTTGAAGTGAAGACACAAAAGCACAGCATAGTTAAGTCATACAGAAAATATTACTACAGCTGAAGTAGTAACGACAGGCCAAAGCAGTGCAAGAGGTTTGTTTTTTTAATTTGGCAAAGCCTGGGTCTGTATAGTCTTCATACTTATTAAAAAAAATGTTTCATGAGCAAAAATAAGTTATAATAAAGGAGCTTTGAACCCTGGGCTCCGGATCTTAAACCACTATACTGTCATAGCTTTGAAGGCAAATTACTATTTAATTAAAGCAGCACTTTTGAGTCATAAAATTGTTTTATTGTTCATGTTCAAAGATGAAACAGATTGGTCATCAGAGGACGGTGAGGAAGAACCTCAAGGTGCTGCTGCTCCTCCTCCTCCTGCTGCTCCTCCCGCTCCTGCTCCACCCATGGGTATGTACATCACAAAAGTTGGATTGCATTTTTTTGTATGAATACAATTTATGCATTCATGGTATGTTTTTCACAATTACAAATATTTACTTTACAAGCTATTGTAGTGATGGGATGCAATAGTTTCACGAAATATGTTGTTTCCATGTCATACAGGAAAAAGAAGGGCCCCAAAAAGGCCAACAGGGATCGAGAAGCAGCAGGAGATAGAGAAGCGCCTTCTGCAGGCATTGGAGAGAGACACCCCTGCTCCACAATCTGAGGATGAACTCTTCATGAGGAGCCTGGTTCCTTCCCTGGAAAGATTGCCACGCCAGCAAAAGGAATATATAAAATTGCAATTTCACAAAATACTTTATGATGCCAGCACTGTGGTGCTGAATTTGGAACATTTGGAACAGTTGGATTAGACATCTGGGGGATAATCTTTCCAGGGAACGAACCAGGAATAAAAAAAAAAAAAATTAGTTTGTATTTTGTAAAAATTAGTTTGTTTTTTGTATATGTTTTTTGTATATGTTTTCTATACATTTTCAATAAATAAATGCACTTCATTTCATGTTACTTTGTCCATGTTCTTTATTGTAGTTTTACAAGAAATAAAGAAAGGATACAACTTTTATTTATATGTAGATAGATAGATAGATAGATAGATAGATAGATAGATAGATATATATATAGATATATATATAGTTATATAGTGAAGGACACACTGCTACAACATATATTAAGTAACATTGCAGGAAGTTTGCTCAGTAGTAATGTGTGGGTGGCTCTTAAAAGAGCCGTTTTGGATGCGCTTGGGCATTACACGGTGTCTTGCCATGGGACCGTTCCCTCAGCAGAGAAGTAGGATGTGAAGGCCTCCCTCACCCTGATGGCTTCTCTTGCAGAGTTGTTGGCAGCAATTCTTCCCAGATCTGGCAGTGGCTCCACCTCTCCAACCGGTATGGTCACTGCAGTTGTTGGGGTGGTTTTCCGCAGGAAGTTATGCAGAACACATGTAGCCTTCACACACTTCTCTGCAACTTCTGGGTGGACCTCAATGGCTCGCCTGTACATCCTCCACTGAGAATAAAGGATCCCAAAGGCATTCTCCACAACCAACCGAGCTCGGGAGAGACGGTAATTGAAGATCCGGCGGTCCCTTGGAAGGATGCGGCCGGGGAATGGCCTCATGAGATTTTTCCTCAGTGGAAAGGCCTCGTCAGCAACAAAGACGTGCGGCTGAAGTCCTTGGTGGTCAGCTCCTGGTAGTGGCAGGTCAGCAGGCAGTTGGAGGGTGCCAGATTTAAGAGCTTGACCAAAAGCTGAGTTGGCCAGACTCCCACCATCGCTGGTTCTTCCGTAGCCTCCGACATCAATCAGCCGGAAACAACATTTCGCATCCACAACTGCCAGGAGAACTAATGAGAATGTTCCCTTGTAGTTGTAGAACTGAGATCCGGAATTAGCAGGGGCTTTGAGGACAACATGCTTTCCATCGAGTGCTCCACAGCAGAGAGGGAAATTCCACCGCTCCTCAAACTGCACAGCAATTGATCTCCACTCCTCTGTGGTGGGCACAGCCATGAACTCCTCCACAAGGCAGTCCCAAATAGCTGTGGCAACATCTGGGACAATACCGGCGACAGTGGAGACCCCGACACGGAAGCTGTTTGCGATGGTCCTAAAGGAGTCACCAGTAGCAAGATATCTGCAGCACAGAAGAACATTCAATTTAACAGAGTTATTGAACATACTGTAGCTGCTAATATAAGTCGTTTTTTATTGATATGACTGCACAGCTGCTGTCATGAATAACAAACATCTTAAATGCTGGTGATTTTCGTAAGATTACGTTATTTTGAGTATTGTCGGACTTCGGATCCATCATGGATCCAAACTCCATTCAGAAAAACTATGTTAAAGTGGCTTCCTTGCCCTGTTGTGGACCGACAAAGCCTGAACTTATTTCATTCTTTCATTAATTCATTTTATGGAACTGCCACTCACCGGAGACAGACGGACAGGCGCTCCGCAGCTGAGATGGAACGCCTGTAGTAGGTGTCCAGTCGACAAATCCTGGGACCGACCCGAGCCAACAGGTCATCAAACTGGCTAATGGTTAGCCTCATGTAGCGCTGGAAGCGGCAGTCATCCAGACGTAGTTCCTGGAGAAGTCTGTGAAATTCACCGAGCTGTGTTCGCCTACGGATGCTGTTATGGACCCAGAGACGACTGCGTTTGGCATTCCGACGTTTGAGGGACTTCCACAACACGTACAGAGCAGCAATTGTCCTTATTCCTGTCATGGTTGACGGCGGAAAACAATGGCGGCCAGATCGAGGCTTCCAGGACGATAAACCACGCCCCCTCTCCGGCGCTACGAGATTTTGCGGCGTCTGGTGTGAACACGACCGGCGGCGCGTTGGACGCTTTTTTGCAGTGCGTCAAAAAATCTACGCGACCGGTGTGAACGCAGCATTAGGATAACCTACTAAGTGAGATTACTTTGGTAAGCAAAGATAACAATGGACAGGCGTATTTGATCATGAACTCTAACCTGTTGAAAAAGCTGATAGACTGTAGCCAGACAACCCGAAAACGTACATCTCTTTCGTGGATATTTGAACAAGAACTTTAATCACTATACCGATGAACTCTGGCTTTTACATTGACAGGAAGTATGAAGTCTCCTTAGAGACAGACAAAAATTGCCATAGCTGACTATATTTCAAGTCATCTCGGCAGGGTATTGGGTTAAGTTTTCAACCAGCAACAATCATGTCTCAGTTGAACTTCATAGACTATGAAATTGCCTCTGCGAAGGGATGCCTTTGGACCCAAAGACATTCAACTCTATCTGGACCGACGCTCACAAAACACATGGTGCAATCCTTGGCCATGCTAATAGTGCATGATGTGATTGGCTTGTTGACTGCAAACCACGCCTTCTTCATGTAAAGGCCGGATGAAGAAATAACACACCCTTAGGATAACCTACTAAGTGAGATTACTTTGGTAAGCAAAGATAACAATGGACAGGCGTATTTGATCATGAACTCTAACCTGTTGAAAAAGCTGGTAGACTGTAGCCAGACAACCCGAAAACGTACATCTCTTTCGTGGATATTTGAACAAGAACTTTAATCACTCTACCGATGAACTCTGGCTTTTACATTGACAGGAAGCATGAAGTCTCCTTAGAGACAGACAAAAATTGCCATAGCTGACTATATTTCAAGTCATCTCGGCAGGGTATTGGGTTAAGTTTTCAACCAGCAACAATCATGTCTCAGTTGAACTTCATAGACTATGAAATTGCCTCTGCGAAGGGATGCCTTTGGACCCAAAGACATTCAACTCTATCTGGACCGCCGCTCACAAAACACATGGTGCAATCCTTGGCCATGCTAATAGTGCATGATGTGATTGGCTTGTTGACTGCAAACCACGCCTTCTTCATGTAAAGGCCGGATGAAGAAATAACACACCCTTAGGATAACCTACTAAGTGAGATTACTTTGGTAAGCAAAGATAACAATGGACAGGCGTATTTGATCATGAACTCTAACCTGTTGAAAAAGCTGGTAGACTGTAGCCAGACAACCCGAAAACGTACATCTCTTTAGTGGATATTTGAACAAGAACTTTAATCACTCTACCGATGAACTCTGGCTTTTACATTGACAGGAAGTATGAAGTCTCCTTAGAGACAGACAAAAATTGCCATAGCTGACTATATTTCAAGTCATCTCGGCGGGGTATTGGGTTAAGTTTTCAACCAGCAACAATCATGTCTCAGTTGAACTTCATAGACTATGAAATTGCCTCTGCGAAGGGATGCCTTTGGCCCCAAAGACATTCAACTCTATCTGGACCGACGCTCACAAAACACATGGTGCAATCCTTGGACATGCTAATGGTGCATGATGTGATTGGCTTGTTGACTGCAAACCACGCCTTCTTCATGTAAAGGCCGGATGAAGAAATAACACACCCTTAGGATAACCTACTAAGTGAGATTACTTTGGTAAGCAAAGATAACAATGGACAGGCGTATTTGATCATGAACTCTAACCTGTTGAAAAAGCTGGTAGACTGTAGCCAGACAACCCGAAAACGTACATCTCTTTCGTGGATATTTGAACAAGAACTTTAATCACTCTACCGATGAACTCTGGCTTTTACATTGACAGCCAAAAATTGCCATAGCTGACTATATTTCAAGTCATCTCGGCAGGGTATTGGGTTAAGTTTTCAACCAGCAACAATCATGTCTCAGCTGAACTTCATAGACTATAAAATTGCCTCTGCAAAGGGATGCCTATGTCCCCAAAGACATTCAACTCTATCTGGACCGACGCTGACAAAACACATCGTGCAATCCATGGACATGCTAATGTTGTGAATAAATCTCATGTTGAGGAGAAAACTCAGGTGAAGAGACTTAGGTCGAGGCGTTTAGCTCAATTCAAGCAATAAGGTTTATTTGTGACAGAAGTATTATGTCCAGCAGTTAAACGTGCACGGACCTAGAAAGTTCACTCTGTAGGAGTGAATGAAAAGCTAAAAGGCGCTTAGACAGAGTGCGCATGCGTTCATATATTAGGTCCTCCTTTTGGAGCCTATTGGTCAAAGCAAAGTAGGAGGTGGATCTGTTTTTAGCATTCAGATGACCTGATGGAGCTCTGGGCATCTCCGCCCACACTGGCTCACGTCCGGGATCCGCCTTCTCTGGAACATCAGTGAGATGTTGATGCAGCAGCATATTGTTATGTTCGGCCGACTAGATAAGCTAGGCGCTAGATATGCAAGGGCGCCTCTTTCTATCTCTAAGATGGAGCAGGCAGTTGGAACTAGTTCTCTGTAAGACTATGTGACATCTAACTGGGGCAAAAGCTATCCTTCAGAGTTCTAGTACTTTCCACTTTGTTCAGGCGAGTGCGAGAGTGCCCCACCTGGCGTTTTTGACCTTCGTGTACTAGAACTCACATATCCGCGTATAAGCTGTGTTTAACATTGAATGAATGTATATTTTTATTTACAAATCCCCCTTTTCACACCTGCTAGGTGTGAACTTCTATGTTTTGGAACTACTCATTCAATGGCTGTAACTCGATGTTTAGGTCCCTATCATCTGAATCGTCTGGATCGGAAGCTGGTGGGGTGCTATGTCTAGTTCGGGTGTGTGTCTGATTCAGGGATGGAGAGGGAAGAGGGGCAGTTGAATTACATGGGTGCTGGTGTGTCTGATACTTGGTTTCTAATCCCCAGATCAGTAAGGCAACTAGTATGCCCATTCCCACCTCCATTATAGTTTTCTTCCCACATCCCACCCCTTTCCAGGTGAAGCGCTGCCGACCTCGGTCGGCGGGGTTTGCATGAGGGTCCCCTAGACAGCGTCTAAGTTCCCGATGCATTTTCCAAATTAGTGCGAATTTCTCCTAGTGTTCTGGTTGGTACCGGTGCTGGGACACAATGTGTCAGGTGGTGCCAAGGGGCGCCTGATTTGCCCTTGACCTGAACCGAGTGTGAAGTAACCTCCTTCACCTCGTACGGCCCAGTCCACCTGGGGTCAGTCCACTTGCGCTTGTGAACCTTGACCCTGACCCAATCACCTACTTGTATCTGCTTTCCAGTTCCAATCCTTTTTTCCAGTTCCAATCCTTTTTTTTTCAATTCAAAATGTTTTAGATGCAGTACTCCCGAATGTCCAACAGAGGGAGCCAAAGCTCCTGTGAAATGTTCTTGTGCCCTCTGTCCCTGGTTGTTATCTCTCCCTGCCTTGGCAGCAGCTGTCTTTCTTATCTAAGATGTTCACTCCCTTGCCTCTGTGCCTTTGCCTGCTGTCTTCGCTCCTAAATTTGTTCACGGTCCCTAAGGAACAAAATTCCCAATAAATCTGTACTCTTCCTAACTCTACCAGTAAAACTGACACGTATATTAACCCTCAGCTTCCCTCAGTCTATCCTAGTGTTTTGTGTTTCTGTGTTTGAGTGCAAAGTTTGTGTCTCATGCGTGTGTTCTGCTCCACTGACCGTCAATCTCTGAAAAGCACACGAACCTGTGCAACACTTCAACTCCAAATCTCAGCTGTCTCTCACACATGTACGCTTCACGCAATCACTCTCATCCATACCAAATTGAAACCATACACTGCCGTCACTGAAATACGCACAAATCACATATAGATCTGTTCTTATAGCGTTTTCACGAGCCCGGTCCCGAAGGAAATGGACACCTAATAGGCATTACTCAACACTCAATCGACCATACACAGCCGTGATTCCACAAATAATCGCACACAGACCTCGTCAGGAAAGATCTATTGATCTTATTGTTTACAGTGTACGCCTTGTGCGAACACGGTCCCTAAGGAAATGGCGAATTCTTGTGCTACAATTGAATCGATGTCTCCCTGAGATCATCTATGCTGCATGCAAACCCATACACTGCCACTTCTGCAATACTGGTACACAAACCTCATCAATTACCTCATCAATTTGACCTCATCAATTTATTTTTCTCAATTAAAATTCTCTGGATGGATCTTCGTTTTACAGTGTACAACATGCATGAACGTGGTCCCTTTAGGAAATGGCGTTTTGCAGTCTCCAGACACACTACTTTCACATCAGCGTATTTCAACAACAATTTCTATATACTTGATCCAAACCTCAGTTTGCAACTTCGCATAAATCAACAGTGTGGCCCGGAATTCAGTCTTTCAGACCGTCATTGGTCAGCGAACCGAAGCTTTCGCCACGGCTGTGTAACCTCCGAACAGTTATCAAGACTTACACGGTGAACACGATGCCAGTTTATAGAACTTACAATCCTTAATTTCTGTTAGATACACTCACACACATGTACATTCTATGCTAAAAAACCCCCACTGCTGTCATAACAATCCTGTCACAATGCTCGGCAATTTATCTTTTAAAAATTTAGTCAATGCAATTCATTACTCACACCCGGTACTCCTGATCAATTCAATTTGTTTTTTGTCCTATATACAATTCTGCAGAATTCATTTAAATAGGCTCTGCTCTTACCTTTTGATTCAGCGCTGTTTGATCAGTTTCCCGAGGTGATAAGAATCGCTCCGGCAGGCCTCCGGAATCCCCAGCCTCTCGGGAAAACACGTGTTGTTTTGTCTGTGGACAGAAGAAAAAGTCCGTCACGAGATGTATCTCCTACTGATCGTTAAATGCCATCCTCTGGTACCATGTTGTGAATAAATCTCATGTTGAGGAGAAAACTCAGGTGAACAGACTTAGGTCGAGGCGTTTAGCTCAATTCAAGCAATAAGGTTTATTTGTGACAGAAGTATTATGTCCAGCAGTTAAACGTGCACGGACCTAGAAAGTTCACTCTGTAGGAGTGAATGAAAAGCTAAAAGGCGCTTAGACAGAGTGCGCATGCGTTCATATATTAGGTCCTCCTTTTGGAGCCTATTGGTCAAAGCAAAGTAGGAGGTGGATCTGTTTTTAGCATTCAGATGACCTGATGGAGCTCTGGGCATCTCCGCCCACACTGGCTCACGTCCGGGATCCGCCTTCTCTGGAACGTCAGTGAGATGTTGATGCAGCAGCATATTGTTATGTTCGGCCGACTAGATAAGCTAGGCGCTAGATATGCAAGGGCGCCTCTTTCTATCTCTAAGATGGAGCAGGCAGTTGGAACTAGTTCTCTGTAAGACTATGTGACATCTAACTGGGGCAAAAGCTATCCTTCAGAGTTCTAGTATTTTCCACTTTGTTCAGGCGAGTGCGAGAGTGCCCCATCTGGCGTTTTTGACCTTCGTGTACTAGAACTCACATATCCGCGTATAAGCTGTGTTTAACATTGAATGAATGTATATTTTTATTTACACTAATGGTGCATGATGTGATTGGCTTGTTGACTGCAAACCGCGCCTTCTTCATGTAAAGGCCGGATGAAGAAATAACACACCCTTAGGACAACCTACTAAGTGAGAGTTCTTTGGTAAGCAAAGACAACAATGGACAGGCGTATTTGATCATGAACTCTAACCTGTTGAAAAATCTGGTAGACTGTAGCCAGACAACCTGAAAACTTAAATCTCTTTCGTGGATATTTGAACAAGAACTTTAATCACTCGAACGACGAACTCTGGCTTTTACATTTACAGGAAGTATGAAGTCTCCTTAGAGACAGACAAAAATTGCCATAGCTGACTATATTTCAAGTCATCTCGGTGGGGTATTGGGTTAAGTTTTCAACCAGCAACAATCATGTCTCAGTTGAACTTCATAGACTATGAAATTGCCTCTGCGAAGGGATGCCTTTGGCCCCAAAGACATTCAACTCTATCTGGACCGACGCTCACAAAACACATGGTGCAATCCTTGGACATGCTAATAGTGCATGATGTGATTGGCTTGTTGACTGCAAACCACGCCTTCTTCATGTAAAGGCCGGATGAAGAAATAACACACCCTTAGGATAACCTACTAAGTGAGAGTACTTTGGTAAGCAAAGATAACAATTGACAGGCGTATTTGATCATGAACTCTAACCTGTTGAAAAAGCTGGTAGACTGTAGCCAGACAACCCGAAAACGTACATCTCTTTCGTGGATATTTGAACAAGAACTTCAATCACTCTACCGATGAACTCTGGCTTTTACATTGACAGGAAGTATGAAGTCTCCTTAGAGACAGACAAAAATTGCCATAGCTGACTATATTTCAAGTCATCTCGGCAGGGTATTGGGTTAAGTTTTCAACCAGCAACAATCATGTCTCAGTTGAACTTCATAGACTATGAAATTGCCTCTGCGAAGGGATGCCTTTGGCCCCAAAGACATTCAACTCTATCTGGACCGACGCTCACAAAACACATGGTGCAATCCTTGGACATGCTAATGGTGCATGATGTGATTGGCTTGTTGACTGCAAACCACACCTTCTTCATGTAAAGGCCGGATGAAGAAATAACACACCCTGAGGACAACCTACTAAGTCAGAGTTCTTTGGTAAGCAAAGATAACAATGGACAGGCGTATTTGATCATGAACTCTAACCTGTTGAAAAAGCTGGTAGACTGTAGCCAGACAACCCGAAAACGTACATCTCTTTCGTGGATATTTGAACAAGAACTTTCATCACTCTACCGATGAACTCTGGCTTTTACATTTACAGGAAGTATGAAGTCTCCTTAGAGACAGACAAAAATTGCCATAGCTGACTATATTTCAAGTCATCTCGGCAGGGTATTGGGTTAAGTTTTCAACCAGCAACAATCATGTCTCAGTTGAACTTCATAGACTATGAAATTGCCTCTGCGAAGGGATGCCTTTGGCCCCAAAGACATTCAACTCTATCTGGACCGACGCTCACAAAACACATGGTGCAATCCTTGGCCATGCTAATGGTGCATGATGTGATTGGCTTGTTGACTGCAAACCACGCCTTCTTCATGTAAAGGCCGGATGAAGAAATAACACACCCTTAGGATAACCTACTAAGTGAGATTACTTTGGTAAGCAAAGATAACAATGGACAGGCGTATTTGATCATGAACTCTAACCTGTTGAAAAAGCTGGTAGACTGTAGCCAGACAACCCGAAAACGTACATCTCTTTCGTGGATATTTGAACAAGAACTTTAATCACTCTACCGATGAACTCTGGCTTTTACATTGACAGCCAAAAGTTGCCATAGCTGACTATATTTCAGGTCATCTCGGCAGGGTATTGGGTTAAGTTTTCAACCAGCAACAATCATGTCTCAGCTGAACTTCATAGACTATAAAATTGCCTCTGCAAAGGGATGCCTATGTCCCCAAAGACATTCAACTCTATCTGGACCGACGCTGACAAAACACATCGTGCAATCCATGGACATGCTAATGTTGTGAATAAATCTCATGTTGAGGAGAAAACTCAGGTGAAGAGACTTAGGTCGAGGCGTTTAGCTCAATTCAAGCAATAAGGTTTATTTGTGACAGAAGTATTATGTCCAGCAGTTAAACGTGCACGGACCTAGAAAGTTCACTCTGTAGGAGTGAATGAAAAGCTAAAAGGCGCTTAGACAGAGTGCGCATGCGTTCATATATTAGGTCCTCCTTTTGGAGCCTATTGGTCAAAGCAAAGTAGGAGGTGGATCTGTTTTTAGCATTCAGATGACCTGATGGAGCTCTGGGCATCTCCGCCCACGAACTTCTATGTTTTGGAACTACTCATTCAATGGCTGTAACTCGATGTTTAGGTCCCTATCATCTGAATCGTCTGGATCGGAAGCTGGTGGGGTGCTATGTCTAGTTCGGGTGTGTGTCTGATTCAGGGATGGAGAGGGAAGAGGGGCAGTTGAATTACATGGGTGCTGGTGTGTCTGATACTTGGTTTCTAATCCCCAGATCAGTAAGGCAACTAGTATGCCCATTCCCACCTCCATTATAGTTTTCTTCCCACATCCCACCCCTTTCCAGGTGAAGCGCTGCCGACCTCGGTCGGCGGGGTTTGCATGAGGGTCCCCTAGACAGCGTCTAAGTTCCCGATGCATTTTCCAAATTAGTGCGAATTTCTCCTAGTGTTCTGGTTGGTACCGGTGCTGGGACACAATGTGTCAGGTGGTGCCAAGGGGCGCCTGATTTGCCCTTGACCTGAACCGAGTGTGAAGTAACCTCCTTCACCTCGTACGGCCCAGTCCACCTGGGGTCAGTCCACTTGCGCTTGTGAACCTTGACCCTGACCCAATCACCTACTTGTATCTGCTTTCCAGTTCCAATCCTTTTTTCCAGTTCCAATCCTTTTTTTTTCAATTCAAAATGTTTTAGATGCAGTACTCCCGAATGTCCAACAGAGGGAGCCAAAGCTCCTGTGAAATGTTCTTGTGCCCTCTGTCCCTGGTTGTTATCTCTCCCTGCCTTGGCAGCAGCTGTCTTTCTTATCTAAGATGTTCACTCCCTTGCCTCTGTGCCTTTGCCTGCTGTCTTCGCTCCTAAATTTGTTCACGGTCCCTAAGGAACAAAATTCCCAATAAATCTGTACTCTTCCTAACTCTACCAGTAAAACTGACACGTATATTAACCCTCAGCTTCCCTCAGTCTATCCTAGTGTTTTGTGTTTCTGTGTTTGAGTGCAAAGTTTGTGTCTCATGCGTGTGTTCTGCTCCACTGACCGTCAATCTCTGAAAAGCACACGAACCTGTGCAACACTTCAACTCCAAATCTCAGCTGTCTCTCACACATGTACGCTTCACGCAATCACTCTCATCCATACCAAATTGAAACCATACACTGCCGTCACTGAAATACGCACAAATCACATATAGATCTGTTCTTATAGCGTTTTCACGAGCCCGGTCCCGAAGGAAATGGACACCTAATAGGCATTACTCAACACTCAATCGACCATACACAGCCGTGATTCCACAAATAATCGCACACAGACCTCGTCAGGAAAGATCTATTGATCTTATTGTTTACAGTGTACGCCTTGTGCGAACACGGTCCCTAAGGAAATGGCGAATTCTTGTGCTACAATTGAATCGATGTCTGTTGTGGAATATTTCTGTGAATAGTCGGGAGAAGAGTGTTAAAGTGTTAACAAATCAATGTCAAATGAAACAGAGTCTGGATGAACGATCAAAGTTGTAATAGTCAATTTATTTGCTTGCAAGCAAAGAGAACACAGTCTCACAGACACATCACCGTCATCTGCCAGAGGTGCTCTGATGACACATTCAAATGCCTGGACCTTTATACCCAGCCAGCATGCTGTCACCTTGGTTCGCAAACAAGAACAACACAAGAAAAGAAGACAGAAGATAATAAAAATGTCAAAGCAGATGTTTTCCTTTGAAGCAGTGTCCTGTCTTTACGATACCCTGAAGGCGCTTTTATGGCCGGTTTACGAATCCCTTCGTTATCAGTTTGTCCCACAATATTTATGGAGACATCAGATGCTTCCTTTGATGTTCCCGTGAACCAGTCAAACAGTTAAGTCACAGTATTTGCAGAGACGGAAAAACCCTGTGAACCATCACACATCATATATGCCTGAAGAGGGTCATGCCCTTCCGCTAATGCTCATCAAGGAAATACTGTAATCAAGACATCTGTGTTGCCGTCCTTGAAGACAAATAAAACAGGAAACAGATACCAAGATAACATAACAACAAGACCCCTGGATCCGAAATTTACGAGACTCATTTAGAAGACACAAGGTTTAGTGCCTGCTCTTCTAAAACTCACATTCCTTAACCCTAAAACAGTAGACTGACATATTTTCCCATCACATTCCACTCTTTGATTACATAGTAATCACACAATATGGTAAAAATATGTTATAAGGACATTTCAGTAACAACAGAAGTATTACCCACAAGTATGATTTGAAAATACATCACTTGAGAGAACTGAAGAAAAACTGTTCTTGTGAGATGAAAGATCCCATGAATGTAGCAGGCAATATAATTCAATTAACACAAAAGAATAAAAAGATAGAAATCAAAAACTGTCTTGAGTGCAACAGCCACCAGTTTGTATGGATTTCACCCGAGCAACTGGTTTGTGTGAGCAGTTTTGCTTGTGTTGACACCGTGAGGTTTCCACAAAACTGTCAGAGACACTGTTATCCCGCCACTCTCTTTGGTCCGCACAGACAGATTGAATTATACAGAAATAAAATGAAAACAAAACGAGCAATAATGTGAATATAGTTATCATGAAAAGTTTGTCGTCCTTTGGAAGCCTGACCGTTGTCCTTTTCTTGTGTTTGTTGGCATAAACACGTGTCGAGAGGGGCTCTTCCAGCCGTCTTTCTTGCGTGGCATCCACGTCCAGTTGTAGACCGTTAACACAGAACACGCACGTGTCTGTCGGCTAACTGCCCGTCGTGATCCCGTCCGTGAATCACTGCATCTCATCTGTCGATGGCACCATCGTCCGTCTCTCGTCCCTCGGTGGTGCCGGTTGGCTGACACTTGGTGTAGATGCTCGCTCACCTGAAGCTTCTCCTTGGTCTGGAACCTTTTTGCAATGTGACGCATGAACCCAAGTTGCCATCTCAGCTACTTTGACAGCCGTCTGAGTGACGAGGAGGACCTGGAATGGACTTCCTTCTGAAGTCTTTCACCACCTCGAAATCACCAGGCTATGGAGAGGTCCTTCAGCTGGTCTCTGGAGGGCAGCTGCTACCTGTTGTCTTATGTTAGATAGAGCAAACGACAATTGTGCACAATATGTTTACATTTTAAATGTTCGCATAAGGCGGTTTGAGGGAAATGCTGCTCTCGGTGCTTCCGTGCCCACATGGGGAGGAAAACCAAAGCTTTTGTCCAAGGCAGACCTGTGTCAGCACAACATTTAGCTAACTTGGTCTTAAGTGTTTCATTTAATGCTTAACATTTAACATCCCCCCTTTTGACACATGGTCTAACCCATGAGTCAACTCAGCGTAGTGAGAGAAATAATGTTTAGGCAAACAAGTTTTACCGTCAGATTTTAGAAAACTGTCTGTGTTTCCATAATGGGCCAAAATCATATCTGGAGCCAGTGTGAATAGACAGTGTTACCCTCTGCGAGTTTGCAGGCTTCAATGAGTACGATAAACTCTGCTGTAACCTAATTTAGCGTAACAATGGAAGAGACCACATAGCAATCTATCTAAGCTAAGCCATACATAATGTTATAACAATTAAATATCATAAGTGAGAAATATTTCCGTAGACACACCGAACCTAAAACAAAAAAAAATAAATCGCCTTCACAACATCAGCTTCAGCATTTCCTGTTGAAATGGGATCAAAAGCGTTAGTGGGAGTGTCGGTGAGGTCAGGTCTCTGTATGCAGACCTGTTGAAGAGAAACTACATAGTTAATCAGCCTTCCATCTGCTGGAGGAGGAAAAAGAGTGTTAGGATTAAGGGTAGTATTGTTTCAAAGTAGTGTTAGGCAAATCCATTGTATTCATTTGCTCTAATCTGTAAAAAAAACAGCATAAGGAAACATGTCGCAATATCACGTGCAACAGCATGCAGACAGAAGAGGTCCTGGTGCTGTGAGGTCTAACCTAGTAAAGTAACCAGGCCTTTGTCTTCCCCCATGTTCCTAAGTCTAAACTAATGTAACCGTCTCTCAGGTCAACGTATTGTATGAACAGTGTGTCAAGTTCAGATAG
This sequence comes from Melanostigma gelatinosum, assembly GCF_949748355.1. NCBI lineage: Eukaryota > Metazoa > Chordata > Actinopteri > Perciformes > Zoarcidae > Melanostigma > Melanostigma gelatinosum. The sequence goes on along the minus strand of NC_136635.1, from coordinate 7,582,906 downwards.
TCCAAGTGTCGGAGCTGATAGTAATGCGTCTTCTATGTCATTAAAAACAGCAGTCAAGTAATCAGTCTGGGTCAGTTTGTCTTGCGCATAAAGATATTACCATGAATCATGGAAGAGAGGAGTACCTCTCTTTCTGACTAGTTTGGGATCCACTTTCTATAATATGACATCATTCCTAAGAAGCTCATCATTCGTTTCTTAGTTTATAGTTTAGGCACAGTTTGAATTGCCTGTAATATTTTGGGAGGGAGGGTTTTTGTCCTCTGCTGTGATCACATGTCCCAGATATGAAACTTTATCGAGAGCAAATTGCAATTTGGACGGTTAGCCTCGAGACCATTTACAGCCAAAACCTAAATAGGACAACTGTAAGTCTAAATTATTCTAATTTACATGCTTCTTCTTTGGCCTGCAAATCATGATATCATCAACATATTGTAAAAAGGCTGAACCATTTGGTAAGTGTAAATTAACCAGATTGTTTCACAAGGCTTTGTTAAATACACCAGGGCTTTTGGGTGGCAAAAGTCTTTCCCCTCTGGGGATTAATAAAGTTGTCCTAATCTAATCTAATCTAATCTAATCTTTCTGAATAACCCTAAGGACACCTGGGTCCAGGTAGAGACTCTTCCTTTATGAGAAAGCAAAATAAAAATTGACTGTCCTTGTGCACAGGTACAGGAAAAATAAAAAAATAAAATAAAATAAAATATGCAGTGGCCAAGTCGACGACGAAATAAGTCTGGAGGGATGAGTGACATAATGGTGTGTGGGTTAGAAATTTGAGGTGCTCGCGGCTGCACCAAACCTGCTTACAAATGTTAGCCAAATCGTCACTCAATTGGTTCCCTCAGATCATGAATTTGCTTTACCGGTAAATTTTAGTGCGCACACTGGTGAATCATCACACTCCATTATTATACAGCCTTCAATAAAAACTCAAAAACAGGTGTAATACTTTCAATAGCCTCTCATTTGAGACAGCTCAGCCATGTTGACAGATGTGTGTGTGTGTTTTATCAAACATAAGTTGAATGACTCTTTTTACTGATAAAATTGATTTGTGTAAGTCACCTTTGTTACTGTACATTACCAGGATCCTCTATATTGCTGAAGTCAGTGAATTGAGTCTGACTTGCTGCCAGTCAGACATGTCCTTCACACCAGTCCTGGGCTTGTACCATGTGGAAACATGTGGAAACATGTGGAATCCTCCCCCTTTACAAACTCAGATTGTGTGGGACACAGAGAAACAGACAGCAGCAGTACTTTTTTGTCCAACAAACTCTTATTATACCATTATATCATTTCCACTTCTCTAAATCATACTTCCTCTAACCTTGCATCTCATTCACGTAACCCATGTGCTGTGCAGTGAAGTGAATCAGCCTGCATGTGACAGTCTGAACATTTTCTTTTTCTTTTTTTTTCTTAACAGTTAACGTGACTTGCTGTGACTTTCTAAATCCTTCAATCTCATTCGAATACATATGTGGGTGTGAGTGGTGTTTGTCTAGTTCCTAATGTGTGTATTAAATGTACAAATTTGTCATCTAAAGAATCTAAAGTTAACTCACCCTCTGTGTTGTATTTGTGTGCGCGTCGTTGGTCCAGCTCTGGTCTCACTCCGGTCCCTGCTGCACCCCCCTGATGGCTGATTGTCGAGCCCTCCCACCACTCCTTGTTCATGGAGCGTGAGCATCTGTTCCTCAATGTTCAAGCTGCCACATTTATGGCACACAAAGTCTTCAGTTGGTGTGTGTCAAAGTCTCAAAGTGTCTTTCAGCTTCCTCTCATGCCCCGATACATTATCAGCTGGGCATGCTTGCATCTGTGCTGACGAAACTTCTCTGTTCTCCGTTGTTGAACTGATCCTCATGTTCAGCATGCTGCATGTCACACAACTCTCTTGTGTGATGTTCTCCAGGCTTATGGATGGCGGAAAGCCTTCTTACAAAGTTCAGTCAGAGCTGTCACCGCATGTTTATACGGCCAGTTTTCACCATTCTCGTATGCAACTCACTGCAGGTTTGAATGCCGCAGATATTTTCTGTAGCATTGACATGGTACCTGTAGATTTTGACGAGTCTCGTTCGTCTTCTTCATCCTTGACGTGTTGAGTGGTGGGTGTCGTTCAAGTTGTTTGTGGCTGGGGAGCATACAGCAGGAAGCGGAATCCCCAGATCAGGACCAAGGACTAAAAATGAACAAAACAAACAAAACAAAACAGCTGCCGAAAGTTCAGCAGCAAATGTTAGACAACGTTGTCTCATGTAGAGATACAATGCTTAGATCCCTGTGTTTCTGTGTGTGCGTGCCTCTGTGTGTGTGTGTGTGTGTGTGTGTGCGTGTGTGTGTGTGTGTGTGACCCCTCTTTCAGCTGCTGCAAGCGAGCATGGTGTCTGTGTGTGTGTGTGTGTGTGTGTGTGTGTCTCACCCCTGCATTCCTCTCTCTCTCTGCTCATATGCCTCTCTGTCTATTTTAAACAGTTACACCTATTTTCGTTTCCTCTTGGACATCAACTTATTTGTATCTGCTTCACCTCTTTCTCTGCTCCAAGCACGTTTTGAGTTGATCAAATTTTAATCGTAGGCTAAAACTGCCTCTTTCAGGGAATCCCAATTTAGTTCATTCTTCCAATTATTTGGCAGTCTGATTGTCCTTGTCCCACATTAATTTATTATCGGAGGTAAGACCTTGGCATCGGGCTGCTCAGACTCATTCTATGACTTTTATCATTCCCAAATGTTTCACTTTTATTTCTAAGTCTTTGACTCGGTCTTTCTTCGTACATTTAATCTGTTTCAATTTACCTTCTAAATCCCCTCTTAACATTTTGAGCTTCGCGGCGCTCAATGAGCCGTTTTCAGGAAAACCAAACTCCTTTGACCAGTACGTGAGGCATTCTAAACACCAGTTTCCATATTTCTGTCGCATCATATCAATTATTGGGCCCGAGGGCGCTGCGCTTTTACTACTTTTTCCACCCATCTTTCAGGCGTGGATACGTTAACGTTACCTTTACAGTACAGTCGTCACCATACAGCGTATGTTTATTCTCTCGAAGGAAAACTTTTTGCAAAAAACCTCGTTTGAAACTCACGTTATGTTGGAAAATCACGAATACCTTATTTCAAACTTGTTTGAAACTCACGCTATGTTGGAAAATCACGAATACCTTATTTCAAACTATTTGAAACTCACGCTATGTTGGAAAATCACGAATACCTTATTTCAAATTTATTTGAAACTCACGCTATGTTGGAACATCACGAATACCTTATTTCAAATTTATTTGAAACTCACGCTATGTTGGAACATCACGAATACCTTATTTCAAATGTTATTTGAAGTTCACGTTAGTTATTTATCACGATTCTTATTCTATCAGTATAGAATTCACGTAATTTTAACCACGGTCTTACAACAAACCAATTGTAGTCAAGCGATCTGTGTCTACTATCACCGTATAACACAATCCTGTCTTCTACGTAAAAGCGTGCAAATAGTGAGATGCCAGAAAATGAAAAAAGGAGTTTAAATGAACCACATGTAAAACGAAACCACGAACGTCAAAAACAATTGTTACCCAAATAATAAAAACAAAATGACTACTTGACCATTCATCTGTGTCTGTTAAATCATATGACCTTAGTATAATTTTACCATTACTTTTACAATTGGAATTTTAACTTTCTTACCCGTTTGTAGAAATTAATTCTTTTTCGTTGGATTCGCGTGCTGTCAATCAGAAACTCACACAGGTCTGCCGGCTCTCTCTCTCTCGGCTAATGAGGTATGAGACAGGAAACTTCAGTTTTGGATTCCTGGAGAGGCCTTCTCCTCCGGTCAGTCCCTCTGGAGCTCTGATAGACAGACAGCGAATCCTGCCGACAACGCCAAATTGTTGTGGAATATTTCTGTGAATAGTCGGGAGAAGAGTGTTAAAGTGTTAACAAATCAATGTCAAATGAAACAGAGTCTGGATGAACGATCAAAGTTGTAATAGTCAATTTATTTGCTTGCAAGCAAAGAGAACACAGTCTCACAGACACATCACCGTCATCTGCCAGAGGTGCTCTGATGACACATTCAAATGCCTGGACCTTTATACCCAGCCAGCATGCTGTCACCTTGGTTCGCAAACAAGAACAACACAAGAAAAGAAGACACAAGATAATAAAAATGTCAAAGCAGATGTTTTCCTTTGAAGCAGTGTCCTGTCTTTACGATACCCTGAAGGCGCTTTTATGGCCGGTTTACGAATCCCTTCGTTATCAGTTTGTCCCACAATATTTATGGAGACATCAGATGCTTCCTTTGATGTTCCCGTGAACCAGTCAAACAGTTAAGTCACAGTATTTGCAGAGACGGAAAAACCCTGTGAACCATCACACATCATATATGCCTGAAGAGGGTCATGCCCTTCCGCTAATGCTCATCAAGGAAATACTGTAATCAAGACATCTGTGTTGCCGTCCTTGAAGACAAATAAAACAGGAAACAGATACCAAGATAACATAACAACAAGACCCCTGGATCCGAAATTTACGAGACTCATTTAGAAGACACAAGGTTTAGTGCCTGCTCTTCTAAAACTCACATTCCTTAACCCTAAAACAGTAGACTGACATATTTTCCCATCACATGTCTCCCTGAGATCATCTATGCTGCATGCAAACCCATACACTGCCACTTCTGCAATACTGGTACACAAACCTCATCAATTACCTCATCAATTTGACCTCATCAATTTATTTTTCTCAATTAAAATTCTCTGGATGGATCTTCGTTTTACAGTGTACAACATGCATGAACGTGGTCCCTTTAGGAAATGGCGTTTTGCAGTCTCCAGACACACTACTTTCACATCAGCGTATTTCAACAACAATTTCTATATACTTGATCCAAACCTCAGTTTGCAACTTCGCATAAATCAACAGTGTGGCCCGGAATTCAGTCTTTCAGACCGTCATTGGTCAGCGAACCGAAGCTTTCGCCACGGCTGTGTAACCTCCGAACAGTTATCAAGACTTACACGGTGAACACGATGCCAGTTTATAGAACTTACAATCCTTAATTTCTGTTAGATACACTCACACACATGTACATTCTATGCTAAAAAACCCCCACTGCTGTCATAACAATCCTGTCACAATGCTCGGCAATTTATCTTTTAAAAATTTAGTCAATGCAATTCATTACTCACACCCGGTACTCCTGATCAATTCAATTTGTTTTTTGTCCTATATACAATTCTGCAGAATTCATTTAAATAGGCTCTGCTCTTACCTTTTGATTCAGCGCTGTTTGATCAGTTTCCCGAGGTGATAAGAATCGCTCCGGCAGGCCTCCGGAATCCCCAGCCTCTCGGGAAAACACGTGTTGTTTTGTCTGTGGACAGAAGAAAAAGTCCGTCACGAGATGTATCTCCTACTGATCGTTAAATGCCATCCTCTGGTACCATGTTGTGAATAAATCTCATGTTGAGGAGAAAACTCAGGTGAACAGACTTAGGTCGAGGCGTTTAGCTCAATTCAAGCAATAAGGTTTATTTGTGACAGAAGTATTATGTCCAGCAGTTAAACGTGCACGGACCTAGAAAGTTCACTCTGTAGGAGTGAATGAAAAGCTAAAAGGCGCTTAGACAGAGTGCGCATGCGTTCATATATTAGGTCCTCCTTTTGGAGCCTATTGGTCAAAGCAAAGTAGGAGGTGGATCTGTTTTTAGCATTCAGATGACCTGATGGAGCTCTGGGCATCTCCGCCCACACTGGCTCACGTCCGGGATCCGCCTTCTCTGGAACGTCAGTGAGATGTTGATGCAGCAGCATATTGTTATGTTCGGCCGACTAGATAACCTAGGCGCTAGATATGCAAGGGCGCCTCTTTCTATCTCTAAGATGGAGCAGGCAGTTGGAACTAGTTCTCTGTAAGACTATGTGACATCTAACTGGGGCAAAAGCTATCCTTCAGAGTTCTAGTACTTTCCACTTTGTTCAGGCGAGTGCGAGAGTGCCCCACCTGGCGTTTTTGACCTTCGTGTACTAGAACTCACATATCCGCGTATAAGCTGTGTTTAACATTGAATGAATGTATATTTTTATTTACAAATCCCCCTTTTCACACCTGCTAGGTGTGAACTTCTATGTTTTGGAACTACTCATTCAATGGCTGTAACTCGATGTTTAGGTCCCTATCATCTGAATCGTCTGGATCGGAAGCTGGTGGGGTGCTATGTCTAGTTCGGGTGTGTGTCTGATTCAGGGATGGAGAGGGAAGAGGGGCAGTTGAATTACATGGGTGCTGGTGTGTCTGATACTTGGTTTCTAATCCCCAGATCAGTAAGGCAACTAGTATGCCCATTCCCACCTCCATTATAGTTTTCTTCCCACATCCCACCCCTTTCCAGGTGAAGCGCTGCCGACCTCGGTCGGCGGGGTTTGCATGAGGGTCCCCTAGACAGCGTCTAAGTTCCCGATGCATTTTCCAAATTAGTGCGAATTTCTCCTAGTGTTCTGGTTGGTACCGGTGCTGGGACACAATGTGTCAGGTGGTGCCAAGGGGCGCCTGATTTGCCCTTGACCTGAACCGAGTGTGAAGTAACCTCCTTCACCTCGTACGGCCCAGTCCACCTGGGGTCAGTCCACTTGCGCTTGTGAACCTTGACCCTGACCCAATCACCTACTTGTATCTGCTTTCCAGTTCCAATCCTTTTTTCCAGTTCCAATCCTTTTTTTTTCAATTCAAAATGTTTTAGATGCAGTACTCCCGAATGTCCAACAGAGGGAGCCAAAGCTCCTGTGAAATGTTCTTGTGCCCTCTGTCCCTGGTTGTTATCTCTCCCTGCCTTGGCAGCAGCTGTCTTTCTTATCTAAGATGTTCACTCCCACTACCAGTAAAACTGACACGTATATTAACCCTCAGCTTCCCTCAGTCTATCCTAGTGTTTTGTGTTTCTGTGTTTGAGTGCAAAGTTTGTGTCTCATGCGTGTGTTCTGCTCCACTGACCGTCAATCTCTGAAAAGCACACGAACCTGTGCAACACTTCAACTCCAAATCTCAGCTGTCTCTCACACATGTACGCTTCACGCAATCACTCTCATCCATACCAAATTGAAACCATACACTGCCGTCACTGAAATACGCACAAATCACATATAGATCTGTTCTTATAGCGTTTTCACGAGCCCGGTCCCGAAGGAAATGGACACCTAATAGGCATTACTCAACACTCAATCGACCATACACAGCCGTGATTCCACAAATAATCGCACACAGACCTCGTCAGGAAAGATCTATTGATCTTATTGTTTACAGTGTACGCCTTGTGCGAACACGGTCCCTAAGGAAATGGCGAATTCTTGTGCTACAATTGAATCGATGTCTCCCTGAGATCATCTATGCTGCATGCAAACCCATACACTGCCACTTCTGCAATACTGGTACACAAACCTCATCAATTACCTCATCAATTTGACCTCATCAATTTATTTTTCTCAATTAAAATTCTCTGGATGGATCTTCGTTTTACAGTGTACAACATGCATGAACGTGGTCCCTTTAGGAAATGGCGTTTTGCAGTCTCCAGACACACTACTTTCACATCAGCGTATTTCAACAACAATTTCTATATACTTGATCCAAACCTCAGTTTGCAACTTCGCATAAATCAACAGTGTGGCCCGGAATTCAGTCTTTCAGACCGTCATTGGTCAGCGAACCGAAGCTTTCGCCACGGCTGTGTAACCTCCGAACAGTTATCAAGACTTACACGGTGAACACGATGCCAGTTTATAGAACTTACAATCCTTAATTTCTGTTAGATACACTCACACACATGTACATTCTATGCTAAAAAACCCCCACTGCTGTCATAACAATCCTGTCACAATGCTCGGCAATTTATCTTTTAAAAATTTAGTCAATGCAATTCATTACTCACACCCGGTACTCCTGATCAATTCAATTTGTTTTTTGTCCTATATACAATTCTGCAGAATTCATTTAAATAGGCTCTGCTCTTACCTTTTGATTCAGCGCTGTTTGATCAGTTTCCCGAGGTGATAAGAATCGCTCCGGCAGGCCTCCGGAATCCCCAGCCTCTCGGGAAAACACGTGTTGTTTTGTCTGTGGACAGAAGAAAAAGTCCGTCACGAGATGTATCTCCTACTGATCGTTAAATGCCATCCTCTGGTACCATGTTGTGAATAAATCTCATGTTGAGGAGAAAACTCAGGTGAACAGACTTAGGTCGAGGCGTTTAGCTCAATTCAAGCAATAAGGTTTATTTGTGACAGAAGTATTATGTCCAGCAGTTAAACGTGCACGGACCTAGAAAGTTCACTCTGTAGGAGTGAATGAAAAGCTAAAAGGCGCTTAGACAGAGTGCGCATGCGTTCATATATTAGGTCCTCCTTTTGGAGCCTATTGGTCAAAGCAAAGTAGGAGGTGGATCTGTTTTTAGCATTCAGATGACCTGATGGAGCTCTGGGCATCTCCGCCCACACTGGCTCACGTCCGGGATCCGCCTTCTCTGGAACGTCAGTGAGATGTTGATGCAGCAGCATATTGTTATGTTCGGCCGACTAGATAAGCTAGGCGCTAGATATGCAAGGGCGCCTCTTTCTATCTCTAAGATGGAGCAGGCAGTTGGAACTAGTTCTCTGTAAGACTATGTGACATCTAACTGGGGCAAAAGCTATCCTTCAGAGTTCTAGTATTTTCCACTTTGTTCAGGCGAGTGCGAGAGTGCCCCATCTGGCGTTTTTGACCTTCGTGTACTAGAACTCACATATCCGCGTATAAGCTGTGTTTAACATTGAATGAATGTATATTTTTATTTACACTAATGGTGCATGATGTGATTGGCTTGTTGACTGCAAACCGCGCCTTCTTCATGTAAAGGCCGGATGAAGAAATAACACACCCTTAGGACAACCTACTAAGTGAGAGTTCTTTGGTAAGCAAAGACAACAATGGACAGGCGTATTTGATCATGAACTCTAACCTGTTGAAAAATCTGGTAGACTGTAGCCAGACAACCTGAAAACTTAAATCTCTTTCGTGGATATTTGAACAAGAACTTTAATCACTCGAACGACGAACTCTGGCTTTTACATTTACAGGAAGTATGAAGTCTCCTTAGAGACAGACAAAAATTGCCATAGCTGACTATATTTCAAGTCATCTCGGTGGGGTATTGGGTTAAGTTTTCAACCAGCAACAATCATGTCTCAGTTGAACTTCATAGACTATGAAATTGCCTCTGCGAAGGGATGCCTTTGGCCCCAAAGACATTCAACTCTATCTGGACCGACGCTCACAAAACACATGGTGCAATCCTTGGACATGCTAATAGTGCATGATGTGATTGGCTTGTTGACTGCAAACCACGCCTTCTTCATGTAAAGGCCGGATGAAGAAATAACACACCCTTAGGATAACCTACTAAGTGAGAGTACTTTGGTAAGCAAAGATAACAATTGACAGGCGTATTTGATCATGAACTCTAACCTGTTGAAAAAGCTGGTAGACTGTAGCCAGACAACCCGAAAACGTACATCTCTTTCGTGGATATTTGAACAAGAACTTCAATCACTCTACCGATGAACTCTGGCTTTTACATTGACAGGAAGTATGAAGTCTCCTTAGAGACAGACAAAAATTGCCATAGCTGACTATATTTCAAGTCATCTCGGCGGGGTATTGGGTTAAGTTTTCAACCAGCAACAATCATGTCTCAGTTGAACTTCATAGACTATGAAATTGCCTCTGCGAAGGGATGCCTTTGGCCCCAAAGACATTCAACTCTATCTGGACCGACGCTCACAAAACACATGGTGCAATCCTTGGACATGCTAATGGTGCATGATGTGATTGGCTTGTTGACTGCAAACCACACCTTCTTCATGTAAAGGCCGGATGAAGAAATAACACACCCTGAGGACAACCTACTAAGTCAGAGTTCTTTGGTAAGCAAAGATAACAATGGACAGGCGTATTTGATCATGAACTCTAACCTGTTGAAAAAGCTGGTAGACTGTAGCCAGACAACCCGAAAACGTACATCTCTTTCGTGGATATTTGAACAAGAACTTTCATCACTCTACCGATGAACTCTGGCTTTTACATTTACAGGAAGTATGAAGTCTCCTTAGAGACAGACAAAAATTGCCATAGCTGACTATATTTCAAGTCATCTCGGCAGGGTATTGGGTTAAGTTTTCAACCAGCAACAATCATGTCTCAGTTGAACTTCATAGACTATGAAATTGCCTCTGCGAAGGGATGCCTTTGGCCCCAAAGACATTCAACTCTATCTGGACCGACGCTCACAAAACACATGGTGCAATCCTTGGCCATGCTAATGGTGCATGATGTGATTGGCTTGTTGACTGCAAACCACGCCTTCTTCATGTAAAGGCCGGATGAAGAAATAACACACCCTTAGGATAACCTACTAAGTGAGATTACTTTGGTAAGCAAAGATAACAATGGACAGGCGTATTTGATCATGAACTCTAACCTGTTGAAAAAGCTGGTAGACTGTAGCCAGACAACCCGAAAACGTACATCTCTTTCGTGGATATTTGAACAAGAACTTTAATCACTCTACCGATGAACTCTGGCTTTTACATTGACAGCCAAAAATTGCCATAGCTGACTATATTTCAGGTCATCTCGGCAGGGTATTGGGTTAAGTTTTCAACCAGCAACAATCATGTCTCAGCTGAACTTCATAGACTATAAAATTGCCTCTGCAAAGGGATGCCTATGTCCCCAAAGACATTCAACTCTATCTGGACCGACGCTGACAAAACACATCGTGCAATCCATGGACATGCTAATGTTGTGAATAAATCTCATGTTGAGGAGAAAACTCAGGTGAAGAGACTTAGGTCGAGGCGTTTAGCTCAATTCAAGCAATAAGGTTTATTTGTGACAGAAGTATTATGTCCAGCAGTTAAACGTGCACAGACCTAGAAAGTTCACTCTGTAGGAGTGAATGAAAAGCTAAAAGGCGCTTAGACAGAGTGCGCATGCGTTCATATATTAGGTCCTCCTTTTGGAGCCTATTAGTCAAAGCAAAGTAGGAGGTGGATCTGTTTTTAGCATTCAGATGACCTGATGGAGCTCTGGGCATCTCCGCCCACGAACTTCTATGTTTTGGAACTACTCATTCAATGGCTGTAACTCGATGTTTAGGTCCCTATCATCTGAATCGTCTGGATCGGAAGCTGGTGGGGTGCTATGTCTAGTTCGGGTGTGTGTCTGATTCAGGGATGGAGAGGGAAGAGGGGCAGTTGAATTACATGGGTGCTGGTGTGTCTGATACTTGGTTTCTAATCCCCAGATCAGTAAGGCAACTAGTATGCCCATTCCCACCTCCATTATAGTTTTCTTCCCACATCCCACCCCTTTCCAGGTGAAGCGCTGCCGACCTCGGTCGGCGGGGTTTGCATGAGGGTCCCCTAGACAGCGTCTAAGTTCCCGATGCATTTTCCAAATTAGTGCGAATTTCTCCTAGTGTTCTGGTTGGTACCGGTGCTGGGACACAATGTGTCAGGTGGTGCCAAGGGGCGCCTGATTTGCCCTTGACCTGAACCGAGTGTGAAGTAACCTCCTTCACCTCGTACGGCCCAGTCCACCTGGGGTCAGTCCACTTGCGCTTGTGAACCTTGACCCTGACCCAATCACCTACTTGTATCTGCTTTCCAGTTCCAATCCTTTTTTCCAGTTCCAATCCTTTTTTTTTCAATTCAAAATGTTTTAGATGCAGTACTCCCGAATGTCCAACAGAGGGAGCCAAAGCTCCTGTGAAATGTTCTTGTGCCCTCTGTCCCTGGTTGTTATCTCTCCCTGCCTTGGCAGCAGCTGTCTTTCTTATCTAAGATGTTCACTCCCACTACCAGTAAAACTGACACGTATATTAACCCTCAGCTTCCCTCAGTCTATCCTAGTGTTTTGTGTTTCTGTGTTTGAGTGCAAAGTTTGTGTCTCATGCGTGTGTTCTGCTCCACTGACCGTCAATCTCTGAAAAGCACACGAACCTGTGCAACACTTCAACTCCAAATCTCAGCTGTCTCTCACACATGTACGCTTCACGCAATCACTCTCATCCATACCAAATTGAAACCATACACTGCCGTCACTGAAATACGCACAAATCACATATAGATCTGTTCTTATAGCGTTTTCACGAGCCCGGTCCCGAAGGAAATGGACACCTAATAGGCATTACTCAACACTCAATCGACCATACACAGCCGTGATTCCACAAATAATCGCACACAGACCTCGTCAGGAAAGATCTATTGATCTTATTGTTTACAGTGTACGCCTTGTGCGAACACGGTCCCTAAGGAAATGGCGAATTCTTGTGCTACAATTGAATCGATGTCTCCCTGAGATCATCTATGCTGCATGCAAACCCATACACTGCCACTTCTGCAATACTGGTACACAAACCTCATCAATTACCTCATCAATTTGACCTCATCAATTTATTTTTCTCAATTAAAATTCTCTGGATGGATCTTCGTTTTACAGTGTACAACATGCATGAACGTGGTCCCTTTAGGAAATGGCGTTTTGCAGTCTCCAGACACACTACTTTCACATCAGCGTATTTCAACAACAATTTCTATATACTTGATCCAAACCTCAGTTTGCAACTTCGCATAAATCAACAGTGTGGCCCGGAATTCAGTCTTTCAGACCGTCATTGGTCAGCGAACCGAAGCTTTCGCCACGGCTGTGTAACCTCCGAACAGTTATCAAGACTTACACGGTGAACACGATGCCAGTTTATAGAACTTACAATCCTTAATTTCTGTTAGATACACTCACACACATGTACATTCTATGCTAAAAAACCCCCACTGCTGTCATAACAATCCTGTCACAATGCTCGGCAATTTATCTTTTAAAAATTTAGTCAATGCAATTCATTACTCACACCCGGTACTCCTGATCAATTCAATTTGTTTTTTGTCCTATATACAATTCTGCAGAATTCATTTAAATAGGCTCTGCTCTTACCTTTTGATTCAGCGCTGTTTGATCAGTTTCCCGAGGTGATAAGAATCGCTCCGGCAGGCCTCCGGAATCCCCAGCCTCTCGGGAAAACACGTGTTGTTTTGTCTGTGGACAGAAGAAAAAGTCCGTCACGAGATGTATCTCCTACTGATCGTTAAATGCCATCCTCTGGTACCATGTTGTGAATAAATCTCATGTTGAGGAGAAAACTCAGGTGAACAGACTTAGGTCGAGGCGTTTAGCTCAATTCAAGCAATAAGGTTTATTTGTGACAGAAGCATTATGTCCAGCAGTTAAACGTGCACGGACCTAGAAAGTTCACTCTGTAGGAGTGAATGAAAAGCTAAAAGGCGCTTAGACAGAGTGCGCATGCGTTCATATATTAGGTCCTCCTTTTGGAGCCTATTGGTCAAAGCAAAGTAGGAGGTGGATCTGTTTTTAGCATTCAGATGACCTGATGGAGCTCTGGGCATCTCCGCCCACACTGGCTCACGTCCGGGATCCGCCTTCTCTGGAACGTCAGTGAGATGTTGATGCAGCAGCATATTGTTATGTTCGGCCGACTAGATAAGCTAGGCGCTAGATATGCAAGGGCGCCTCTTTCTATCTCTAAGATGGAGCAGGCAGTTGGAACTAGTTCTCTGTAAGACTATGTGACATCTAACTGGGGCAAAAGCTATCCTTCAGAGTTCTAGTATTTTCCACTTTGTTCAGGCGAGTGCGAGAGTGCCCCATCTGGCGTTTTTGACCTTCGTGTACTAGAACTCACATATCCGCGTATAAGCTGTGTTTAACATTGAATGAATGTATATTTTTATTTACACTAATGGTGCATGATGTGATTGGCTTGTTGACTGCAAACCACGCCTTCTTCATGTAAAGGCCGGATGAAGAAATAACACACCCTTAGGATAACCTACTAAGTGAGAGTACTTTGGTAAGCAAAGATAACAATTGACAGGCGTATTTGATCATGAACTCTAACCTGTTGAAAAAGCTGGTAGACTGTAGCCAGACAACCCGAAAACGTACATCTCTTTCGTGGATATTTGAACAAGAACTTCAATCACTCTACCGATGAACTCTGGCTTTTACATTGACAGGAAGTATGAAGTCTCCTTAGAGACAGACAAAAATTGCCATAGCTGACTATATTTCAAGTCATCTCGGCGGGGTATTGGGTTAAGTTTTCAACCAGCAACAATCATGTCTCAGTTGAACTTCATAGACTATGAAATTGCCTCTGCGAAGGGATGCCTTTGGCCCCAAAGACATTCAACTCTATCTGGACCGACGCTCACAAAACACATGGTGCAATCCTTGGACATGCTAATGGTGCATGATGTGATTGGCTTGTTGACTGCAAACCACACCTTCTTCATGTAAAGGCCGGATGAAGAAATAACACACCCTGAGGACAACCTACTAAGTCAGAGTTCTTTGGTAAGCAAAGATAACAATGGACAGGCGTATTTGATCATGAACTCTAACCTGTTGAAAAAGCTGGTAGACTGTAGCCAGACAACCCGAAAACGTACATCTCTTTCGTGGATATTTGAACAAGAACTTTCATCACTCTACCGATGAACTCTGGCTTTTACATTGACAGGAAGTATGAAGTCTCCTTAGAGACAGACAAAAATTGCCATAGCTGACTATATTTCAAGTCATCTCAGCGGGGTATTGGGTTAAGTTTTCAACCAGCAACAATCATGTCTCAGTTGTACTTCATAGACTATGAAATCGCCTCTGCAAAGGGATGCCTTTGGCCCCAAAGACATTCAACTCTATCTGGACCGACGCTCACAAAACACATGGTGCAATCCTTGGACATGCTAATGGTGCATGATGTGATTGGCTTGTTGACTGCAAACCACGCCTTCTTCATGTAAAGAGGGATGAAGAAATAACACACCCTTAGGATAACCTACTAAGTGAGATTACTTTGGTAAGCAAAGATAACAACCCGAAAACGTACTTCTCTTTCGTGGATATTTGAACAAGAACTTTAATCACTCTACCGATGAACTCTGGCTTTTACATTGACAGGAAGTATGAAGTCTCCTTAGAGACAGACAAAAATTGCCATAGCTGACTATATTTCAAGTCATCTCAGCGGGGTATTGGGTTAAGTTTCCAACCAGCAACAATCATGTCTCAGTTGAACTTCATAGACTATGAAATTGCCTCTGCGAAGGGATGCCTTTGGCCCCAAAGACATTCAACTCTATCTGGACCGACGCTCACAAAACACATGGTGCAATCCTTGGACATGCTAATGGTGCATGATGTGATTGGCTTGTTGACTGCAAACCACGCCTTCTTCATGTAAAGGGCGGATGAAGAAATAACACACCCTTAGGATAACCTACTAAGTGAGATTACTTTGGTAAGCAAAGATAACAACCCGAAAACGTACTTCTCTTTCGTGGATATTTGAACAAGAACTTTAATCACTCTACCGATGAACTCTGGCTTTTACATTGACAGGAAGTATGAAGTCTCCTTAGAGACAGACAAAAATTGCCATAGCTGACTATATTTCAAGTCATCTCAGCGGGGTATTGGGTTAAGTTTTCAACCAGCAACAATCATGTCTCAGTTGAACTTCATAGACTATGAAATTGCCTCTGCGAAGGGATGCCTTTGGCCCCAAAGACATTCAACTCTATCTGGACCGACGCTCACAAAACACATGGTGCAATCCTTGGACATGCTAATGGTGCATGATGTGATTGGCTTGTTGACTGCAAACCACGCCTTCTTCATGTAAAGGCCGGATGAAGAAATAACACACCCTTAGGATAACCTACTAAGTGAGAGTTCTTTGGTAAGCAAAGATAACAATGGACAGGCGTATTTGATCATGAACTCTAACCTGTTGAAAAAGCTGGTAGACTGTAGCCAGACAACGCGAAAAAATACATCTCTTTAGTGGATATTTGAACAGCAACTTTAATCACTCTACCGACGAACTCTGGCTTTTACATTTACAGGAAGTATTAAGTCTCCTTACAGACAGACAAAAATTGCCATAGCTGACTATATTTCAAGTCATCTCGGCAGGGTATTGGGTTAAGTTTTCAACCAGCAACAATCATGTCTCAGTTGAACTTCATAGACTATGAAATTGCCTCTGCGAAGGGATGCCTATGTCCCCAAAGACATTCAACTCTATCTGGACCGACGCTCACAAAACACATGGTGCAATCCTTGGCCATGCTAATGGTGCATGATGTGATTGGCTTGTTGACTGCAAACCACGCCTTCTTCATGTAAAGGCCGGATGAAGAAATAACACACCCTTAGGATAACCTACTAAGTGAGATTACTTTGGTAAGCAAAGATAACAATGGACAGGCGTATTTGATCATGATTGAACCTGTTGAAAAAGCTGGTAGACTGTAGCCAGACAACCCGAAAACGTACATCTCTTTCGTGGATATTTGAACAAGAACTTTCATCACTCTACCGATGAACTCTGGCTTTTACCTTTACAGGAAGTATTAAGTCTCCTTAGAGACAGACAAAAATTGCCATAGCTGACTATATTTCAAGTCATCTCAGCAGGGTATTGGGTTAAGTTTCCAACCAGCAACAATCATGTCTCAGTTGAACTTCATAGACTATGAAATTGCCTCTGCGAAGGGATGCCTTTGGCCCCAAAGACATTCAACTCTATCTGGACCGACGCTCACAAAACACATGGTGCAATCCTTGGCCATGCTAATGGTGCATGATGTGATTGGCTTGTTGACTGCAAACCACGCCTTCTTCATGTAAAGGCCGGATGAAGAAATAACACACCCTTAGGATAACCTACTAAGTGAGAGTTCTTTGGTAAGCAAAGATAACAATGGACAGGCGTATTTGATCATGAACTCTAACCTGTTGAAAAAGCTGGTAGACTGTAGCCAGACAACGCGAAAAAATACATCTCTTTAGTGGATATTTGAACAGCAACTTTAATCACTCTACCGACGAACTCCGGCTTTTACATTTACAGGAAGTATTAAGTCTCCTTAGAGACAGACAAAAATTGCCATAGCTGACTATATTTCAAGTCATCTCGGCAGGGTATTGGGTTAAGTTTTCAACCAGCAACAATCATGTCTCAGTTGAACTTCATAGACTATGAAATTGCCTCTGCGAAGGGATGCCTTTGGCCCCAAAGACATTCAACTCTATCTGGACCGACGCTCACAAAACACATGGTGCAATCCTTGGCCATGCTAATGGTGCATGATGTGATTGGCTTGTTGACTGCAAACCACGCCTTCTTCATGTAAAGGCCGGATGAAGAAATAACACACCCTTAGGATAACCTACTAAGTGAGATTACTTTGGTAAGCAAAGATAACAATGGACAGGCGTATTTGATCATGAACTCTAACCTGTTGAAAAAGCTGGTAGACTGTAGCCAGACAACCCGAAAACGTACATCTCTTTCGTGGATATTTGAACAAGAACTTTAATCACTCTACCGATGAACTCTGGCTTTTACATTGACAGCCAAAAATTGCCATAGCTGACTATATTTCAAGTCATCTCGGCAGGGTATTGGGTTAAGTTTTCAACCAGCAACAATCATGTCTCAGCTGAACTTCATAGACTATAAAATTGCCTCTGCAAAGGGATGCCTATGTCCCCAAAGACATTCAACTCTATCTGGACCGACGCTGACAAAACACATCGTGCAATCCATGGACATGCTAATGTTGTGAATAAATCTCATGTTGAGGAGAAAACTCAGGTGAAGAGACTTAGGTCGAGGCGTTTAGCTCAATTCAAGCAATAAGGTTTATTTGTGACAGAAGTATTATGTCCAGCAGTTAAACGTGCACGGACCTAGAAAGTTCACTCTGTAGGAGTGAATGAAAAGCTAAAAGGCGCTTAGACAGAGTGCGCATGCGTTCATATATTAGGTCCTCCTTTTGGAGCCTATTGGTCAAAGCAAAGTAGGAGGTGGATCTGTTTTTAGCATTCAGATGACCTGATGGAGCTCTGGGCATGTCCGCCCACACTGGCTCACGTCCGGGATCCGCCTTCTCTGGAACGTCAGTGAGATGTTGATGCAGCAGCATATTGTTATGTTCGGCCGACTAGATAAGCTAGGCGCTAGATATGCAAGGGCGCCTCTTTCTATCTCTAAGATGGAGCAGGCAGTTGGAACTAGTTCTCTGTAAGACTATGTGACATCTAACTGGGGCAAAAGCTATCCTTCAGAGTTCTAGTACTTTCCACTTTGTTCAGGCGAGTGCGAGAGTGCCCCACCTGGCGTTTTTGACCTTCGTGTACTAGAACTCACATATCCGCGTATAAGCTGTGTTTAACATTGAATGAATGTATATTTTTATTTACAAATCCCCCTTTTCACACCTGCTAGGTGTGAACTTCTATGTTTTGGAACTACTCATTCAATGGCTGTAACTCGATGTTTAGGTCCCTATCATCTGAATCGTCTGGATCGGAAGCTGGTGGGGTGCTATGTCTAGTTCGGGTGTGTGTCTGATTCAGGGATGGAGAGGGAAGAGGGGCAGTTGAATTACATGGGTGCTGGTGTGTCTGATACTTGGTTTCTAATCCCCAGATCAGTAAGGCAACTAGTATGCCCATTCCCACCTCCATTATAGTTTTCTTCCCACATCCCACCCCTTTCCAGGTGAAGCGCTGCCGACCTCGGTCGGCGGGGTTTGCATGAGGGTCCCCTAGACAGCGTCTAAGTTCCCGATGCATTTTCCAAATTAGTGCGAATTTCTCCTAGTGTTCTGGTTGGTACCGGTGCTGGGACACAATGTGTCAGGTGGTGCCAAGGGGCGCCTGATTTGCCCTTGACCTGAACCGAGTGTGAAGTAACCTCCTTCACCTCGTACGGCCCAGTCCACCTGGGGTCAGTCCACTTGCGCTTGTGAACCTTGACCCTGACCCAATCACCTACTTGTATCTGCTTTCCAGTTCCAATCCTTTTTTCCAGTTCCAATCCTTTTTTTTCAATTCAAAATGTTTTAGATGCAGTACTCCCGAATGTCCAACAGAGGGAGCCAAAGCTCCTGTGAAATGTTCTTGTGCCCTCTGTCCCTGGTTGTTATCTCTCCCTGCCTTGGCAGCAGCTGTCTTTCTTATCTAAGATGTTCACTCCCTTGCCTCTGTGCCTTTGCCTGCTGTCTTCGCTCCTAAATTTGTTCACGGTCCCTAAGGAACAAAATTCCCAATAAATCTGTACTCTTCCTAACTCTACCAGTAAAACTGACACGTATATTAACCCTCAGCTTCCCTCAGTCTATCCTAGTGTTTTGTGTTTCTGTGTTTGAGTGCAAAGTTTGTGTCTCATGCGTGTGTTCTGCTCCACTGACCGTCAATCTCTGAAAAGCACACGAACCTGTGCAACACTTCAACTCCAAATCTCAGCTGTCTCTCACACATGTACGCTTCACGCAATCACTCTCATCCATACCAAATTGAAACCATACACTGCCGTCACTGAAATACGCACAAATCACATATAGATCTGTTCTTATAGCGTTTTCACGAGCCCGGTCCCGAAGGAAATGGACACCTAATAGGCATTACTCAACACTCAATCGACCATACACAGCCGTGATTCCACAAATAATCGCACACAGACCTCGTCAGGAAAGATCTATTGATCTTATTGTTTACAGTGTACGCCTTGTGCGAACACGGTCCCTAAGGAAATGGCGAATTCTTGTGCTACAATTGAATCGATGTCTCCCTGAGATCATCTATGCTGCATGCAAACCCATACACTGCCACTTCTGCAATACTGGTACACAAACCTCATCAATTACCTCATCAATTTGAGCTCATCAATTTATTTTTCTCAATTAAAATTCTCTGGATGGATCTTCGTTTTACAGTGTACAACATGCATGAACGTGGTCCCTTTAGGAAATGGCGTTTTGCAGTCTCCAGACACACTACTTTCACATCAGCGTATTTCAACAACAATTTCTATATACTTGATCCAAACCTCAGTTTGCAACTTCGCATAAATCAACAGTGTGGCCCGGAATTCAGTCTTTCAGACCGTCATTGATCAGCGAACCGAAGCTTTCGCCACGGCTGTGTAACCTCCGAACAGTTATCAAGACTTACACGGTGAACACGATGCCAGTTTATAGAACTTACAATCCTTAATTTCTGTTAGATACACTCACACACATGTACATTCTATGCTAAAAAACCCCCACTGCTGTCATAACAATCCTGTCACAATGCTCGGCAATTTATCTTTTAAAAATTTAGTCAATGCAATTCATTACTCACACCCGGTACTCCTGATCAATTCAATTTGTTTTTTGTCCTATATACAATTCTGCAGAATTCATTTAAATAGGCTCTGCTCTTACCTTTTGATTCAGCGCTGTTTGATCAGTTTCCCGAGGTGATAAGAATCGCTCCGGCAGGCCTCCGGAATCCCCAGCCTCTCGGGAAAACACGTGTTGTTTTGTCTGTGGACAGAAGAAAAAGTCCGTCACGAGATGTATCTCCTACTGATCGTTAAATGCCATCCTCTGGTACCATGTTGTGAATAAATCTCATGTTGAGGAGAAAACTCAGGTGAACAGACTTAGGTCGAGGCGTTTAGCTCAATTCAAGCAATAAGGTTTATTTGTGACAGAAGTATTATGTCCAGCAGTTAAACGTGCACGGACCTAGAAAGTTCACTCTGTAGGAGTGAATGAAAAGCTAAAAGGCGCTTAGACAGAGTGCGCATGCGTTCATATATTAGGTCCTCCTTTTGGAGCCTATTGGTCAAAGCAAAGTAGGAGGTGGATCTGTTTTTAGCATTCAGATGACCTGATGGAGCTCTGGGCATCTCCGCCCACACTGGCTCACGTCCGGGATCCGCCTTCTCTGGAACGTCAGTGAGATGTTGATGCAGCAGCATATTGTTATGTTCGGCCGACTAGATAAGCTAGGCGCTAGATATGCAAGGGCGCCTCTTTCTATCTCTAAGATGGAGCAGGCAGTTGGAACTAGTTCTCTGTAAGACTATGTGACATCTAACTGGGGCAAAAGCTATCCTTCAGAGTTCTAGTATTTTCCACTTTGTTCAGGCGAGTGCGAGAGTGCCCCATCTGGCGTTTTTGACCTTCGTGTACTAGAACTCACATATCCGCGTATAAGCTGTGTTTAACATTGAATGAATGTATATTTTTATTTACACTAATGGTGCATGATGTGATTGGCTTGTTGACTGCAAACCGCGCCTTCTTCATGTAAAGGCCGGATGAAGAAATAACACACCCTTAGGACAACCTACTAAGTGAGAGTTCTTTGGTAAGCAAAGACAACAATGGACAGGCGTATTTGATCATGAACTCTAACCTGTTGAAAAATCTGGTAGACTGTAGCCAGACAACCTGAAAACTTAAATCTCTTTCGTGGATATTTGAACAAGAACTTTAATCACTCGAACGACGAACTCTGGCTTTTACATTTACAGGAAGTATTAAGTCTCCTTAGAGACAGACAAAAATTGCCACAGCTGACTATATTTCAAGTCATCTCGGCGGGGTATTGGGTTAAGTTTTCAACCAGCAACAATCATGTCTCAGCTGAACTTCATAGACTATGAAATTGCCTCTGCGAAGGGATGCCTATGTCCCCAAAGACATTCAACTCTATCTGGACCGACGCTCACAAAACATATGGTGCAATACTTGGACATGCTAACGGTGCATGATGTGATTGGCTTGTTGACTGCAAACCACGCCTTCTTCATGTAAAGGCTGGATGAAGAAATAACACACCCTGAGGACAACCTACTAAGTGAGAGTTCTTTGGTAAGCAAAGATAACAATGGACAGGCGTATTTGATCATGAACTCTAACCTGTTGAAAAAGCTGGTAGACTGTAGCCAGACAACCCGAAAACGTACATCTCTTTCGTGGATATTTGAACAAGAACTTTAATCACTCTACCGATGAACTCTGGCTTTTACATTGACAGGAAGTATGAAGTCTCCTTAGAGACAGACAAAAATTGCCATAGCTGACTATATTTCAAGTCATCTCGGCGGGGTATTGGGTTAAGTTTTCAACCAGCAACAACCATGTCTCAGTTGAACTTCATAGACTATGAAATTGCCTCTGCGAAGGGATGCCTTTGGCCCCAAAGACATTCAACTCTATCTGGACCGACGCTCACAAAACACATGGTGCAATCCTTGGACATGCTAATGGTGCATGATGTGATTGGCTTGTTGACTGCAAACCGCGCCTTCTTCATGTAAAGGCTGGATGAAGAAATAACACAACCTGAGGACAACCTACTAAGTGAGAGTTCTTTGGTAAGCAAAGATAACAATGGACAGGCGTATTTGATCATGAACTCTAACCTGTTGAAAAATCTGGTAGACTGTAGCCAGACAACCTGAAAACTTAAATCTCTTTCGTGGATATTTGAACAAGAACTTTAATCACTCGAACGACGAACTCTGGCTTTTACATTTACAGGAAGTATTAAGTCTCCTTAGAGACAGACAAAAATTGCCACAGCTGACTATATTTCAAGTCATCTCGGCGGGGTATTGGGTTAAGTTTTCAACCAGCAACAATCATGTCTCAGTTGAACTTCATAGACTATGAAATTGCCTCTGCGAAGGGATACCTTTGGCCCCAAAGACATTCAACTCTATCTGGACCGACGCTCACAAAACACATGGTGCAATCCTTGGACAGGCATGATGTGATTGGCTTGTTGACTGCAAACCGCGCCTTCTTCATGTAAAGGCTGGATGAAGAAATAACACACCCTGAGGACAACCTACTAAGTGAGAGTTCTTTGGTAAGCAAAGATAACAATGGACAGGCGTATTTGATCATGAACTCTAACCTGTT
Source organism: Melanostigma gelatinosum (assembly GCF_949748355.1). NCBI lineage: Eukaryota > Metazoa > Chordata > Actinopteri > Perciformes > Zoarcidae > Melanostigma > Melanostigma gelatinosum. The sequence goes on along the minus strand of NC_136635.1, from coordinate 7,559,998 downwards.
GAAAAAGCTGGTAGACTGTAGCCAGACAACCCGAAAACGTACATCTCTTTCGTGGATATTTGAACAAGAGCTTTAATCACTCTACCGATGAACTCTGGCTTTTACATTGACAGGAAGTATGAAGTCTCCTTAGAGACAGACAAAAATTGCCATAGCTGACTATATTTCAAGTCATCTCGGCAGGGTATTGGGTTAAGTTTTCAACCAGCAACAATCATGTCTCAGCTAAACTTCATAGACTATAAAATTGCCTCTGCGAAGGGATGCCTATGTCCCCAAAGACATTCAACTCTATCTGGACCGACGCTGACAAAACACATGGTGCAATCCTTGGACATGCTAACAGTGCATGATGTGATTGGCTTGTTGACTGCAAACCACGCCTTCTTCATGTAAAGGCTGGATGAAGAAATAACACACCCTGAGGACAACCTACTAAGTGAGAGTTCTTTGGTAAGCAAAGATAACAATGGACAGGCGTATTTGATCATGAACTCTAACCTGTTGAAAAAGCTGGTAGACTGTAGCCAGACAACCCGAAAACGTACATCTCTTTCGTGGATATTTGAACAAGAACTTTAATCACTCTACCGATGAACTTTGGCTTTTACATTGACAGGAAGTATGAAGTCTCCTTAGAGACAGACAAAAATTGCCATAGCTGACTATATTTCAAGTCATCTCGGCAGGGTATTGGGTTAAGTTTTCAACCAGCAACAATCATGTCTCAGCTGAACTTCATAGACTATAAAATTGCCTCTGCGAAGGGATGCCTATGTCCCCAAAGACATTCAACTCTATCTGGACCGACGCTGACAAAACACATGGTGCAATCCTTGGATATGCTAATTGTGCATGATTTGATTGGCTTGTTGACTGCAAACCACGCCTTCTTCATGTAAAGGCCGGATGAAGAAATAACACACCCTTATGCCGTGTTCACACCGGTCGCGTTGATTTTTTGACGCGCGTCGAGATTACATACAAAGTCTATGCACAGACGCGATGAGACTGGCGCGCCGCGATTTTGCGATGGCGCGGCGCGTTGGACCCGTTATTGCAGTGCGGTGGACGCTTTGTGGTAAGCAAGGATAAGCATGTATTTGAACATGAATTCCAGCCTCCTAAAAAATTGATATGTTTCCAGACTACCTGAGAAAGCTTTTTAGTGGAGTGTTACAGAGCTTGACCCTCCAACATCATGACGACAAGCAGAGCACTGCAACAGAATGAGCTAAGTTCAGTCATCGTCCATTGTATCAAAGCGTGACAACATCACTGGTCTACATTATATCACAATGGTCCAAAGGTAGTTTTTGCTTCGGTATACTACTCTTCCTATTATATGTTTAATATGCTCTGCTCAGTGGCCGTGAACATCACAGATTTCTCTTTACATGTCAATGATCTGGTGCTGATGTCTCTTGATGATGTTCATTTCAAAGTTATGACATCAACCAGACTTGAGTTCATCTGCTACTAGCTCTAAGGTAGCTTTATGAAACACATCAATCATGGGTCAGTTTGTTCGGCTAGTTCAAGACCGGCATTACACAATAATCCCTGCCTTTCTGAGCCACATGTTTGATCAACTGCCACTCAAAAAACAGCTCTACAATCAAGACGGGAGACTGTAAATAGCCACACAGAAACTAAACCAGCAACCACATTAAGGGTTGTTGTTAACCAGATCTAGACTTGTTTGTCTCCAGTGGTTAGTTTCTTCTCTGTATGTTGATGCTGCCAGTGGTGTTGTTTGCTTCAGTTGAGCAGAGTTAAAAACCAGGCCAGACCTCCCTCAGGGCATTGCCACCGTCCCATGTAAACAAGTTGCAACAGTGTATATTAGCAGACACTTTGATGTCACTGCTGACTTAGTTTCTCTTCTCTTACTCTTAAATATTTTATTGACTTCGGCTAATTCGCGGCAGCAGAGTGAGATATTGACTATAACAAGGGCTTTGATTGCTGTTTTTCAGGAACTCAAAGGGATAAGTTTATCTTACGTCGTATGGTAATCATTAATGGTGTTTCAGCAGCACGTACTCTATGAAAATCCTGCATGATTTCCAGTTGAGATCAACTTGAGTTTCTGAAGGGCCGGTGATTGTTTAGGGGCCTCCACACAACCTGAAGTACCCTTAGATTGTGAGAAACATGCCTGTGTTCAAATGCTCAGGGACTTTTCATGTACAGTACATGCCGGGCATTCTGCAATGCTCTTTTAAATGTGTGACTGCCTCCCTCTTGTGGCTACTCTAATTAAATGCAGGACCACTTGCTGAACCACGGATTCCCCCACAGGAGCGTCAGGCTCTCCCCTCTGAGAGGGCACACGGAAAGAAAAGGAATTTTGTACAATTGGGATCCGATCCATGTGTGTCTGAGAGAGAAATTAATGTCATACCATTAACAATCCCATAACTGAATGATATGCTTCAGTCACTGGAGGTCCCCTCTGAGTACTTAAAGATATTTGATGGGCTGTGTAAAAATAATTGGAATGGTAAGCGTCCACATATAAATTTAGGGAAGTTACAGCATCCAGTCCAGAAGAGAGGTTTAGGGCTCCCGGAACTTCAGTATTATTATTACGCGCTTCGTCTGAGACTCCTTGCACACTGGGCACTGGGGGTCATATCTTCAGGTCCCACAAGCAGCAGAGATGACACGAGGCATCCAAATATTATAAAATGTTATTGTCCTATCGGGAAATAAAAATGTGGCAGCTCTGAAAGATCTTTGGGAAAGTGATCTCAGTGTATCATTTGATTAAGAAGATACATGGACTCAAATTCGGGGACAATTCTCTTACAAAGTCTTGTGATTTGAGGATGAAATTCTACATCGTTACTATTGGAACACTTGCTTTTCAGGATCGGGTAACTGAAATGGGAAATGTTGCTGCATATGAAAGGACGTCATGTAAGAATTGTAATGGGGCAGAAAAATGTTGGCTTGCGTGGGAAAGTTATATTGATTTTATAAGTGCACCAGAGAGTGAGGGTGGAAGCAAAGCTGGGCAAAAAATTACAAAAAAATAATAATTTGAATGATGTGAATATGGTCCACAAAACCACCGTTGTTATAAGCATTTCTTCACAAAACAATGTTTCGTCGCCCGTAAAACTGTTCTGGAAATCCTGTGAAAGTTTTGCAATAGAAACACATACGAAGTTTGTATAGAACTTCACAATTTTCTTTTTTGAGTTTTAGTCATGCTGGTATTAGGTTGGTATATACTTACCACACACTGAGACATCCTTGAAGGCTGTGCAAAATACTTTACATTTGTGCCGCAGCTAAGACGGTGCAGTACATCAAAAATAACATCTGTCTGAAGAAGGGACGGAATCATGATGTGATGATGATGTGTCGCCTCTGGTTTGTGAGGTCCCTTGTTTTGAACGAGTGGATACAGTGTATAGACCTGTTTCATAGCAGACATGTGAAGCTGTCAAAGCAGATGTGTAACTAATGGCACTGATGATGGCTCTGTTCCATTCAATTTCACAGTAGGCCTTGCCAGCGAGCCACACTAGTGACTGAAACTAGCACACCCAAATGGAATACAGTCATTAATAATGTTATCAGTAACACCTGTGCTTTTCCTGCTATGGTCCAAATGTATGCAGTATAAAAGGTCAATTACAGTATGTGTGCTCAGGTTATACTATTTTTGTGTACTGCAAAGCATTTCAAATTTTGCATTAAAACAGTATATAATAACAACCACATGGTTATGTTTCCCTATTGAATCCATTATGCACTTTCCAGTCTTTTGCGATTCATATTGAGGATTAATAGTAAAAAGCAGATTTACAACAGCTTTAAATGGAACAGATAATTAGGCTTCACAGCTGTGTCCTGTGAGTACCATATGATCTGAAATATTAAAAGATATTTGTCAATGAGAAAATGTATCCCACCAGAAACACGATTTGGATTACATTTTCATATATTCATGGATTATTTATTGCTATTATTGTTTTGTTGAATGAATTGTTTTATCTTCACAACGCTATTTAAATGACCCATACCTTGTAAGATGACACATTATATATATATATATATATATATATATATATATATATATATATATATATATATATATATATATATATATATATATATATATATACGTATAAGTTTGTAAACCATGCAGCATCTAACAGCACAATATCATGGCCCCATGCAAATACAAACAGGCGGTATTTAATGTCCCAGGAGATCTCCAACAATGGAAATGAAATAAAAATGACTCAGCCTTACAACTATCAATATAATTTAACCATGTAAAGTTTGAGGATTTTACCTTTTGAAAGTTATTTCTCTCCTTCGTGGTATTCAATCGTCCTCAATTACAATCAAATTGAAATCTGGAACATGAACTTTAAATGCAAATCATGACATAAAAGGACTGTTCAGTTCACAATAGTCACAGATTCTTCAACCACACCTCTGTAAATCCCGGTCTTAATATGCAATGGCAATATACCACATTTTTTATCAGTGAACAGAGTCTAAAAGTAGTATTTGTCACATTTATAATATTTCTGAAATAAACATTCAGTCCTCAGTTTTATTAGCACTCATTTGATATTTGAATACCTCGACATTTGTTAAAATGAAGATAATGTTTCTCACAACAAAATTATTCAACATGCATTATAAACACATCATGCTTTACTCTGTTAGGAGTTGGGGGGGGGGACCTTTCTTTGTTCCATATTATATCAAGTGCTGTTCAGAAGCATCTGATGTTGATAATATCACATAATAATGTAAATCAAATCTTCCAGTTGCAAGTGCATTACAATGAAGTGAGTACAATACATACACGTTGCCCACATTGCATATTCTACATATCAAATTGGAAGGGAATAAAACATATTATCACAGACTCATACTTTGCTGTCTCTTCATTTAGTGTCTCAACAGCAACTGTTTGACATTGTTTCTGGGGTGTCAATGGCGCAAAATACTTTGGTTCTGCTTCTGTAAATTGGTCTGTGGCAGACACATGATTTCCAAAAATATCTTGGCAAAGTGCTCCATTCTCCCGTGACGCTTGATAAAAGGTTGATAGATATCGTGGAGTAATAACTGCATTGGCAGAGAATGATGTAGAGGTGGGAATCACCAGAGGCTGCACGATACGATATCATCAACACAATCAAGTCAAGATCTTATTGCGATTTTACATTTTCTTTGCAATATGCTGACGATTTTGTTATTTATATTTTGATATATTGCGATTTATTACAGTTTTCAAGTGCAATTTTTTTCAAAATCTGTTTTATCTAATAAGATGAAATCCTTTCTCGGTTCAGCTCACTTCAATTATTTTTATTGAAGGAAAATGGGTTTTTCAGTCAAGTTGAAAGACTGTCAAAAAAACCTGCCATTGTGCACCTGACATACTGAACTGTTAGTATACAGTGAACTACGGTTGGACCCAAATATTCGACTGTTCAGTTAAGTGTTTGTTGGGTAGGTAGCCTATTCGGTTTTCAATTTGTGGTACTTGGACATTCGTTTTCTAATTTTCTTTAACCGCTCAGGTTAACAAAATTGCATTAAACACCAAACCTTTGGGAAAACGGTTCTTATTCAGTAACAAGTACAAGCTTTGACTATTTGCCGTTGATTACTACCAAAGCTCCGGTGGCAAAACAAATGGTATTTGGGACAGTCCTGCAGTCTACATTGTCTAATCCTGCTGACTCCCGCTGACAGACACAGATAAAAATATCCATCTAGCGGACTGAAAAAGCAAACGTTACCAAAAGGTTAAATTTGTATTAATAATCAATAGTTTATGTAATAAAAGAATGATACCTGGCATCTGTGTATCGATACAATATTGCCATGGAAAATATCGCAAATACTGCTGTTAGCACCGTTATCTGCAAGCCGCTGGCACAGCCGTTGCCATGTTGAGAGAAGGCGGCAAGTGAAGCTAATTTAGAAGTGTCCTAAACTTGCAATCTTTCAAAAGGCCATCAGGGGGCGACTCTTCTGGTTGCAGAAAGAAGCCTAATTGTATAGAAGTCTATGAGAAATTGACCCTACTCCTCAGTTGATAAATTACCTCAGTATACATTGTAGACATTCGTTTATGCTCTCAATCTCTAGTTTCAAGTATTCTTCAAGACAGCATGATGTTCATTTCGTAAATTATGGTCCATCTAGAGTCAAACAGACGATAAAGCAGGGTATGCTTTGGGCGTGGCAACCTTGTGATTGACAGGTTGCTACCGCTACCAGAGCCGTATACGACGTCTCTACGTCCCTCCTTTGCAGTCCAAATATGGTCACTTACCTTCACTGGTTGCACAAATTCAAGATGGCAACGGCCGTAATCAAAGACAGCAACGGCCAAAACGCCGAACTCGAGGCTTCAAAACGGCAGTCCACAAACCAATGGGTAAAGTCATGACGACGACGTCCACTTCTTCTTAGTCTATGTTTTAGAGCCATTGAGAGGCAATAGAAATGCTCCCAATCATGCATATAGAACCTTTAAATACATGTAAAAGCACTCTTATTACCATTCCCCCCCAGACGAACCAACAGTATCATGTATTTGCCTGTATTCATTTTGTTGTCCCTGCTTAAGCAAACAAATACCTTATTAAATTGTATTTAGGGATTTGTAATTTGTTCAAGACACATTTGTAATTGTTCTTCAGTGGGTGCCACGCTTCCAGACGTTACTTAAGTATCTGTATCTTCCCCTACAATTCAGACTGAGGGGGATATATTTGGAGTAAATCTTAGAGCTGCATAGTACAATAGAGCATGTGTGGATTAGGCCTATTTAATAATGCGAGCACAAAGGCACTCTGTTCTTTTAAGTCTTTATGGGATTTCATAATGCGTATATATGTGTGTGTGTGTCACACATGAGAGACCGCTTCCTGTCGATACTACTCCACACATCCCCGGTTCCTTTTCCATTGTAATTCCTTTAATTAAAGTGATTTTATTCACAGGCACACAGCTGGCACCGGCTACTTTCCATTAGCCATCTGAGTGGACGCCTCGTTCAGTGGGAGGACCTGCACTGGGGCTGCTTCCTATGGAGCACACAATACTATTTTCATCTCCCAGCTGAGTTTGTTGTGTGTTTTGAATTTATTAATCATTGATTTTAATGTGCTGCCTCTTGACAGTGGCAGCTACCCACGCATTAATTAATTCCTACTTCCCGCCCTTACAAAATGGCATTTAAAAACAATGAGAGGTCGGCTGGTGTTTCCTCTGACCTATAAATGGAAGGCGTCAAAAAAAGCAAAATGTCAAAATTTGCTTTTATTTGTTCTTCTCTTGGCAGATTTTATTGCCTCCTTTTATTTGATAGAGCAAGATAGAAACGAGGTTATTTTAGGTCTATTGAAATGATGTGTAAATACAGTTGTGTCACCTTTAATATTCCGCTCGTCTTTTTGGGAGGTTGTGAAATGCAATAATGTCTCTTTTGTCGGGCATGTTTCCCTCGGTGCACCTGCTTTGCATACGGCATCTGCCAGGAGCACTCTCAAAGGAACTGTGGGTCTTAAGTTGGGGATAAAGGTGCATTGCCATCAACAATAGGTAGTCTGTGTTTATCCTTTGAGGTCTTAAACAACTATGTGTACAAAGATGTGCCTTCCTCGAATTGGTGGAAATAGAAAAAGGGAGATTAGATCTTAAATTAAGCATATGGTGCTGGAATTTGAATGGAGTTGGGATTTGAATGTATTTATGGAAGTACCTTCTTTTTTTATTTATTGAGCAGACCTGAATTGTTCAACCATTTAAATGAGTGACTGGCCTGTGTGTTTGAAGAGATAAAAGCTGGCTCCTAATCCTTATTGACACTCCGGGATGCGTAAAGACAGCTATTGCTAAGTCCCTGCAGTGCCCTGCCCCATGGAAAGGGCCTCATCCCTATTCACACTGGGTTGTTTAAAGCTAAAGATTTCCTGACAGATTGCTCTCAACAGATTGATTAGCACATGTTGTGAGCCAGACAACTAACCAAACTGGGTGTGGTGTACGTTTTGCATGCCTGCACGGCGGCGGTGGCGGTGGTGCTGCTGTGTGCGCATGCAACCCCCAAGTAAAGGGGGAGTCGTGGAGTGCTTATCGCACGCTTCAAAAAGCATTCCCGCTATAATTAAAAAAGCAAACAACCACAGTCGTAACCTGATGGCGTTTAGTGGGAGCCCCGTGGAGCTTCGGCACAAAAACTGCAAACAGTGCTGACAGCTGCAAAAGATAATACACTTGCTCCTCTCGGCTCACCTCTATCACACTCGAAAAATGACTGTTATGTAGGAAGAGGAGAGGTAAATAGATACTGTGTGCATACACACGAAAAGTGCTTATGCGTCACAAACCTACAGTACAGTGAGGCTGATCTGTTTGGATTACAGCACAAAGACATCTGAGGTGGCCGGGTTTTTTGCGGGGACACGAGTCGTTTTTTTTAGAAACCGCTGTAAAATAATCAGCCATATTGGTTTCGATGCGGAATCCACAACTGGATTCGGGAGCGCTCGCACATCCGCGCCGACTTGCATCCCCTGCTCTGCCCCCGTGTGAGCACCGAGTTGCTGTTCTCCTGGTACAGATGTGAAGCCTCTGGCTCAGCCTCGCTACAAAGTAAGAAAAAAGAAAATCGTTCCCATGCAAATGTTGCACTGTTTGACATGTTCAATTAGACCCTTGTGAAGAAAACGATCGGCGCTTTTGAAGAGAGACAGTTCCCACTGTTAGTGCACCTATGAAGCCCTAAAGCTGCTTGGCCTTTCCTCCCCCCTTCCTCCTCTCTCTCTCTCTCTCTCTCTCTCTCTCTCGCTGTCCTCCCTGTTCTAGCCTCCCCTTCCTGTGCCTGGCCTCTAAAGGGAGTGAAAGAGAGAGATCCATCGATCAGTGGCGATCGTTGAGCGCCCGCCCCGCCTCCTGCCTCCTGCCTCGCATTGTTTTTATCTCATCTCTCAACCCTGTTGCCATGGCACTGAAGATGGCACTTCAACCCTTGTGCTTAATGATCTCTTGGATGATAGCCTACTTGTCAGGCATTCATGCCCTGTTCTGTTGAAATGCAAAGACAGAGAGGAATGAGCCGCCGCTACTAGTGGAGGGGAGGGGTGGGTTATTTGAACATTTTATTCTGAGTTTAACTGGTAGTGAACATGGCGTTATGGGTTATTTACCAAATGAGCTGTCTTAAACAGCTGTTTTGTTTCCTCTTCCTGGCCGGCTGAACCATGTTCCCCGAGATGGACATCCAGAAAGACAGAGAAGCCAATTTGCATTCATTTAGTGTCTCCCTTTTGTTTTGCGGCATTACTTTAAAAGCCATCCTTCTTTTCTGGCAGTTCAGCGCTGGGTGAGGGATTACCGCTCATATAAATAGCTGCCATTGATTTGACTGAGAGAATGCTTTGTGTCATTATGAAGGCAGAAAATCCTAATTTGGAAATTGGAACACAGAAAAAAAAAAAGAAAAGCTGAGCGTTCAATTCATAACCGTAATCCGCCACATTGCATGAAATCAGGGGTGTTGCGCTACAATGCTAGATTTTAGTCATCGCCGTGATGGAGACAAAGGTAGCGCCTGGAGCCATCGTGGTGGTGCTACTCAGCAAGGGAATGTGTCATTTTATTATGTTTTTAATCTGGCAACCTCCCTCTGTGCTTCGCTGTGTGGAAGGCCTGTGCAGGGAGAGCTCAGGGGTTGCGATCCTGGAAGAGCGGGGCTGAAGACGCCAACAATCGTCACGAATCCGTGACGGAAAAGTCAATAATTAACAGCAAATATGTTCAAATTGCAAATGCAGTCATGCCTAATCACATATAACTTGGGGGAGATGATGTGTGCAACAATGATTTAAATATGGATTCAGGCATCTCACTGAGTCAAACACATTAGTGACTGCTTATTGATTGAGATTCCTGGAAAAGAAGAGATTTGCCGGCTCGCCGTTGCTGGAGATGGAGCTGTTCGATCACATCTGACCCATTATTCATGTGAGGCAGGGCTACGGTTGTTGCTTTTGTCTTGGCGTGAATCCCCTCTCTGCGTCGTTAGGGATTCACGCTCATCTGCGTATGGAAAGGATCACTTTCTTGATTATCAAAATTTGTCTATTAAAAGAATGAGTTGAAGATAGGGCTTTAATTTAGAACAAGTTAAGGTTTAAAACACTGGTGGTAGGGCCTGATAAGTTATTGGTGGAAGTTTGGTGTGCCGTCACTTTGAGAGTATGAGGAGAAGTCAAATATAGCCCTGCTGGTCCGACTCTAGTTAAATGTGTTAGCTTGTGTTTTTGTCTCCTGAACACAGACAGGCAGCATTATAAAGCGACTTAATCCTCTCCTCCCTTACAGAACAGAACACAATGAAAAACACACTCCTCTTTTTATCTGCTTTTATCTCCTTTTGTGCCGAAGAGCTTTAAAGAATCAGCGTCTTTATCTCTCCCCCACTCCCCATAATGCAATAGGGTGAATGCTTCCTGTGTGTCATAAATAAGGTATTGAAAGGTCCAATTGAATTAAACTAAAAGATCTGGGAAGAAAATGGGAAGTACTCTCACTTTTTCCCTCTCATTTTTAGACGGCGGGAAATGCTGTAAATTGACACTGAAATGGTCCGTCTCGCCTCAGCCGCCCTCCCTTTAACCCCCACCCCCCCTCGTTGGCTCCATACGCCCCCTCAGCGCAGTCGGATAACGTGCATATTAACGGGCTCTGGGCAAAGTGTGTTGAAATGGGACAGAAATGCAGTAAATGAGATATCCATTGTCTATAGCAGATAGCATTTCCCCTCATCAGAGCGGCTTGCTTGATTTCCTCCCCTACCGATGCCTGATGGGTTTATGACGTAGCCACTTCAAATTAACTGACCTTGGCCTTGCTGTCTGCACACACACACACACACACACACACACACACACACACACACACTCACACATTGTACCCCAAAAAATATCTAGAATCCGCACAATTTGCACACAGAAATAAAGGTGCTAACTACAACCACACAGCGTTCTTTCTCAACCCTAACATTGTTTTTTGTGTCACACGTTAGCTGCGCGCTAACCCTTTTTTGAACCCCTTCTCCAAAAAGAGGGTTCCTCAGAAGGAAACTGTTCTGGGTAGAACATTTGGAACCCATTTGGAACAGTTTTATAATAATAAAAGGTCGATGCTGTGTTTTCAGTGTGTTCAACAGCCTCAAAGTGATAAAAAAAATGTATGTTTAGGTAGAGGAAAGAAGAAATACCGTACTTCTGAACTGCGTGTGAATTGACAGATGTAAAGAAAGAGGCTGCCAAGATATGTTGGGACCATTTTCATGCTAATTTCATACGTATGCTGGAGTCTGGCCTATGCTAAAACTGCTTGTTAACGTGTATGTGTCAGTATAACACACGCATACACCAAATCTGAAGAGCAGGCAGGACTTCAGCTTTCTCAGCTGGGAAGAAGAGAGCGCTGGTGAATTTCCCACCGATACCTGTGAAATGTAGGTTAGATGTTTCGTGGAACTTGCATCAGTGTTTAGTGATTGTCATTTCTGCATCAGTGCGGCATTATGGGGATTATCTTCCTTCGAGTGGCAACTGTCGCAATATTTTGGTGCGTCTGAAAAAAAGAGAGATGCCTTGAATACACACTCCATTAATAATTAACTCTGTGCTTTATTCCCCTTTGAAAGTTATTATGCGAAATTAATATTTCATAAGGGTACAGGCTGTACATGACAACTGTGCTAAGACAAAGGATAGTAATGGCACAAAGTTTGACAAGTCTTTCTGGGCTTGCTCAAAAATCATTGGGCCTTCATCTTATATTTAGCATTCAAGAGACGCCATGAGATGGATCCCTATTTTTGTTCACTTTCCTATTCATGAGCTCTTCTTTCTCCACCCTATGTGCAAAATATAAGAAGTGTTCCATTTTGCATCAACATGCACAGTGGTGGGCTTTTCTGTTTGGAGATGGCAACTGTCATTAGCCCATCAGGATCTGGAAGCTGCTCTTGTGATCTACATCAGTCCTTAACACTAATGCTGCGTTCACACCGGTCGCGTTGATTTTTTGACGCACTGCAAAAAAGCGTCCAACGCACTGCACAATCGCATCCAACGCGCCGCCGGTCGTGTTCACACCAGACGCCGCAAAATCTCGTAGCGCCGGAGAGGGGGCGTGGTTTATCGTCCTGGAAGCCTCGATCTGGCCGCCATTGTTTTCCGCCGTCAACCATGAAAGGAATAAGGACAATTGCTGCTCTGTACGTGTTGTGGAAGTCCCTCAAACGTCGGAATGCCAGACGCCGTCGTCTCTGGGTCCATAATAGCATCCGTAGGCGCACACAGCTCGGTGAATTTCACAGACTTCTCCAGGAACTACGTCTGGATGACTGCCGCTTCCAGCGCTACATGAGGCTAACCATTAGCCAGTTTGATGACCTATTGGCTCGGGTCGGTCCCAGGATTTGTCGACTGGACACCTAGGCGTTCCATCTCAGCTGCGGAGCGCCTGTCCGTCTGTCTCCGGTGAGTGGCAGTTCCATAAAATGAATTAATGAAAGAATGAAATAAGTTCAGGCTTTGTCGGTCCACAACAGGGCAAGGAAGCCACTTTAACATAGTTTTTCTGAATGGAGTTTGGATCCATGATGGATCCGAAGTCCGACAATACTCAAAATAACGTAATCTTACGAAAATCACCAGCATTTAAGATGTTTATTATTCATGACAGCAGCTGTGCAGTCATATCAATAAAAAACGACTTCTATTAGCAGCTACAGTATGTTCAATAACTCTGTTAAATTGAATGTTCTTCTGTGCTGCAGATATCTTGCTACTGGTGACTCCTTTAGGACCATCGCAAACAGCTTCCGTGTCGGGGTCTCCACTGTCTCCGGTATTGTCCCAGATGTTGCCACAGCTATTTGGGACTGCCTTGTGGAGGAGTTCATGGCTGTGCCCACCACAGAGGAGTGGAGATCAATTGCTGTGCAGTTTGAGGAGCGGTGGAATTTTCCTCTCTGCTGTGGAGCACTGGATGGAAAGCATGTTGTCCTCAAAGCCCCTGCTAATTCCGGATCTCAGTTCTACAACTACAAGGGAACATTCTCATTAGTTCTCCTGGCAGTTGTGGATGCGAAATGTTGTTTCCGGCTGATTGATGTCGGAGGCTACGGAAGAACCAGCGATGGTGGGAGTCTGGCCAACTCAGCTTTTGGTCAAGCTCTTAAATCTGGCACCCTCCAACTGCCTGCTGACCTGCCACTACCAGGAGCTGACCACCAAGGACTTCAGCCGCACGTCTTTGTTGCTGACGAGGCCTTTCCACTGAGAAAAAATGTCATGAGGCCATTCCCCGGCCGCATCCTTCCAAGGGACCGCCGGATCTTCAATTACCGTCTCTCCCGAGCTCGGTTGGTTGTGGAGAATGCCTTTGGGATCCTTTCTTCTCAGTGGAGGATGTACAGGCGAGCCATTGAGGTCCACCCAGAAGTTGCAGAGAAGTGTGTGAAGGCTACATGTGTTCTGCATAACTTCCTGCGGAAAACCACCCCAACAACTGCAGTGACCATACCGGTTGGAGAGGTGGAGCCACTGCCAGATCTGGGAAGAATTGCTGCCAACAACTCTGCAAGAGAAGCCATCAGGGTGAGGGAGGCCTTCACATCCTACTTCTCTGCTGAGGGAACGGTCCCATGGCAAGACACCGTGTAATGCCCAAGCGCATCCAAAACGGCTCTTTTAAGAGCCACCCACACATTACTACTGAGCAAACTTCCTGCAATGTTACTTAATATATGTTGTAGCAGTGTGTCCTTCACTATATATATATATATATATATATATATATATATATATATATATATATATATATATAAATAAAACTACAATAAAGAACATGGACAAAGTAACATGAAATGAAGTGCATTTATTTATTGAAAATGTATAGAAAAACATATACAAAAAACAAACTAATTGTTACAAAATACAAACTAATTGTTTTTTTTAAATTCCTGGTTCGTTCCCTGGAAAGATTGTCCCCCAGATGTCTAATCCAAATGTTCCAAATATTCCAAATTCAGCACCACAGTGCTGGCTTCATAAATTAATTTGTGAAATTGCAATTTTATATATTCCTTTTGCTGGCGTGGCAATCTTTCCAGGGAAGGAACCAGGCTCCTCATGAAGAGTTCATCCTCAGATTGTGGTGGAGCTGGTGGAGCTGGTGGAGCAGGGGTGTCTCTCTCCAATGCCTGCAGAAGGCGCTTCTCTATCTCCTGCTGCTTCTCGATCCCTCTTGGCCTTTTTGGGGCCCTTCTTTTTCCTGTATGACATGGAAACAACATATTTCGTGAAACTATTGCATCCCATCACTACAATAGCTTGTAAAGTAAATATTTGTAATTGTGAAAAACATACCATGAATGCATAAATTGTATTCATACAAAAAAATGCAATCCAACTTTTGTGATGTACATACCCATGGGTGGAGCAGGAGCGGGAGGAGCAGCAGGAGGAGGAGGAGGAGCAGCACCTTGAGGTTCTTCCTCACCGTCCTCTGATGACCAAGCTGTTTCATCTTTGAACATGAACAATAAAACAATTTTATGACTCAAAAGTGCTGCTTTAATTAAATAGTAATTTGCCTTCAAAGCTATGACAGTATAGTGGTTTAAGATCCGGAGCCCAGGGTTCAAAGCTCCTTTATTATAACTTATTTTTGCTCATGAAACATTTTTTTTAATAAGTATGAAGACTATACAGAACCAGGCTTTGCCAAATGAAAAAAACAAACCTCTTGCACTGCTTTGGCCTGTCGTTACTACTTCAGCTGTAGTAATATTTTCTGTATGACTTAACTATGCTGTGCTTTTGTGTCTTCACTTCAACAAACCTCTCCTGTCAATCTCAGATGGCCCTGTTGCTGCCTCTGACATGTCGTCCTGGTCTGGTCCTGCATCTGTGAAGTACTCTGCGGTACTGTCTCCCTCGACCCTCCCCATGTTACCGCTACTCTCCCTGGGAGTCACGAAGGGGTTGAGGAAAGACATAACCGCAGAGTACTTCCACTTCTTTGATGGCCCTGCTCCTGAGCCACTCTTTCTCTCTGTCTCCTCTCTGCTCTTTCTCAAATAGGTGTCCCTGAGAGTCTTCCACTTCCGTCGGCAAATCTCATCTGACAAGGAACGCACGTATTTAGTGTGAAAGCCGGTGGTTGGGCTAGCTTTCATGCTAACATGGTTCATATAGCTAGTTAGTAAATTACAACCGATAGCTAGAATCAAGTAACAAAGACATAATAATAACTTACCAGGTTGTCCGACGTCCTCACCTACTTTCCTCCATGCCATATCCTTTTTAGTTCGGTCGCGGTAGAGATACGACAACTTATCGTAGAGCTCGGGGAAGCCACAAACCGCAACTATTAATTTGTCCTCCATTGTTGTTTGCGATTCAGCACCGGCAGGAGCTACGGCACTGATGACGGGGGCAGCAACTCAACGCTGATAGGCTATCGCGCCACAGCGTCACGCGATTATGTCGCTGAAGTTGAAAAATTTCAACTCGCGCGTTGGCGATTTTGCGGCGTCCAACGCGTCCACCGCATCCACCGCACTGCAACCAACTCCGATGTAAACCCATCCGCGTTAACGTTAAGACGCAGAGCAACACGCGTTGTATTTAAGAGTTAGAAGTCCGCTAAGGGCAAACAAACACAGGACTTTGACTCGGGGGAATGGCGTTCATGTCCCGCATGAAATTTAGATTTTCACTGACAACGTTATGTCCACGCGACACTACGCCGCTGAGTCACATGGCGGTTCGTCCAGAGCCTACGTTAAGCTACAAGCATTCTTTAATGATTTTTTTTTTACCCTGATCCCAAGTGGTTTTGTTGCCTGAACCTAACAGCCACCACCTCACAACGTGAACATGAATGAAACTGATCTCCGATAAATCCGTTAACTTTCACTTTCAAGGTCTAAGTATGCTGAGAAGCATAATACATTACACTGTAAACTGTCCTGCTGTATAAAAGCTATCGGCTGTGATTACAACACAAATCCCTTTTTTTTTTAATTTTGTACATCTCTTTGTCTCAACATTTCCCTCCCCCCCTTCTTTCTCTCATTTAGACCCTCTCTCTTTACTCCCTCCTCCTCTCTCGTCTGACTCTCTTGTCCCATGATATGCCACAGAGAGACACAATTATCCACTTCATTTGAGTCGTGGTGCTAATGGTTGAGACTGGCCTCTTGGGGAGTTTGGGGGTGATAGGTAGCAGTAATTGTAAATGGTGTAATGAGTGTGGAATGGCCACAATCTAGCGCTCCGCCATTACAGGTGACCCACTCCTGCCCCCCCCCCCCCCCCTTCCCTTGAACATCACACCGACAACAAGTGAGCACCCCCACCCCACCCCTCCCCCCTCTCCTTCAGGGTTCAGCAGAGACAGAGGAAATATTAGCCTCACAGACCATTACTCCCAAGTGGTTTGGCTGTTGCTCCTTCTTGCCTCGTTCTGTGGGTGGCCCCCTCGCCTTTTCTTTCACTTTTTCCCTGATTTGACTTTTTTTTCTTTCTTTTTCGTCTTTTGTCTTTTTCCTGACAGATCAAATTAACCCTGTAGCTCTGCGCTGGTTTCAGTATTTGTACAAAGACGTCTCTTCGAGCCATGACATGGAGAGCATTGCTCATGCTCACAGAATGGATGTCTCTCCTGTCTTTTTAAATCTTTAACACCCTATTTATGCCTTAACTCTATTTAGCTTTGTATCTTGTGAAGGTATGAGACAGTTTTTATCCTTTAATCAATAATGTGTTTGGTTGGTCAGTTCGTCTGCCAACTGTCTGTCTGTTTATATATATGACACGGTGGCAAAAATTGGGGAGGACAGGAGGGAAGCCAATTTACGGCATCATGTTATTTTGTTTCATGTATGGACTAAGTGCTGCTTGATGTATGTGCTCTCTGTTCATAATTTGATATGATTGATATCATGTTCATATGATTTTTTGTGAGAAAAAGAAAGCAATAAAACAATCACCTACATGATATCTGAAACATAATAGCAGCAGGCTCTGGATGAGAATGAACCTTGTGTGTGTAATGTGTCACTAGAAGTCAGTACACTGCTGTCCCACTGTGGGTCCAGCACGGACAGCTCACCCAGGACCTGATCCAGGTCTGGGCGGAGGACATCTGCACTGGTCCTTCAGGGCTGCTCCTAAAAGCTAACCGTTGCGTTGGCTAACACAAGCGAATAACTACTGCTCGATGAAAAAGGGAAACGTAAATCTGAAGAAAGGAAAATTGGAATGAGTTATACATTTTGATTTGATTTGTAGTGTACTTCACAATTTGCATGTCATCATTTATTTTCTAACATGCAACTATCTCTGTACTGCCATGTTTGTCACATACTACATATACAGAGGTGGAGCATTGAGGAGGGCATTTGGAAATCATCAATGGATCAACAAGATATTGTATTCTGGATGTTCATTGGCAACGACCCCAAGGGTGGACGTCCTCCCTTGGAGGCTCATTTTTGGCTTGGCCAAAACATGTCACATGAAAAAATTGAATGTAATCAGAACTTCAATCGTGGATTTTCTTTCAAACATATAGAATGTACTGTCGAAAAATGGGATGTCACCCCTGACACCCCAGTGCTCCCACTACAATCCTCCCTCCTTTAGAGCAGTTTGCTCCATCTGTCGGTCTAAGAATAAGTGAATATAAACATTCAACAATAAAATCTCCAAAAATATACCACTGAGCTTTGGCTTTGCTGCCTAGTCCAGTCCTCACAATACTTATGTATATAATTAGCTTTGGCTATACGATGTGAACATAAAGCTACGGCTGCATAGCGCCTGTTAATTATAGGTAACGATGCTGTCATTAATTTGATCAGCTGCATCAGGTCCATTCAAACTGGCTCTCCCACTTATCCTTTTACATGTTTTCAAATACCAAATACTATTGATACTATGGCTTAGCTGGACACTTAATGGTTATTCTTTACTGAGAGATGTGCATCCATATTGCCCAGCTCGCCCAGCTCATCAACATTCTTAATATCAATCCATTGCTCAACATCTTGCATTAGTCCAGAGTTTTAACTAAACATTGACTGAGAGACTAGATAATCCTTGTCTTGTTTTAAAACTACGTTTGCCTATGAGGAGAGTTATCACGCTGCTCTTCATCGGAGATGGAAAATCAAAGCTCACAGAAAACACTTTGGATCAGGCATCATAAGTTGATCCATTGATGTACAGTATATGCTTTAGGGCGGGATTACTGTGAATGACAGGTCGCTGCCACTACCAGAGATGTATACGCCGTCTCTACGCCACTCCTCCGCGTTACAAATGTGGTGACTTCTGTTCATTGGCTGCAAAAAAAAACACATGGTGACTGCTGAATCCAACATGCCGACAGTTAAATTGTCGAACTTTAGGCTTCAAGACAGAAGTCCACAAACCAATGCTTGACGTCACGATGACTACGTCCACTTCTTATATGCAGTCTATATGCGCCCAACCCGTCTACGGACACTTGGTCAGTGGCCCTAAGCTTCAAACGGTGATGCTCTTACTCTTGCTAACAGTGGTACAGTTCAACTAGTTTTACCAGTGAGTATGAGACCAATCTGTGTCACTGATTGTAATAGAAAGCAGCAATTTTGGCAAACAGAAAGTTTGCAGTGCAGATGGCAGATGCCAGCTGCGCGCTGCTTAAAAGGAGATGTGGCCATCACTCTCAACAATCTCCAAACCCCGTAGGAGAAAACACAAGCAACCGGTTGGAGTTATTTCATTATTTTGTTGTCATTTGTTCATTTTGTATTTATTTTTGTTGACACTAGGGGCACTGAGCACCAGGTCCGGGCCCTTGTTTAGGTGAAGGGATATAGGTAGTCGGTCTGTAAGTGTCAGGTGATGCACCAAGAAGCGACATGTTTTTTTTTTTTACCGGAGCAAGAGGGAGACTGCAGGAAGAATGTTTGCTTTTGATCGCGACAATAAAAACAACCAAAACCGCAAATCACAACTGGAAATTGTACTTCTTGTTTGAGTAACAATCCGACTGAAATGGTGCATTAGTGGCTTTTTGATGTAAGTTTTTTGTTGGATTTTTTTTCTCTTTGACAAATAGCCACTACACGGCCAATCACAGTTCTTGCGGTCGTAACATTGTATCTCCATAGCCGCCGTAGCCGGCATGGTTTAACAACAGTTTGTTTTTGCCACTCAGTGACCAGGCGACAACCTCCGGTTCTGCCGAGTGAAGCTGATGCGGTAGTGTCTTAAAACTTGTGTTCTGAGCAGCAGGGAGCGACTCCTCTGTCTGCAAAAAGTAGTCAGATTGTATAGAAGTCTATGAGAAAATGACTATACTTCTCACTTGATTTATTACCTCAGTAAACATTGTAAACATGAGTTGATGGTCTCAATCTCTCGTTTCAAGTATTCTTCAATACAGCATGATGTTCATTGAGTAAATTATTTTGAGTCAAATAGACCATAAAGCAGAGTATGCTTTAGGGCGGGCTTACTGTGATTGACAGGTCGCTGCCGCTACCAAAGACGTATACCAAATATGGTGACTTCCGTTCATTGTTTGCGAAAGAAAGAACATGGCGACGGCCGCAATCCAGGATGGTGACAGCGAAATTGCCGAACTCGAGGCTTCAAAACGACAGTCCCCAAACCAATGGGTGACGTCATGATGACTACTTCTACTTCTTATACACAGTCTGTGGGAGACGCATGTCTGTTTTGACATAGCTAAAGAGGCTACGCAGGCTCTGTAGCTATGCTTTAACACCGCAACGCACAACTATAAATCAACCTTAAATTGCATTGTTGCACACGGCTTTAAATGAGGCCCCCCATCCTGTCCCTCACTCAATCACATAAACAGCAGCTGTTTGGGTGGTGGGGAAGCAAAAGGGGAGGAGGAAGGGGAGGAGGAAGAGGAGGAGGAAGATGAGGAGGAAGAGGAGCTGTTCCTCTCTCCGGTGGGCGATGACATCCCAGCACCTGCGCGGAGACAGGTGAGCGAGCGCACTGACGTTCCCCAATTATCACAAGTGACACAGTGTCAGCGAATTACCTCCCTGCTCACCGACGCCTGGAGTGCCGGGGGAGCAGCGGGAGGCCCGGGCGAATCTCAGGCAACATTCATCGCACAGAGTTTGCCCGGCCGCCTGTGGAGGAGCAACACGCGGGGCAGGTTTTTATTACTGCTCCCTCTCACGTGAGTGAGTCTCCTCTATTATATTTCTCTCTCACACATGAACACACACTGGTGGACATTTCCTTCCTCGCATTCTGTATGACTGCCCCTCTCTCTCTCTCTCTCTCTCTCTCTCTCGTTCTCTCACACACGCACGCATATTCACTCTCCTGGTGAAGTGTGTGTGTGTATGTGTGTGATAAGCTGCTCGTCATGGATTCCTGCTGTTTCCTGGAGTACGTAGGAGCGATATCTGCTCCATTTAAAATTCCTCGATTAATTAACCAACCCCATTACTCCCTATTGTAAGAGGTGTCACTGTCCACGTGACTCAAGTCCTTAAATGGCTGCTTTGGTTTTGTTCAACAAGCAAGTTGAGTCGTTTTTCCTGAGTGATACTGTGGAAGCAGGAGCACCGGTCCAATTTGCTTCGTATGGCTTATGACAATCACTTATCTGAACACTTGTGGCTGAATGGGCTCTCTGAAATATTATATAACTTCGTTGAGTGTAATCTAATTGTGGTGCTTTTAAATGTCTTGAGTGAATCAGTTCAACTAAATTTGGTTGCCAAATAAAGCTCTAGGGAAAGTTCAGTCAAGAAGAGTTTCTTATATATACTGCCATTCACTCCTTTCACTCCTGCTCACTCATAATTTCCCTGCTGTCATTGTCCGGGGCAGTCAATCCAACATGTCCTCAAATGCAGCAGCTTGGTCAGTGCTTCTCAGAGCAGCTGATGTAGTACTGAGTGCAAGATAGTCCACATGGGACGGGTGGATGGGTCTAACAGACCGCTGGTCACGTCTGAAGTGAAACTAAAAGTAAACCTTGACATTTTGTCATGTCAGTCACATGACTCGCTAGTCAAGTCAAACGCGCTCTTTTCCTAAACCTAACTAACTGATTCTGTTTCCTAAACCTAACTTCCTGTGAAGACAGAAGTTTAATTTGAAAAGACACAAAGGTAAGCTGACCTCACACGTCCAAAACGGACCAAAGATGGGTACCTAGAGCGTCATAGTTTGTTGTGTAGAGGCGCTGACAGCTGCAGTATTTGATGCATTGGGGAGAATACGGGTCAATTGGTCAATACGGGTATCAGCTGTTCTCATCAGCTGGTCACATTTGTCCATTGGCACAGCGACACACCTACTACGTGTCAGCCTATCAACTTCCTGCTGTTTAAAAAAATAACATTCTCTCTCTGCATACGGTCATGGTGCTGTTACGTGTGCCCATCGTCCTCCCCATCAACACCCACTCTTTGCACATTCACCAGCTTCATCATTTCATCAGCTTCATCAGCTGATCACTCTCAGCAGAATCATCAGCCACCACTACCAGTGTCTGGACTTCATGGGGGGGATTCATCTTCGTGCTGCTCAGGGCAGACGGCCCTCGATTACAAGTAGAGTCTAAGCACCAAAGACTTTTTGTCCAGACCTTATTATCACATATCTGTTATAATAAACAACACTTTACTTTACTTCATTCACTTGTCTCTCCTGATTGAAATACTTCAACAGACTCTTAAAGGAAGGAAGATGACTGCATGATTGAGAAACTTTGCACTTAAAATCATTAAAGCATGTTTGGGAAAACTAATTCCAATAATCTATTATTTATTTATAGTTGGTTCTCAATCACAATACGAGGTAGTGCTATGTGCATTGTTACACTCACACACACGTGTGCACACACACACACAAAGTTGCAAAGTTAAAAGGACAGTGCCAAGTAGTCATGGTCATTGTGACGTCCCCCATTGGTTTGTGGACTGTCGTTGTGAAGCCTTGAGTTGTGAACGGAAGTTACTATTTCTGGACTTAGGAGTGACGTCGAGACGCCGTATACGGCTCTGATAGCGGCAGCGACTTGCCAATCCCAGTAAGCCCGCCCTGAAGCATACTCTGCTTTATGGTCTATGCTACTCTACATAGGACCATAATTTACGAAATAACATCATGCTGTATTAAATTACACTTAAAACTAGAGATTGAGACCATAAATTCATGTTTACAACTCACAGCTTCTTCCAGGTATAGGAAGTAGGTATAGTCTCCAAGACTACAGCTAGCCATTTTCTCCATAAGTGCAAGATTAAGGACGACCCGCAAGGTCGAGGGTAAAACGCACGCTGCACAAGGAATTTGGGGAGTTAGCATTAGCAAATGGTAACATAATATAGTCACTTCTTATGGATATAAGAAAATTCTTGGAATCGGAGGCGACACAAGTTGTGGGAGGAGGAAGGGACGGAATTCACGATGGAAGGCTAAGCAAACCACCGTCATCAGTTCGCGGGGGGGATCTGGTGTGACTGTCAGTGAACCACAACCTCCAGATTATCTTTGAAATGAGAGAAACTTCACCGTCGGGTCCATGCGCCATGCACGCTGGCTTCGCTGGCCATCGAGAGAGACCTCACCCAAATGCCTGAGAACCAAGTGACCCAAGTGAGGCAGCGATTGGCTAGTTCATGCCACAGACCAGCCCTGTTTTTTTGGTTTTGTGATACCATCAGACCAGAAATAGTATGTTGGGTGCAGGTAACGAAATGTTCTGTACCTAAATTGAAGAATCAATGTAAAAAAAAAAGAAGACACTGTGTGTAGATGTGGCAGTGCTCGTGGAGCTGATGCTGGGGGCTTGCTTGCTTATCCACTGAGGGACCAGAATTCCAGGGACGAGAGAAGCCATGAGGCGCTCCGGGAGATCTTTGACTCACGGTGGGACTCTGGGAGAGGATATTAAAGGCTTCATTGCCAGAGAGACATCTTGTGTCACAGCTGAGCCCTCCTCCCCCAGTAGCCTCCAGCAGCTCCCCTCTCCTTTGTCCTACAAGTCCCAGTGGCCTTTGCTCTCCCTGAGAGCGCACTGAGAGAAGCGCAGTTTCACAAGCGTGTCGGAGAGCTACGGTGGCCTTCGGGTAACGTTAAAACGCAAAAGGGCCCCCTCTAGAACTAGTGTGGTGTCCTCTGTCAAATATAGCCTCAAATACGTATTAAAATAATGCTATAAGTCCTTGTCCACCCTCAAACGCCCTCACTGCTGAAAGACAGAACCATTGTTTCGTATCAAATCCAAATATGAGGAAAGACAAATACTCACATTGGTCTAGTTTAAGGAGACAAAAAACTGTCTGACATCTAACAGACTATGGACATTTTTCTCCTTTCAGCTTTCAGCTGTGGCACATTTGTTTTTAATAGCCTATTATGTATTTCAATATAGCTTTGCATACTAAAACCTTATTACAGATATTACTATTTCCTTGTGCGTATTGTATGTGCAGATGATTTCTCATTGTCTTATGTGTATAGCTTTAAAACGTATTGAAATCCCCCCTTATTGTCTACTCTTGTGGAATCTGACACGTGTGGAATCTGACATCTCTTTATTATAATTACATGGAGTAAACAATCCATCCTAAATACTTGCCTCAATATCTCAAGAGTTTTGTCAGTATATTTCAGTAAATTCTGAGAAAAATAATATGAAGTTCCGAGGCTGAGTTACCAGGGGCCCGGTTATTTACATTTCGGTCCACAGACTGCAACATGGTCAAGTTCATTTAGACAATCAGCACCAGCACCATATATGTAAACGTAACAGCGGAAACTGCTTTATTTACAGTTTGTTGACCTTTTACCTCATGAGGGTCTCACAAAATAAAATAATTACACAGAAATACAATATCAGCTGACATGAAAAAGCCATGAGAGAAAGTCCAGGATTATTGTTACCTGAGTATTATAAGGGACTCTGAGTTAAGACAGATTTGATAATGTGCTTACATGGTGAGCGTTCTTCAATAAAGTTGTCTCTTTCAATAAGAGTAATTGACACACATTAAACCTGAACACGTGCAGGTAGCGCTGGTTGTTTCGTGGGTCTCCAGTAGTGGGTATTCAGAGGTGACAGGGCACTCACACGATGCACAGAGAGCGTGAGCAGCAGTGCGTCACTGGGGGGGCTTACATTCCCACAGCTCCATACTGGGGTAACCCGGCCGTAGGTTCACATGCATTGCTTTTCTGGTATTGTACAGCACATATACAGTACAAGGGGGTGGACAAAAAAAACAAAACAGCAGTGGCAAAGCGATCTGATATGAGCCAGTGTGGCCCCTGTTCTCCAGCAGGGGGTGGTATTAGCACTTGTTTCTCTCAGCTGGGGCCTTTTGGGAGAGACAGCTGAAATGCCAGCACTGCTTACAGAGACAGAAGGATAGAAGAGGGATGGCAGAGACAGCAGAAGAGAGGGGGGGGGGTTCTAACCAACGCAGCAGTATCAGGCATGTAGTCTTAACGGAGTCAGGAGAAGCTGATTGTTATTCAAAGTTCTGTGTGTGTCGGGGTCGTTAAACGAGTCGATGACAGGGATTTCTACCGCAGCCCGCCGCTCGATCCCACGCCGTACCGGGAGCTCGCATCCATCTCAATTCCCTCAACATATGTGTTTGAACAGGAAATAAATCATGGTTCATCATTGGTGTCTCAAAACGCTGTCAGTCACTCCTGCTTGTCGGTCTGTCTTCTCCTGCTCTGAGCTGCTTAATTCTACTTCATTCTAGTCTATTTTTAAGAAAGCCATTTCTCAAATCATGCAGGCATTAAATCACCCATC